>NC_054381.1:40869745-41244362 GCF_017654675.1 Xenopus laevis
GGAATCGGATTTGGTTCAGCCGGGTAGAAGAATTCAGCCGAATCCAAATCCTGCTGAAAAAGGCCGAATCCCAAACCGAATCCTGGATTCGGTGTATCCCTAGTTATCTCTGTAATCAAAGATCTCACATTATGCCACAATCTCTGTATTTTCTCAAGTCCACCAAATATGGAGCATATCTCCTATGTCACATCTCCAACAGAAATTCGAAGCTCCAGGGTACATTTTTGATAATCTTGAAGGGGTTAGATACCAGTTATATAAGATTTTGTAATAGCAGTCTTGATGCGTAACACATCTAGTGAACTGTTGTGTTCTGGAGATAGGATTTTTGCCATTCATTCATTGTATACAGGGCCGGACTTACATTGTGGGCGCCTCTAGGCCCGCTGCCATTCATTGCACCCTTCCCCTCCCCTTCATTTCTGCACATGTGCAAATTTTCATCGGGTCCGGAGCATTGGGGATTGGCACATGGGAAATTTTAAAAAATATTGTATCACCTGTGCATCCCCAGTGCTTTCTGAACCAATGTGGCTATGGTTGGGCAGCATGCCGCCCCTAAAATCCTGCCACCCTAGGCCCAGGCCTTGGTGGCCTTTCCACAAATACAGGCCTAATGTATAGTTTTTTAAAGTCTTTTTTTTTTACGATTTGATCATGTATGGTATTTTCTTTATTTAGTTATAAAGGTTTTAATATGATGAAAAGGAACACCAACATATTCTTAGGAGAACATAACAGCATCCGTTTAAAATCTTTTCTTTGCCCCTCCAGCTCACAGGTACTGAGCTGTAATGGTGGTCATTGGACAAAGAAAAATATACTGGTGCACCAATGTATACCGTGTTCTGAGTAAAGTCTTGTTAACACATTTGAGATTTTTACAGGAATATGGGATGATTCCTTTGATTAAGAACACGTTTGTAGCCTACTATTTCTTTATTCAACTGTAACAGAAAACTACAGATTGGACATCTCTATACCTAACAAGGCCATAAAGTTGATCCTATTCTAACATCATCTATAGGTGCTAATTAGAAGATGTGAAAAAAAAAAAATCAGGTCCTCAACTAAATAAAAACTGTAGTTTAAAGTTCATTAATTTCAAATATACTTGTACCATATAAAGGTGGGGTTTGGGCAGTAAAAATGGTCTTTTATATGGTGGTTAGATAGAAAGAGATAAAGAGATTATTAATTATTAATTAAATTAAAATGAACCAGATCTTGAGAAGGACATATATGCCAACAAGCATTCAGATACCACCATGCAGACTGGGATAATTCGATATTTAAGATATTTAATTGGTTGTTAGTTGATAAAATGGCCAGTCACCTGAGAGGGATCAACCTTTTCTCTTTTTGTGACAATATCTCTGTACAGAAGTTTAGAGTATTGTTGGCAAGTAGAGTCTCCAGCAATTAAGTTAGTCGCAATGCTTTTTGAAAAGTTGGTTCTTTATATCAATGTCTTTTTGTCTGGCTTTAACAAATGCACGACTATGCAGATATTTACCAAGAGAGGCTCTGGAAGGAGCTCCAGCTGAGCACGATATAGAACATCATCCAGGGCTTTGCGGGCTGCATTCCACTCACCATTGTAACTGCAAGAGACAGTGATTATTACATTTTCTAAAACAAAATCAGTGATACTGATACAAGATTAACATCATTTAGGACAGATGTAGCGTTCTGTTGACCGTGTCAAGTTACAACGACAACATTTTGATTAGTTCCTTTACATTGTGGATAGTGAAAATTATTGCAGATATATCCTCAAAGGATAAGTCAATCAAAAAATATTTTTTGCCTAATAAAAGAAAACATCATTCTACTTGTAGGGGGGGGGGTTGTACCCACAGCAAAGTCCAGTATGCACGGGGAGTCCACTAATGTAAAGTGGGATTGGTCGTAATTAAGTCCAAATCAGCGGGAGGGGCGGAAAGGCCGTCGCCTGAAATGGTGTCTCAGTGAGATACTCACGTCCCCCACGATAAACCGCCTCAGTGTGGCGAAAAGATTACCGACCAGTGGAATCCAATGGCGCATTGGAGACGCCTACCGCACTGATCTACAGGGGAGATGCCATTGGATTCCACTGGTCCACTGGAGGCGGTTTATCGTGGGGGACGCAAGTATCTCACTGAGACACCATTTCGGGCAACGGCCTTTCCGCCCCTCCCGCTGATTTGGACTTAATTACGACCAATCCCACTTTACATTAGTGGGCTCCCGTGCATACTGGACTTTGCTGTGGGCACAACCCCCCCCCTACAAGTAGCCTTGATATGGCATTATACATTCTAGCACACAGTGACCACAGGGGTGTTTCTCCTAAACGGCAAGCCGTGTAATTTCTCAGACTCTGGGACACATTATTATTGTGCACTTGCAGCAATTTGTTCTGGACAACAATACCGGACATTTGGAGGCCGTATACCCAATTAGAAATTGGGACCTTTATTGTATTATTGGATAGCCTTGTCCAGTACACAGAGACACATTCCATTATGGACAGTAGTCCATTTATATCTATATTTGTATTTTGCACTAGTGCATAGATCTGATTTGCATTAAGGGATCCCTTTACCATATGCAGCGCTGCTTATCATTTTAATTGGTTTAAGTTAAGGTGTTTTGGCTTAGTGTTTAATAAATATTGCCTTTTATCTTACCATACGTCTTATTCTAATTAAGTGTATTTGAACTAGATGGGCAGGGGGTTAAGTCCCAGTGGGTTGCGTATATAGATTTACACTTTAGTTGGTGGACACCCCAGCCCACTGGTTCTTATACATAACTGTATTATCGTTCATTGGTATCTATCTCTCACTTTATTCCATTGTGGTAGTTCCATATTTGAAAGACTTTTATTACATTGCCGTATGGTTAAATGACAACATACAAAATATAAATGGGAATAAATGTAGAATGTACAGTTTTATTCCCAGTACATCTACTCTAGAGACCATCCAGATGGCAGAAGATTTAGCCATAGGTTCCTTTTAACATAAAGCTCAGCAAAGACAAATTGAGCAAAACAGATAAAGATATCCAACTGCGAATGTGTTTCTGCTTCTGTACTCTGGCAAACAGACAAATGTAACCTCATACCAAAATGCCCTTATAAAGACGTTAAAGCAAAAAAGCAATTCAATAAATACTAAAGTAACATTTGTATTCTATATTCTTGATGGAACAAAATGGTCTTATAAATAGAAGTCACCACATACAATTTCACTCTGTACAAGATACCAAAGGAATTTTGGCAATGCACACAGATAAAACAGAATTTAGAGACAATGCATGAATGAGAGCATGGAGCATAAATAAACTTCAGTAGCAAAATATTTTGCCAACAGATTATTTGCATTTATATTTCAATTTCCTTTTTTGATCCAGTCCAATATCCATCCCTTACCACTTCTTGTGCATCACAACTCCGGTCTGTATTGAAATACAGGTATGAGATCTATTATCTGGAAACCCATTATCCAGAAAGCTCCAAATTACAGAAAGACAATTTTTTATCAAATAATTCAGATTTTTAAAAATGATTTCCTTTTTCTCTGTAATAATAAAACAGTACCTTGTACTTGATCCCAACTAAGATATAATGAATCCTTACTGGAGGCAAAACAATCCTATTGGGGTTATTTAATGAAATTATTTTTTAGTAGACAAGGTATAGAGATCCAAATTATGGAAAGATCCCTTATCTGGGAAACCCAAGGTTCCAAGCATTCTGGATTACAGGTCGTATACCTGTACATCCAAATGAGCACGGCCTCCTGCTCAAGTAGTACGGTAGCTTCATTTGTGGACTGCTGACTATGGTATGTGAGAATTTTGTTTAGATAGTAATATGACCAAAAACATACAATTCCAGAAACTGTACGAGCACTGGTCCATGTGCGAGACATATGAATTGGGCTTTTGAACTATCACATCATCATGAGATTCCACTAAAGGAAATGTAATGGGCACCATCATTTTATGCAATTAAGGCATCAGCCACAGTCTAAAATAGGATGGAGCCCTAATTCCTGGTTTATGGACTGTGTGAGCACCAACAGCCACAATAAAGGCATAACTGGAAAAAAAAAAAACTAGACTATGTTTATCTTACAATGAATAATAAATTCCAGTCAAAAGTTGAACCATGAACTCTGAAGATATTGGTATTCTGTTCTTAATCCCTTGGTATTTTCTTGCATGTTGGCGAGGGTATCCACAGACACAGAGCCTGAAAAACAAACACTCCACATCAAATAATGGCTAACATGACTATAAAAACATATGAAACGGGAACAGTTAGGGTCTGGTCACATGGGCAGAAGACATATCTCCTCTTCTTTGCGGCGACTAATCTTCCTGAAAAAAAGAGGAGATTTGTCGCCTGGCGACTAATCTCCTCGAATCTGCCCATGTGGCCAGACCCTAAAAGTGCAGGAAGTAGGTTAACTTAATAAGATTATTTTAACACTGTAAACGAACTACCATTACACAGATGGTTCAGACCTTATTAAAGGATATAAAAATACAGTTATCTGGAAACCCATTATCCAGAAAGCTCTCAATTATAGGAAGGTCATCTCCCATTGACTCCATTTTAATCAGAAAATGTATTCTCTGTAATAAAAAACAGTACCTTGTACTTGATTCCAACTAAGATATTATGAATCCTTATTGAAGGCAAAACAATCCTAATGTGATTAATTAATGTTTAAATCATTTTTTAGTAGACTTAAGGTATGAAAGTCCAAATTATGGAAATATCCCTTATTCAGAAAGCCCCAGGCCCCTGTAGGGATGGACACAGCATAGAGCGGTAATGGGCTTGGCCAGATGGTAGATAATTTGGACCACTACCGGACCACGTCCCGCTCAGTAGCCTGCACAAGTAGAGGGCTAGTCCCAGTAAGTTTATTAAAGGGGACCAGTCACCCAAAAAAAAAACATTTAAAATCCTATTTTATCACATTAGTCAAGCAAAATTAACTAATTACACTGTATAAATTATTTGAATTCTGTTTCCTTCAGTCTGGGAACTCATAATTATAGCAAGCAGGAAGTAGCCATGATCTAGCCATCATCTCAGAATGGGGGACCTGATGTTGCATTCCCTGGCTACACACATACAATTATACGGTAAAGAGAGCGTGGGGAATGTGGGGAGAGCAGTGACATCTAGGAAGTGCTGAATGGAAAGTGAAAGTAATTGAGGGGCAAACAATATTTGATTGACAGCTTTAAATGAGCTCACAACAGCTATGATTGCTTTAATAAAAAATTGAAATAGGATTTCATGTTTAATTTGAAAAGGACTTTTATTATACAGATTTTTGTGTCTGTGTGACAGGTCCACTTTAAGGTAATACAAACACGTTCCTGTAAAAGCTTGGAATGTGTAAATAATCAAAGGAGAAGGAAAGCTACCGAGGCAGTTTATTGCCAATAGATTATTCACAATAGGGCAAGCTAGAACACTATATTTTATTCTGCAGAATTCTTTACCGTACCTGAGTAAACAGCTTTATCAGCTCTCTGTTTGTTTAGGATAGCAGCTGCCATTTTATCTTGGTGTGACATCACTTCCTGCCTGTGTCTCTCTCTGCTCACTCATAGCTCTAGGCTCAGATTACAGCGGAAAGGAGGGGAAGAGGAAGAGAGGAGCAAACTGAGCATGCTCACGCCCAGGGCAAAGAGGTTTAAGCTGATGGCAGGAAGTCTGATACAGAAAACCATGTACACAATAGAAGGAAAGAAATGCTCTGTTTGTTTTGACAGAGGACTCAGAGCAACATTACTTTGAGGGTTTACTAGTGTATTTATATAGACCTTTCTGATAAAGCTTACTTAGTTTTAACCTTTCCTTCTCCTTTAAGAGCTGTACTTTCATCCTTCATTAAACATAAACAAAAATGTAATATGTACAAAATGTAGTCAGATTAAAAAGCTGTATTATTATTGGTTGAAAATACATAATTAAATAAAAGTAGGAAAAAAATTGTGCAGTTGCCAGATTTACAGGTTAAGGCCCGTAGGAATCCAAACTTTGGTTAGGGCCCAATTTAGTTTAGAAAGGTTACAGATATAAGAACATCAGTCTTTCCGGCACAGTACCTCGAGCTCCAAGGCTCATCTGGCCTGCGCAGTTACCTCCCTTTTACAAAAACAGAGAATAATACCAGGTCCCTGGACCAGAGATCCCACAACACTTGTGGAATTTACCCCCAATGATTATGCCAATGATTATCTCTCCTGACTATTTGCAAGTGTTGTGCGGTCTTGTGTGCTATGTGTATGTTAACAAATATAGACATACAATAGGGATGTGCGAATTTTTTCCAACACGTTTCGCAGTGGAAATGACACCCATAAACTTCAATGGGAGAAAAAATGTGTCACTCATCAAAATAAATTTGCCTCGTGTCCAAAAAAAATGTGTCACTCATAGACTTTAATGCATCTGAGCAACATTTTGCTGGCAGAGATTTTTTTGATGAATCAAAACTGGGTAAATTCGCACATAACTAACGGATTCAATTCGCCCATCCCCAACGTGTGATATTTGTCTTTAGATTTTTTTCTGTTTTTAAAAAGGCATTATTATGCCTGTGACAATGTTGGGTTTTTGATTTACCTTTTTAATTACCACAACTGCTACGCTGTCAATAAAATTGTCACAGCTACAGATCCTCATGCAGAAGTGTTTTACAGACTGCTGAAAGACGATGTGCACAAGAAATAATGAATACTCATAAAAGGGCCATCTGAAAGAAGTATGTTGTATAACGGCAGCTATTGATTGCGTGGGACTTAATTACTTACACTATCAATAGTGCCTAGCCTGTAATTGTTCATGAGCAGAGCGGTCTGCCATTTAAATTCTGTTTAGAAAGAACCTGCAAGGAAGTATGTTCTCATCACTGTCAAACCTACAAAGAATGTGCCTATTCAAACCACTCACAGATCTTCTCTTTGTAAGTATACTGCTGAGTAACAAAGCATATTTAATTAACCTTGTGATGTTCTTTGGGCTTATGTAATAATGTGATCTCTTTACGGGAACCTACGTCTGCCCTTACAATAGAAGCAGAAATGCTAATTAAATCAACATTTCAGCCACAGTACAACTGTAAAGTTAGAGGCTGCATGTGAGATTTTGTTTAGACAAAAAAAGCTTATACGGGTATGGGACCTGTTATCCAGAATGCTCGGGACCTGGGGTTTACGGGATAACTGATCTTTCCATAATTTGGATCTTCATACGTTAAGTCTACTAGAAAATCATGAAAACATTAAATAAACCCAATGGGCTGTTTTTGCCTCCAGTAAGGATTAACTATATTTTATTTTGGACCAAGTACAAGGTACTGTTTTATTACAACAGAGAAAAAGGAAATTATTTTTATAAAACTTGAATTGGATTATTTGGATAAAATGGAGTCTATGGGAGATGGCCTTTCTGTAATTCGGGCTTTCTGGATAATTGGTTTCCAGATAACGGATCCCATACCTGTAGTAATAATGTAAAAACAACAGTGTATTGATACATTTGTTCAAAAAGAAACCCACGTCATATGGGAGGAGGCTCAACTGCACCTCCGTGAGCCGTTAGCTAGGGGGGCCTATATAACTGTACGATGAGAACAGGCACTCAACGAGCAGTTCTCCAAACAGGCTTGTAAAATTCAAGAAGCTTTATTGAAGTACAGGTGTGAGATCTGTTATCTGGAAACCCGTTATCCCAAAAGCTCCAAAATACAGAATGCCCGTCTCCCATAGACTCCATTTTATCCAAATAATCCACATTATTTCCGATGTCGCCCGAAGATGCCTCACAAGGAAATTCCGGGTGACTTCGGAAAGCAGAATCGATCCGAGTGCCATCCCACCAGCAATTTAGCCGGCGGGAAGGCAGATTAGGAGGAGATTAGACAAGGAGATTAGTCGCCCAAAAAAGTTTGTCGCTGGGCAACTCCAGAAATAGCAGCGCGTGTCTCTGCCCTAAAAGGAATTCCATATGATCTCTTAGTCCAGATCCACATATGTTTGTATTTCTGACATGGTGCAGTCGTTCCACATAATTAGCCAAAAATCCAAGGCTCAGCTTTGGTCCCTTCTCCAAAGAATTGATAGTTTCCATTATTTTGTACTCCCACAATTTTCTTTCATTATCTGTTTTAAAATTGCCCTTAAAGGAGAAATCAACCTGTTCTGAAAAAAACCGTACCCCCACTCCAGGTAGACCCCCTCCCTCCCCCCCAGGCTAACTACCCCCCCGGGAGATGCCCCATACTCCATACTTACCCCTCGGCACAGATTCTTCCAGCGAAGTTCCAGGCGTCCATCTTCTGTGTCCTCTGTAAGCTGACTGAGAGATTGGTATTTCTGCGCACGCACAGTTGGAGCAGTTTTCTGGTTTGCACAACTGCGCATGCGCAGAATTACACCGAAATAGACGATCTAGCAGTCAGCTTACCTGGGGTGGGCACTACGGGTTTTTTTCAGAACAGGTTTTTTTCTCCTTTAAGAACCAAAATTCTTAAGTGCTTTATGGAGTGATGAGGGCCATTGAAATGATTTCCTATTGGTGTATCCAGTTTATTATTGGTTACAGTGAAAGCTACAGTGGTACCATAATTTATATTCAACCTCTTTGACCCACATTAACTTGTACCTTATCTGCTTGTCTTTAAACCCCTCGTAAATGACACATTAAACACAGATTGATATTCCTTTTTGTTGGTCATTTGAACTTTAAGCTGAATGTTGTGTGTGTGTATGTGTGTATGTATGTATATATATATATATATATATATATATATATATATATATATATATATATATATATATATATATATATATAAATAAATGTCCAACATGTGTAATGCACTATATAAGTATATGTGCGTATGCCCAACCAGCGGAGAGTCTTATAAACACATATAAATATTCCAACTGGTTCATGTACGGTACATGAACTGTTTACATGATTTTTATTGTGTTTTCAATAAATGCTACGTTTAACTCAAAATGAGTGTGACCCCGTTGGAAGAGATATATATATATATATATTGGCTTAGTTAGCCAATAATATTACCTTTATACCACTAATATTTATTTTATTTCAATAGAGTTGCCCTGTAACCAATGTATCAAGCAAATGCTGCAATTATATATTTTATTAAATGATACCAATCTGTTCAGTGGCTGTAGCTTTCCATTCTTTCATTGTTACACGTGGGCCTAGTTTAAAAAAAAACATCACCTTTTATTCTTTTGTCATATGCTAATTCTTTTATCCTAGAAAATTCTTCAGAATGGGCCAAGAAATGTTGTGCTGCCAGTTGAGGATGGGGGCGCAGTGAAAATAAAGCAGGCCTCATGATTCAGTACACCATCTGTCAATGTACATAAAATGCTGTGCCAGTGACACGGCAGAAGTATTTGTTGGCATAGCCAGGAAAACTACCATGGCCTAGAGGCTTACCGGAAACATGTGCCGCTTTATATAAGCATTATACAATGTATATTAAGATAGCACAGTATCTGCAGAAAAACAGATTATTGCCATTCCATGGGGAAAAAACAAACAAAATATACCTGGCCAAGCAAACATCATGACATATCAAATAATACAGAAAATAACAGGGTTTATTATAAATGTTTTCTTTGTAGATATCTAGTAAAATACGTTTCCATAAGGTACTGTCAATGGAGCCTTACATCAGGGGTGCCCAAGATCTCATAACAGAGACCTTTCAGGCATGCAGCTTGCCCTTTCTCAAGTGTAACAGAGTAATCAAATGTTACAGGTGTATTTCACACATTAATGTGTGAAATTAATTACAGTAGAAACCCATTTTACGTTTTCCAGGGGACCAGAAAAAAATATGTAAAATCCAGGAAAATGTGAATTCAGGGAAATGTATTATGCATCATATATGTGGGACCACAAAACAACAATGTAAAATGAGGGAAAACTTAAAATCAGGGGATGTAAAATGGGGGTGCTACTGTAATTAAATGTGTGAAACACACCTGTAACATTTGATTACTCTGTTAAGCTTGAGAAAGGGCACGCCGCATGCCCGAAATGTTGCAGTTATGAGATGTTATGTACCATACAGGTTGTATTCTTATGAACTGAGAATATAACTTTGCCTTGTTTCGATAATCTGTTTATTCTATGTATACACAATATATAACAAACAAACAAATGTATTTGTATATAAAAAAATACGTGTGTGTGTGTATGTATATATATATATATATATATATATATATATATATATATATATATATATATATATATATATATACACACACACACAAATATATATATATATACACACACACACATATATATATATACACACACACACACACACATATATACACACACATTTTGGGAGTTTTTTGAAAGTGCAGCGGGTAAAACCTAGTCTCTTTATAAAATGTATAATGTTGGCCAGCTAAAATATATTGCAATATATGGACAAACAATCCCTGTTTTGTTTAAAGGATAAGGCATTTTTACTAGCTTAAGGCACAAAATGTCTCAATGTCCTTAATATATTGATAAGGGGTTGAGTGCAGAGGACCTCTTGTATTTGTCTATGTGAATTTTGTGGTCACAGCCTCATTGCACCCCCCCCCTTTATGTTTTTAAAAATTAGTGGTGAGCACAACTTTCGCGTGTTTGTTATATATATGTATAAAAAAACCTCTGCTGTGCTGAAAAACTTGTATTAATTTGAGCAATTCGAGTTTATTCCCGCAGAAAACTCTATTAATTCGAGTTTTTGGGGTTGTTCACCCCGAGCTTTAATTTCACACTTTAATAAATCTGTCCCTAAGTGTTAGGGATAAGATAAGAGAATGTTTGCCAGCTTACTGAAAGCAAGTCTTAGTGGCACATTCTGTCACAGAGATTGCTGAGGAGAGAGGATTTTAGCGCCTGAAACTAAAAATAGACGTAGCAATCTAGCTATTTAATGAATTCAAGAGATTAGCTAAATGTTGACTTGAATTCAGTATGAGTAGGTTTAAGCCTTGCAAGACTAAATTATGTAACAGAAGCATATACAGTATAGTATTTGCATCCGATTGTAATTTGCACAAGCTGCTGAGTTTGCTGCACCTCGTCCATTAACCCTCCACACAACAGGCCTATTTGAGAATTGTACTTTAACGGATAATAACTGCACGTGGCAATACAATCATGGTTGCATCTGTAAGCAGCAACATGAATCAAATTTGCGGCAGCGGTTTACTGCCATAAATTAGTTCCATTTTTAAAAGTTGTGGTTAAAATTCCAGTTTGCAACAAAATATTATTTGTGGTTCTTCAGTTGGATAGCTGTGCCCTATAACAAAAAACATTTTAGGGGGTAGATTTATTATAGGCTGAATTGAAAATTCTAATTTTTCAGCAATTGATGGGCTGCCCCTCTGATGCTTAACTGCTAGATAAGGCTAAAGGGTGTTTAACCCTCGCATATATACATGCTTGTTGAGAAATGACTGCAACCTCAGAGCATCAAGGAGTAAGACAGCCAACAGCCGCTGAACAAAGGAGATTGCAAACAAGATTGAGAAGAAAAAGCTTCAGAAAAACATCTCATGTACCTCAAAACAGGTACAATATTTTAACAGACATACATTACAAAATTGTTTTATTTAGTGATGAGAACTTTTATATGCTTTTTAAAAAAAACATGACTTTAGATCCCTTTAAGGGAGTTTAAAAAAAAAACTCCCTTAAAAACATGAACTCCAAATTCTACCCTTGATAAATGTGCCTCCAAATGTCATGTTTTTGGAATGCCAAGAGAACAGAGATGATTTGTATGTTTAACATTCTCCTAATTAAACTGGCCATACATAGATTCACATGGTTTTTGCAGATGTTTATCGTCTGGCTCCCAAAAGTCAAAAGTGCTTCAACTCCCATCCTTTGTAATTTGTTTGTTCTGTATGAAGGTTTAAACAGATAAATTCTATGTGGGCCGTTTATATGTGGCCAAATCATGGACTGAACAAACCAACACCTAAAGATCAGGGTAGCTACTGAAAATAATTGTGCAGTAAACATATTCTAAATATGTTGCATCAATCACTTGTAAACATTTGCTCTAGCTTTGGGGTTTATCAGAAAAATAATTACGCTAGGACCAGTAACACAACCTTTTTATAAAAAAACATTGTATCCCCCTTCAGTAATACCTCCATCCTGTACAATGTCAACTATTTGTAATTGCTTATTCAAAAATACCATGATAAATATCTGCTTCCAGTTGTGCAGTGTCTGAGGGCAGCTGGAGCTGAGGGAATGTCGCCATATCGCCCTATTTCAGAAGACACTGCACAACCTGAAGTAGATATTTATCAGGGTATTTTGAATAGAGAATTTAAAACAGCTAACTGGCAGTATAGATGTATTATTGGAGGGGGCTACAAGGGTTTTTTTTATAAAAAAAAATTTTTTAGTGATACTTTTCCTTTAAATTTACTATACCGTGCCTATTAAAAGACCTTTCAAACCTCATTAAATGACATGTTTAATTAAATGATTTATAAGATATAATAATTACAGTAACATTAGGCTTAAACCATATTACAAACTAAATATAAAATCATCATAGTCTTTAACTCAGTCCACAGGATGCCCCAAGGTAATATGTTGCAGATTCAGGGCATCCCTAACTTAAACAGAAACACCTTTTCCTTTCCTGGCCTTAATTTACAAATGCAAATTAGGGTTCGGTATTCGGAATCTTTCACGAAGGATTCAGGTTTTCGGCCGAATCCCAAAAAGAGCATTCGGTGCATCCCTCGTTTGAGTGATGCAGCAGTGAGGGGTGGGAAGCTGAGGCATCTAAGGTACAGAATGTGATGCAAAAACACTTGCTAACATTCAAGTATGAGGAAGCACATCCTTATATGTATACTACATACCCAAGCATTCCTTTGAATACAGTCTATTTAACCTATAGACCATGCTTACCGTAAGTCCTGGTGATATTAATAAAGAATATACAGTGAAATCTCAATTTTAAATACCATGATTTTAAGTTTTTCTGCATTTTACATTTTTTGTGATCACACCAATTCATAATGCATTTCAGTGGGTGCTTTTCCCTGATTTTATACAATGTTTTCCCAGATTTTAAACCAAATTGTTGTCCTGATCACAAAAATGGTTATTCAGCCTCTGTGAATATTATTATTAGTGGGGGGGAAGAAATTTAAAATACTAAGCAGATGCAGATTTTGCTATGGTGCGGTCTGTAAATGGTTAATTTCAATTAATCTGCAACTCATACAGCCATGCACAAATAACTTATTGCTTTAGGTCGTGCATGTGACTGCCAGAGAGCCTCCCCCACATTAACACAGTAAATATAGTATTTTAAAGTAAAACAGACTCCTGTGCTTATATCCTTTGAGAACTTGAAGAATAAGTTACTTTAAAACATTTCCTGGATTTTACAATATTTTTTTCTGGTGCCCTGAAAAACATATAATGGGGATTCTATTGCATTTTATTTTGCACATGGCAATCTGCAGCAGAAAAACACTACCAATAAATGTATCAAACTCAAATGTAATAGAGAGAAGAACTCACTGGGAAAATTCCCACTCCTAGTAAGGCACACTAGTATAAAATTAAACAAATCTCTTCAATATTTTTGGACTATATTGAGTATTGAGTATCACTTCATGTGGATTTTAGGTTCTTGTCATTGTTTTGTGTTACCCTTTGTGGGTCACAGCTCTTAAGATAAAGCGAAGAACAACCGAGTCTACATATTTACCTGCAGTAAGCCCTCTAGACAAGTAAATAAGGGCACTAGATGAGCTCCAATATTTGCATTTTGCACTGCTAGTAAGAACTGAAACTGGCACTTACCTTGAACACATCTGACACAGGGACTGAAGGGAGACAGCAGGCATTGCATTTAAAACAGAGTTATAACAAAGTAGAAGAAACGACAGCACCTCGAACCTATAAAAAATAAAGTTATTTTATCAATGGCTGCTATAGGGTTAATTACAGAGAGAATGAAAGTTCGAGATGGAAAACATGAGCATATAATCGAAAATCGATCATAAAGAGATCAGAAACAGACTCTGAATATCCACATCATGCAAAAAGTTTGGACAGCTGTCTCCAAGTTAAATTATCTCTGTAGAGAAAGAATAAATTTTTTTCTTATTATTATTTTCACATATAAATTCTTTTCTTTCATAGACAAGGCTTGTATTTCCTGTCAGAGTGGCCTGGAGTGAACCCATATGATAACCCTTGGCTGGAGTTAACAAGGGCAGCGAAACTATTTTACTTTTTCAGGGGAAAAATGGTGTGAAATCCAGGGAAATGCATTTTACTGTATATTGGTGGGGTGTAAAATGAGGAAAACTTAAAATAAGGGTATTTAAAATTGAGGTTTCACTGTATAGTGTAATAAATCTTGACAATAGACTAAATGTGAAAGTATTCTGGAGTTTACCTGTTCTGTGCAGTTAGCATCTCCCTCTGGGGATGAGGGCCACTGTATACAACTCGTGTAAGGCCATGTTGAGACAATGCTCCTTCAGTAAGAGCCATAGAACCGATGCTGGAAGGCTACATAAAACAAAGAAGCACCATGATGAACAGGATTATTAGGTCCCAGGAAAAACAAGTCTTCATGTGTGAAATGTGATAGACAAAAGCACTGGAAATTGTGCATAAATGCATGAATGAAAAGAAAGCATAAATTAAAGAAGAACTAAACCCTAAAAATGAACATGGCTAAAAATGACATTTTATTTACTGAACTTATTGCATAAGCCTAAAGTTTCAGCTTCTCAATAGCAGCAATGATCCAGGACTTCAAACTTGTCACAGGGGGTCACCATCTTGGAAAGTGTCTGCGACACTCACATGCTCAGTGGGCTCTGAGCAGCTGTTGAGAAGCTAAGCTTACGGGTCGTCGCAAATTATCAAGCAGAAAACGAAGTTAGCCTTTAATATAAGCAGATTCTACACGGTTGATTATTAAATTCTGATGGTAGTAATTATCTGTATTAATTACTAATCAGCCTTATACTGTGACATTTGTATTCTATGTATACTGTATATTATGAGTAGAAAAATACCAGCCTTCCTATATATTTATCTTTTTTTCCTATTAATAACATTGGGATCAGCCATCATCACCGACCAGGTGGCAACCCTAATTGTGAGTCAGTCCCTAAGCTCAGTAAGTGACAGCAGTACAGAGCATGTGCAGTGAATCAGCAGAAAAGAAGATGGGGAGCTACTGGGGCATCTTTGGAGGCACAGACCTTTACTGCTACAGGGCTGTGGTTGCCTTGGGCTGGTACAGAAGCCCAAAACATAATGTACAACATTTCTAGACTACTTCTTTAGTTAAGCTTTAGTTCCCCTTTAACATTTAGTACTTGACGCATATACAAGCAATATATTTTTTTCATGGCATTATAATTGTACCTGTAAAAAGCAGTGTTAGCTTAACCACTTATAGACCTTACATTTGTTCTGTCTGTATGGGCCTTGTCTTTATTTCTTGTAAATAACCAATAGCTTGGTCAATTTAGGGCAGCAATCTCCTGAAAATGTCTTTCTGTTAACTAACATGGGATCACTGCAAGTAAAACACTTGCAGCTATCCAGCATTATTGCAGGATGAAGAAGGCAATTTTCCACAATAATGTTGGATCACTGCATGTAAAGGGTTTTATTTGTTTTCATTTAATGGAAAGGCATTTTCAAAAGATCTGATATCTGTGAGCAGGGCAGATTCCCCACAGCAAATCTTATGTGCCTCAAGGGGCCATTTTTTCATTGCGGTTATTCAAATTTGATTAGAGGTTTTTTTTTTAAATTTGAGATTTAGCATACTCTGGCCCTTTAAGAACTCAAATTCGAATATTCGCCACCTAAAACCTGTCGGAATTGCTGTTAAAGATAATGGGAGGCGTCCAGAGATCAATTTGGAGCTGTTTGCAGCCTTCCTGACATTTGAGGTTTTTTCTGAGAAAAAACTCAAATTGAGTTTTTTTTAATTCGAATAGAATTCAATTTGAGTTTTCGGGTCAATTATATTCATCCGACTTTTAAAATTTTGATTTTATTAATAAACTTCGATGGGTCGAATTTTGAGTTGACCCTTTATAAATGTGACTACCTTTGTTTTCAGGTTTTTACAGTCCAGAAGTAGCTGCAACTTTATTACTATTGAAATCATACATTCACCTTATATGACCTAGTAATCGGCTTATAATATTGACATCCAACTGGAGAAAGAGGTTGATCAGAGGGTCTTAAATTAGGCAGCACAATCTACAGTATTTTCTTTAGGACCTGGCTAATATAAGAACACCTAACAAGAACATCCCAGAAACTCCATGCAAAGACTTACAGGATACATTTACCAATAAGCTGGAAGTCATATTCGTCCCCTTTAAAAAGGCAAGCAATGGTTATGACAAGTACAAGGCTATCTGGTGATTCTTACCTCGTGATACACAGATGGCTTAGACAAGGACGGGATAGTAAATGACAAGATCTTGCTGTGCCCCTGTTCGTCCATTATTTCCTGGTGAGAAGAAAGTGTTTAGACTGTCAGTAAAATTACCATAGCCTATAAAAATAGTACAATAACACAGTATCTCCCTGTACTGTGTACAACAAAGCAAATTACTTGGTAGGGCAACAATCTCCTGAAAATGTCTTTCCGGCAACTAACATGGGATCACTGCAAGTAAAACACTTGCAGCTATCCAGCATTATTGCAGGATGAAGGCGGCAATTTTCCACAATAATGTTGGATCACTGCATGTAAAGGGTTTTATTTGTTTTCATTTCATTTATATTATATTATATTATATTACACATTCAGTCACTCCAGTCTTTATACATTACATTTTTGCTAACTAACTATATTAGAAACATTTTTTATTTTGCACAACCTATTTATCCAGTTTTTATTTTTACACTGAACAATTCCTTAAATAGTCTACAGAAAGCCCTTTTCCTGAAAGGTTACACAGAACTGTGCTTCATATAGCAGAGTGTCTATGGGTATGTCATGTGGATATTTTCTTCAGTTACTAGAAAAAAAATCTTTCAGTGACAGGTTCAACATCCAAAGTTAATCAACCTCTGTTAGACATAATGAATTAATACCATGTAATTATCCACATTGCCATGTGGATTGCCCAAATGACCCTCATAATCTGCAGATGTTGGATACATACGTGGGTTAAAAAGTCTCTCCTACTACACAGCTGCTCAGTTCCCTGTAGCAGGAATAAACCACGGGTGTATCAGAGCTCTGCCCTCAGCAGCAGGATTAGAACGTTGGTGTCTTGCTGCATCCCATACAGTGGGATAAATACTTTTAGTGCCCCCCTCCCTTATCAATCCCACTTATTTTCTCAGATGCCTCTATCAGACACCTTTCAGCAGGATTAATGTTTTAAATAAACAGTTCAGTGTGAAAATAAAAACTGGGTAAATAGATAGGTTGTGCAAAATAAATAGAACACTACTTCCTGCTTTTCAGCTCTATAACTCTGAGCTAGTCAGCAACTTGAAGGGGAGCCACATGGTACATAACTGTTCAGTGATCCTCACCATTCAGCTCAGATTCAAAAGCAACAGATATGACCCATGTGGCCTCCCCTCAAGTCTCTGATTGGTTACTGCCTGGTAATCAGTGGAACCCAAGAGAGCAGCAAAGCAGGAAGTAGTGTTCTGGCTATTATATTAGACATCCAGTCGCTCCAGTCTTTATACATTACATTTTTGCCTAACTAACTATATTAGAAACATTATTTATTTAGCACAGCTTATCTATTTACCCAGTTTTTATTGTGTTAGTATGTAGAGAGTGATATTGTAAGACAATTTGCTGTTGGATTTAATTTGTATTTTTTTCCTTTTTTCCAGCTTGAATTACTGCCCCCATTGTTACACAGCAGCTTGTTTATATAGTGAATAAAGTACCACTTATTATAAAATATAAGGATATTAAAAGTCACCGAGGAGTTCCATGACCATATATACAGGTCATGGAACTCCCGAGGTTACTTCTAATATCCTCATATTTTCCAACAAGGGGTACTTTATTTATTATAATACACAAGTTTTAGTGAGTCATGTGACAAAAATGACATCACTAGTCACCGTTTACAAGGATATAATTTACAGGATATGCATGGCTTTTGTGTATTATAAGCTATAGTAGTCTTTCTGAAGCAAACATACAGCTTTTACCAGTGCAGAGCAACACTATCCTACATTTTAATATAAATGCTCAGGGCCTGTGGTTTTTCCGGATAGCGAATCTTTCCGTAATTTGGATCTCCATACCTTAAGGGTAAGGGCAAACGCTAAGATTAGGGAAGATTTAGCCGCCCGGCAACAAATTGCCTCTTCTTCAGGCAACTAATCTTCCCGAAAAGCTTTAGTTTTCCAAGTCGTCTGAAGTTGCCTCACGAGGAAACTTCAGTCGCCTCACGAGGTAACTTCAGTCGACTTCGGAAAACAAAGAGATCCGAGTGCCATCCCACCGGCAACTTAGATTCTAGCCAGCGGGAAGACTTTTTGAGGAGATTAGTTGCCCGACGAAGAGGCGACTTGTTGTCGGGCGATTAAATCTCCCCGAATCTTTGTGTGTGTATCTGCCCTAAGTCTACTAGAAAAGCATGTAAAAATTAGATAAACCCAATAGGATTGTTTTGCCTCCCCTACAATTAGGATTAATTATATCTTAGTTTGGATCAAGTACAAGGTACATTTTTATTATTACAGAGAGAAAGGAAATAATTTTTTTTTTTTTAAAAATGGATTATTTGGATAAAATGGAGTCTATGTGAGACAACATTCCTGTAATTTGGAGCTTTCTGTATAATCGGTTTCTGGATAACCGATCCTATACCTGTACCATAAAACTGAGGAGTCCAGCTTTTAAATGGGGGTCACTGACACCCATCTAAATACAAATGCTCAGGAAGGCTACACATTTATAATTATTGGTACTATGTATTACTTGTCTTTCTATTCAGCTCTCTCCTTTTCATATTATTCAAATCAATGCATGGTTGATGGGATAATTTAGACCTTAGCAACCAGATTGCGGACATTGAAAATTGGAAATCTAAATAACAATAAAAAGCTAATTACCTCAAAAACCACAAATAATAATAAATGAAAACCAATTGCAAATTGTCTAAGAATATCACTCTGTACATCATACTAAAAGTTAATTTAAAGGACAACTAAACCCTAAAAATTAATGTAGCTAAAAAATGTCATTTTATATACTGAACTTGCACCAACCTAAAGTTTCAGCTTGTCAATAGCAGCAATGATCCAGGACTTCAGACTTGTCACAGGGGGTCACCATCTTGGAAAGTGTCTGCAACACTCACATGCTCAGTGGGCTCTGAGCAGCTGTTGAGAAGCTAAGCTTAGGGGTTGTTGCAAATTATCAAGCAGAATATGAGGTTGGCCTGTAATATAAATTGATGCTACAGGGCTATTTATTAAATTCTGATGCTAATTGCATTACTTTCTGTGCTGCCATTTAGAAACTATCTGTATTAATTACTAATTAGCTTTATATTGTGACATTGTGTATTGTATATTGTGAGTGGGTCCCTAAGCTCAGTAAGTGACAGCAGTACAGAGCATGTGCAGTGAATCAGCAGAAAAGAACATGGGGAGCTACTGGGGCATCTTTGGAGACACAGATCTTTACTGCTAAACGGCTGTAGTTACCTTGGGCTGGTACAGAAGCCCAAATCACAAGGTACAACATTTCTATCTACTTCTTTAGTTAGTTCTCCTTTAAAGGTGAACAGCTCCTTTTAATGCATTTCTTAGCTACACTGTCCACTTCATCTGATGTCATCTGAGGATTAATATATTGTGAATAATGCACCTTCTATTGCAAAATATTGTAAAAGATATCCATATTATACAGTAAATCACCACATAGAGGCACAAGGCTGAAGGTCAAGTGCTTTTATACAGGTCATGATACTCCAAGATAACCAAATCCAGGTTTTGGATGAATCCAAGCCTTTTCCAGCAGGATTCGGAAGAATCCAAGTGCCTAACAGAACCAAATATGAACCATAAAAATGAATTGCAAAAATTGGTGCACATCCAGGTACATTCTAGACATTCTAAAATGTAGTCTTAAGAACTCCTAGCACCCTTGCCACATCATTTTTATAACACCTGCCTTAAATGCTTTTGTCTACTGAATTCAGATGAACCCCTTGTTTTTATGCAAGACAGCATACAGGACAAATTCTGATTTCATGTTTGGTTCATGGACGGTTTGCTCACTGACTGATGTCTGGAAATGACATTTTGATGGTGCATCAAAATTCCTGAATCATTCCTCTACAAAACCACTATCTGCAGCTCACTGTCCATCACTGCGTGTTATCATCCACAATGAAATGTCAGCTCGCCCCCCCCCTAAATCTTCCACTATCACCGCAGGTGGTTTTTGAAGGAACTGGTATCTCAGAATTGCTGCTTTTAACTGTCAGTTGCACTTATCACAGCACATAGCAGCTATGCTCTATACATTTTATAGTCCAGAATATATACATTATATACTCAAGCCTTCTTTATATTATTATTATTATTTATATTCTTTATACCAACATGCTTTTTCTGGCAGAGTTCTTGGCATGGGGAGTTGGGGGTGTACATAAATACAAAAGAGGGGGCTAGGAGTGTAGAGGCCTCTTAATTTAGAAGCAATTTTGATATGTATTGGTAAAACACAAACAATCTGCATCTGTGTGTGTGATTTTATATATTTGTACACTTGCACTAGCAATTTTGAGTTTCCCTGAGGAAGAACACAATTGGGTTGTTGAATTAATTCCAGATGACTGTGGTACCTTGTTCTGCTGTTACTACATACAAGGACTCATTATATATTAAAAATGTTCAGGGATTATTCTATCCTATGCAAAATATTTTCTGACAGTAAGTAATATGTAGTGATTCGCTGAACTGTTCCATAAAAAGATGAAGTGGGACCTAATAATATTTCATGTACTGCAATGTAGTCTTTTATTTTCAGTATTTCAGAATATTATTGTAATATACTAGAGGAAAGTGCTTCTCTACACCCTTATCTATCTGTGCATTCACTACGCTTATTCAAACACAAAGTAAAAAAAACAAAGCTACTATATTGCTTAAAACTAATTGTCATTATTTCCGACAGCTTGGACAGCATTTCACTGTATATATTCATCAGTTGCTTTAAGCTGACATTGTAGAATAAATGAAGACGGAGGGCAACATTCCTGAAGCAAACATCATAGTTTGCATCTATAATAAGGTTTTTCATGTAAAACTAGGGAATGTCACCATGAGGCAGCACAAAGTAAATCAATGTCCTTCAAAAGAGCACAGGAACAATGTCAAGTCTGCTTAAGAAAACACAACTAAAGTAGAGCGTATATTTTATTTTTACCAATATTCTAACATTTTAAGTTTTGTAGCATAGGAATTAACCGGTCACTAACAAATAATAAAATGTCATTAGCAAACCACTTCCGCTTCAGCACCCACAAAGAAATGTGTCTTGAAAATGTGTTACAAACCAGATTGTAGACACTCAGAAGCAGCGCCTCAATACATCCGCAGCTCAGTAGTTCTCTGCTCGAAGACATCGAAAGGTAGCACCATATGAGCTCTGGCAAAAACTGAAGGGTAAATGTCCTGAGACATTTCTCTTTGCTCCGATAAAACTCAAAGAGCTGATGGCAGACAGGCTCCAACAACTGAAAGAATAAAGAGCAGCCATTTAACAAATAGTATGTACGTGTGTATCTACTTTTAAAGCCATTTCTGTATATATTCCACTCTGTTTAGAAGTTGCAATGGTCCTTTAGCCAGTTTGCTGTAATCATTCATCTAACTGCCGACATTATTAGTAAGCAAACCTTACTGAAGTGGGTTTCAAAGGCCATAAAATAAAGTTTGTTTGGGATAATGGGGAAATTCTTTGTGATTGCCAAAAGGCTCTAATAGTCAATGAAGAAAAAAAACCTAGAGGTTGAGGGATCTATATGTGGTTTCCTGGTTGGGGTCATACACTATATGCTATAATCTTATAGACAGTCTCTATTTATTGGGCCTGTTGGGTACTATTTGGGCCTCTGTTTATGTAAAATGCCAGGGTCTATTTAGAATCTTAGTCCAGACCTGCTAAAAGCAATTGATTTGATCTTCAGGGTCGCTTAAAATAACCTGGATTTTGTGAAGACACAAAAAAATGTATAATTTGCAATTTATGGTTGTATTCCTAATTTGGGATATTATAGACCTCTGCCAATAGCAAAGGTTTTATAGTAGCTAGATTAAAATAATGATTAAGCTATTCACCACTGGAAAAAGTAAAACGAGAGGCAAATAAAGACAATAGAATACACAGTGGGCTGCGTATAATTGTCTTGTCAGGGAGTAGTTTCCCTTTAATGTAAAAGCAATAGTTCAAGCAAATGTTTTGAGTTTTCTATTTTTAAATTTATGCAGACTTTACTTGGCAAAACAGCAGTGTTTTCAAAGCATAACCATACATGGGCCCCCTCTAATGTGTACCCGAAACACTTCCAGGCTGCTTATTTGGCACAGCTATATCGAATGATATTTGGGTTTGGCTCCTTTTTACAAACAAAGCTCTGTATATGTAATATATGTTTTCCCAGGTATAAGGTAAGTTAGGGAGCCAATCAATACAAATGGGAGGTAATGTTTATATGGTTTGCTTTCAAAATATTTTACAAATATATTTATTAGTATAAGTAGTATAAGTATGAAATGCTAGAAATTTGTGCATGCTGCATTTATAAAAACACAACACACATAAAACTTAGGTTTTGTGAGTATAACTCAATTAAACTTTCCAATTCACACAATTGCAAATCTGTTCAAAAATAAGTAAAAATGCCTCTCAAATGACTGATCTCGTGCCCGTCTCTATGAGACACTGTATAGTCTCCACAGAGCAGAGGTCATTTAGTAAGTGACTAAATGCACCTCTTTTGGAAATGTTTAGATACAGCAACTAACCATGTAACTTTACTGAGCCTTCATTTAAATGTATATATATGTACAGCAAAGTGATATTACTCTACCCAAATGTTGGAGATACATAAACTAATAAAACTAAAAAAATATTAGGATAACTTTTAGCTTGCAAAGAATGCTATTTTCCATTTCCTAAAAAAAAACAAGCTTTTATATAAACAGTGTACTTGAGATTAAAGTAATGCATCAATAAAAGCTGGAGGGGTGGGTTGCTAAACTGCAGCATGCATTGTAATGAACAGTCCCACCCACTCTTCTTTCAAGAAAATCACACCACTTGTGTCCTTTTTTCCTTATCCCTTCCAAATACACAATTTTTACTGATAGTTTTTTTTTTTTTGAAAGCTTTAGAATGTTTGCACTTACATACAAGAGACAAATAAGTCTTTGCATAGCATCTCTTATTTAATCTTATGAAAAAGTGGACAGTTTTAATCTAGCTTTATATATTTATAGCTACACTGTATCAATATTCTGGTCATTAGAAAAGGATCTCTTACATTACATAAGAGATCCTTAAAGGAGAATTCAACCTGTGAGGAAAAAACCCCGTAACCTCCCACCCTAGGTAGGCCTCCCTTCCTCCCCCGGGGGAATTGCCCCATACTCCATACTAAGGGTAAGGCCATACGAGGAGATTTTGTCGCCTGGCGACTTATCGCCACGTCTTTTGCGCGACTATCTCCCCGAACTGCCTCAGCGTTTTTTCCCCATAGGCTACAGTGCAAAATCGCCTGCGCTAATGCACACGCAGCGATGCGTTTTCAATAGTCGCCCAAAGTTGCCTCACTGAGGCAACTTTTAAATTCTCCTTTAAGAAGTCACATTTTCTGGTTAGAAATGTAATTGCAACTGAAATCAGGATTTGTTTCTACTTTTGAAAGCAGTTTAACGGAGAATCTTTAGGCTGCATATTCCCAAAGGTGCTACTAGCCACCTAGACCACTAAAAAAAATGATGACTATTACAACAATGTTTCCATATGAAGCTGTGAGCTAGACCAAATTTTGTAGTACAATGGGGTGCTTTAGGCACATGGGGGTTATTTCATATTTTTTGCCTCTACAAATGTCCAGAGGATAATGCTGTTGAGACATTTTATTCCACTCTTTTCCCTTCCTTGCGACTTTCAGCATTATACCTTAGATTCCTGCAACTTTTAGTTTGACTGTCCAGTTCTCATCCAAATCAGTCAGTTGAAAGTTCATTATTACTTACCTACAGTAGACTGATGAGAAAGTTAATCTTTCACCATAGATCTTTTGTACCTACCTCACTCTGAGGCTCCTGAATGACTTCATATAGAGCTGATACAAGAGAAGTCTTGTTTTTCAAGCCAGAAGCATAACTGGAAATAGATGTCTCAGGCAATGTCTGTGAAATTAGGGAACATATCTAATTTATACAATATCTTACTAAAAGAAATATTGAAATAATCACTTCAATACAGATAGCCTGTTCATTGAACTTCTTTTTTAAAAATTATAAATATTGAGATAGTAATTGCAGAAACACGTTGCTAACTGCATTGGAAAAGTCATTAGTACTATCCTTTATTCATAAAAGGACTACTCTACAACACCTTACAGAGAATGTTCATCATTCCCATTAAAAGGGTTGTTCACCTTCCAAACACTTTTTCCATTTTAGTTGTTTTCAGATTGTTCACCAGAAATAAAGGCTTTTTTCGATTACTTTCCATTTTGAATTTTATTTACGGTTTCTTCCAAACCAAAATTTGATTTATAGGCCCACATAACACAGAAACCACAAATATATCCATCACAGTTACCTCTTTCTTCAAAAAGTATGAATAAATGCCATTTATTTTTTATGCTGAAATCCAGCTGTTTCACAATTCTTCTCTTTCTGCATCATTTAAAATCCTGGCAAGGAAGGAGGGACTTCTTGCAACAACTTCTCCACAGCTTACAGACAGCATGCAGGAACTACATAATCCACATTTCATTGCACTATGATGTTGCTTTCCTTATTGAAATCATGTGTGCAGGAAATTGTGGGGTTTGGAAGATACAAAGTAACAGTAGTCAGCCAGCTCAGCAAAGTAGTCAGAGAGATCAGCAGGAGTGCAGGGGGCTAGGGAACTGTCAGAAACCATTAAAAATCATGAAAAGTCTGCATATGTTTTAAATGCTGAATATTGCAAAGTTGCTTGAAATTATGTTTACTTTTCAAAAAATCTTAAATTATGTTTTTGTGGAGTTCCCCTTTAATGTTTCTGGTGTTTCAATCTGGCAGCGCAGTAATCCAGCTGATCCAATTTTGCAACATTTAGTCGATACATTTCTCAGGAGCTTCTCTGGAATATTAGCAACTATTGTATCTATTATAACAGTTGCTTTTCATGAAACCCAGGCATTCTGCTCAGCAGGGACAAATAAGAATTGTATCAAATAAATTTATCAATTTAGAACAGTTTACAAGGTCGGCAATCCCCCCCCCCCCTTGCAAAGCGGTTTTAGAAGGTGAAAAATTAAACTTTACACTTCAATATTAGAAAAAGAGTAACATAGAAAATAGAAAGTAATTGGAAAAAGTCTTTATTTCTAGTGAACAATCAGAAACCAACTGAACTGGAAAAAGTGTTGGAAGTTGAACAACCCCTTTAAAGGGGAAGGAAACCTAGTCGGCTCAAACCCCCCCCCCTCCCGTTTGTTGTCCCCCCTCCCTCCTCCCCCGTGGCCTACCCGTCCCGCTGGGCAAATGCCCCTAACTTGTTACTTACCCTTCTGCGCAGGTCCAGTCCAGGGAGTTCACCGACGACATCTTTTTCCACGCGATCTTCTTCCTGCTGTGAACGGCGCATGCGAAGTAGGATCAGTTCACCGGTACGATCTACTGCGCATGCGCGTGACTTTCGGCGCATGCGCAGTAGATCCGTAGCGGCGAAATGCTCCTACTGCGCATGCGCCAAAACGCCGTTCACAGCAGGAAGAAGATCGCGTGGAAGAAGAGGTCGTCGGTGAACTCCCTGGACTGGACCTGCGCAGAAGGGTAAGTAACAAGTTAGGGGCATTTGCCCAGCGGGACGGGTAGGCCAGGGGGGAGGAGGGAAACAAACGGGAGGGGGGGTGGGGGGTTTGCGCCGACTAGGTTTCCTTCCCCTTTAAGGCAACCCTGCATGCAACAAGACAGAGTTGAAAAGTCTCCAAGCAAAATCTGTTACAAAAACTCTACTGGAACATATTGTCCTAAATTCCACAACTTCAGGCATGAAAATCTGAAACAATATTTATTGAGGGTTCTCTGCAGATCACATACTTTAGTAATCAAACTGTTCAGGAGACACCTACCATTCATTTTTATGATTTGTTTTCCTAGTATCTAAGGATAGGTGAGAGATTAGATGCTGTAAAACGTTAAGCTTTCATACCCGAAATACCATTAAAAAACTATCTTTGGGAAAGCTTTGCAGTCTGATATATGGAGAAGAAGGACATAAACCCAGTTCAGACTCTACAAAATGTTTAATTTGCAACAATATACGTTTTCCTGGGATAATCTTCCTTTAGTGGCATTTTTGGCTTTAAATGTGCATAGGTTGTCCTGAAAATCAGTAATCATTGCCCTCCAGAAAAATGCTGCATGCTATTTGTGTTATGTTAGAATCTATTACCTTAAATTCTGATAACCATTCCTCTACAACTCCTTTCTCTGAAGTTAGCATCTTCCAGCATCTGTAAAACGATTTCCTTTAAGCTGTAAGAGATAGTAGAAGAGGTTTAGAGACTGAAACAGTATATACACCATTAAATTCACAACAATAATTGGAAATTCCAACTAGATGCAGCAGAGATCTATAAGAAGCAAAAATGAAGAAACAAGAGTGGATATATTTATAAAGGGTTCATTAAAAGATGTTCTTTTAGCTGAATCAGAATTTATTCAAAAGACAATTTCTGCTAGCAGTTTGGTGCATGCATATGTTTCAGAATCACAAGAAAAAATGTTCTTCTTGCATTTTTTTGATGCATTTCTATTTTCAAATGCGGCTTTATCCTTTGATTTCAGTACACAAGGGGGTGTATTTATCAAAGGTCAAGAGCAGCTTATACCAGAATTACTGGTAATATCTCCTATCTGTGGCTAAATTAATTTAGGTCAAAAGTCCACATCTGATAAGACGTTTGTCTTGCACAAATAATTCTATGCTAAAATCAATACACTAAATAAATTAAATACAATAAACCAATTTCTGTTATGTTACACATCTCTTTCATAAAATATATGTTGAATCGACTAAGGTGTAGGTTATATATTTTATAATGTATACAAGATTGGATTGCACCAAATTAAATTCAGAGCATTGCTGCAAGCATTCAGATTATGGTTTCTCCTGTAGTATAGTTTATTGAAAGATTCCTCATTTTATTATTATTTTTTTTTTATTTATTATTTATTTATTTATTTTTTAAGTATTTTATATTAATTCACAAATGTTTTTCTGAAACCATGAAGTCCTAATCCTCTTACTTTAAGAGGCAGCGACTTCATTTACTAGCATATTTGTCAGGCATCGACAAAATGTTGCCCTTCAGATGCTATTTGACTTTTTTTTTTAGATCTACATCCCCACTGCAAATTTTTCCAAACGAGGATACTAAAATCAAACTGACTTTTACGTTACTATCAAACCACTATGTTTTAAATTAGGAGTGGAGGTTAAAGGTGGAAGACACCAGTAAGAAGGACCTATTCCAGTTTGAGCAGTGGTTTCCAAACGGTGTGGTGGTACTGTAACACTGGGTGCCAGTCTGAAGGATATTTAGGGTGAGATTTGGGCATAAGATCCATTTGCATGTCTAGATACCCCTGAAAGCCCACAGGTAACCGATACTGGGAATAGATAGCTGGTACAGCAATGTTTTCCTATATCTGTAACCTTGCAATAAGCTAAGGGGCTCTGAACAATACATATAGGGGTGTTTAATGCTGCAAAAATACTAGTGCTACGATCTTCTTAAGAGTTATTTAGTACCATTCAACAGGACAGTTTGGAAAATCACACCAAACACGAGTGACCAATAGTGTGAACGTGCTTTATGCTTTTCTTGCGAATGCGTTTTTATGACCAGTATGCGCAGTTTACATTCTGTATTGCTATTTTTACATTATTTTTTAATAGTAACAAAGTATTTTAAAGAATACAGATGTATGTAAAGTAAAGCAGACGTACATCCCAAACACATAATTAATGAAAATGGTTGCACACATTATGCCGTTTATTTATACGCATGCACACAGACATACATAATTTCTATCAGAGCTCTGGACAGCCTATAGGCATTGTATGAGGCACAATACCCAACCCCCAGACACTCAGAGCTGACCTGACTTCTGTGCCTTACAATGCCTGCGGGTATATTTGAATCATGTCAAGCATGATGTTGTCATTTATAAAGTACTAACATATAGCAGCACAGCTCCTTCCTACCAAGCGGAGATAGCAATTGTAATGGACCCATCACAGTCACACGGATACACACATACACACGTCATGTCTCATCAGGAATCAATTAATCTACTATGTTCTTGTATTGTAGGTTGAAACCTGGGCAAACACAAGCAGAACAGACAAATTGCACATGGATAGTGCCCTGTTTGGGATTAAACACAGGACCCAGCAATGCAAGCCACATGATCTTCAACAACAAACTCAGCGAAGGGGGAAGAATTCTGCAGGACACCCTACTCATTAACATCTAAGTGTTCTTTAATACATCATTTTTGCAGATTAAATAATTATAAATTAACTACCGTTGACTGTTAAAGAAATAGATGGCTTGACAGCAAGGGGCAGATTTATCAAGGGTTAAATTGAAAAATTTTAAAAAATGTTATGGTCAAAACTGTCAAATTCGACTAGGGAGTTATTCAAATTTGATTTGAGTTTTTTTAAAAAAAAATCCAAATTAGATTTTTGAGATTTTATCATACTCTGGCCCTTTAAGAACTCAAATTCGACTATTCGCCACCTAAAACCTGCCAGAATTGCTGTTTAAGTCCATGGGAGACAATCCAGGGATCAATTTGGTGATGTTGCAGTCTTCATGACATTCAAGTCGAGACACTCGATTCAAATTCTATTTGAGTTTTTGGGTCAATTAACTTCACCTGCGTTTCAAAAATTCAATCCCAATAAATTTTGATTGGTCGAATTTCGAATTTGAGTTTTTAAAAAATCACATGAATTCGAAATTTATTCTTGGATAAATGTGCCTCCCCGTAATAACTGCAAGATAGGATCATGGGCAGTCAAAAAAAAAAAAAAGCTCATTCTATAGCAAATTCCAACCATAAAACCATGGAAGCCAGACAGATGGACAGGAACATCAAAATGCTTGCATGAAGGATTTTAAATCCGTTTAACCAGCACTTAGATGCTGAGGTTTGACAGAAAATGCCATGCAAGCAAACACACAGAGAAACCAACCCAGTGCAAAATATTATTTTCCAATACAGTGATATTACAGTCTTTTTGTTTCATCTGTTACAATGTGAAACAAGGGAAGGCTGAGGGCCAGAGAGAGTCCATGCACTATTAGGGGTCTGGTTTTAGTATGCCCATAAACCACTGAAATCAGCATGGGTTAATGCTCTAGATGGAAGCTCTCCGGCATCGCTTTAATGGCCACAAATGAAACCGTGACTGGGCAGCATGCCCTGAATCATAATAGCCACAATTCTACTATTCTAGAGTGTCTAGGAAGACGGGCATGTTACTAACCATTGTACAAAGCTGGGGGAGATTTCTATTAAAAGGAACTGCAGACACTATAACGCATGTGGCTTTTCAATAAGTCCTTTGTCATTTCCATCAGAGAAATACTGATATGTAGATGAAGAAAGAAAAATATCAGCAACTGTTTGTGGCAACCGCTGGATAATAAGCATGAGAATAAGAATGAGAACATAAATATAACAGGAAACCTGCTGCGTCTGAACCATATCATCCAAGTCTGATAATTAGACTATATGGAAGACTTAACCTGGTCCTGCCTTATATCCACCCTAAAAATACACTATTATACCTTTTTCCTCTAGATTACACCCCCGGTGTACAACTGCTAAAATACAAATCCTGAACAATTTGGATGGTTAAAAATAAAAAAATAAATAAAAAAAAAGAGACCCTAAAACATATATATTTTAAAATACATTTGTTTTCTTTAATGGTGGCAAAACACAATCATTTCATTACTAATACTGTACTAATGGTATCCCTTGTAAAATCCACATTTTATTTAGCTGTAACATTTGATACTTTAATAATTTAACAACAAGATGAAAACTGTACAGTGGAGCAGAACAAATGCCAAACAAATCCCAGCAAAATCTAAACTGAATAGAATTGTTATGGGTGTTGTAGATCAGAAAGAGCTGGGGAGACATGGGTGAACTACAAGTGACCCCTGCTTAGGTGAAGAATAATTTGTAATATTCTGTTACATAATTGGACATTTCAGGGGTTATTTTCTAAACCTCGAATTTATCTGGTTGGACTTTTTTGGGTAAAAACTGCAGAAAGCCAGAATCTGAAAATCTGCCATCTCAGCCCTGCTGAGGTCCTGTATAAATTAAATGGAGAACGGTCTATCTCAATTTGAAGTTTTCGTGGTCTGTGCTGGGTTTAGCCAGAAAATCAGACTTTTTCAGGGTTTTCGGGCAAAAGCTCTATAAATTTTAGCAATTTGGGGAAAAAGCCTTAAAATTTTGAGCGATTAGGGTTTTGGCTGAGAAAAAATACTATTGTTTCCCCATCTAGAAGAGTAGCCTCCCAGATGGCTGAGGGGGGGGGGCAGACAGAAGTTTTAATAAAATTCCACTGGTTTGAGAACCCTAAACTGTAAAAAGTATAATAATATCTTTTTCTTCACTTCCATGAAAAGCATGTTAGGCCTCCTTCATACATGTGTGGCCTGACTGAAAGTAATGACAGCTGGTCCAAGTTCAACCAGATTTAGATGGTTTATTTAGATTTAGTATGGATCAGCAGAGCAGAACTCACATCCACTTCCTTTTGCTGAAGATGGGTCAAACAGCTGGAATTCTATGGTATATTCTAAACCTTTCTCTGGCTTCAGAAAATTCCATGTGACAGAATACAGTTGCTGCTATAACAAACATTGCCGCTGCATCAGACTCACAGTAATAGCTATGAAAATGGCTGAAATCTGATCATAGCAGCAAAAGAATTCCCCCCCCCCAAATAAAACACAATGTGCGCTGTAAGAAACAAATCCTAGATATGACATTAATTATTATTTATTTAAGTGGTTTATAAAGACTTAGAATTTACAATAAAGGTGAACATAAAAAGCAAGTGAGATTATGAACTGTGAACTGGTCGAATCCCATTTTTCACCTTTTCTCATTCATTTAAATGCTTCAATTCCACGGGTCATAAAATTTACAATCAGTGGTAAAAAGACTAATCATAGAAGCAGATGGGTGACTTTAAAGCCACACACTATTACTCTCTTCCCAACAAACATCGTCAATAGAATAGCTTGGACTTTAGGTGTAGGTGTCTTTCAATGCTCACACGATACCCCTTTTTCAAATGAGCTCATCATTTTTTGCCCTTCTAGATATATTCCATCAACAAGTGTTTTTGAAAGAGAAGAGATTTTGAGAGGAGAATAACGAAGTGAGTATATATTGCATGTCTTCAGCTGTAACACTGACTGCAAATTTATAAACTGTCTTTAGACATGAAATTTTTTATTGAAAGGAGGTTTTTTTTTTTTACAATGTGCAATGCCAAGCATTTTGTGTTGTGGTGCAAGTACGTTCTTTAAATTGATGACTTGTGCTTAAAACCTGAGAGACTGAATGGGGTTTGCCAGAAGCCAGGAGAAATGGCACCTGCCTGAACATGTAATGCTGTGGGCAAAGTCTGGTGGAGGATGAATTTGTAATGTTGTTTATGGTTTGGGCTAGGGTGCTGGTTCCAGTTAAAGTAATTCCATGCTACCTACTTTGTGGAGCAGTTTTAGCACAAAGTTCTTTTTGGAGATGGGAATAGAAGAACTTGACTGGCCTGCAGAAAGTCCTGAACTCAACCCAACTGACCACCTGCAGCATGAACTGAAACACCAACTACACGCTAGGACTCACTCACAAACATCAGTAACAATGTTTCAACATCTAGTAAAAAGCCTTCTCCAAGAACATGCTATACAGCAGTGATCCCCAACCAGTAGCTCATGAGCAACATGTTGCTCTCCAACGCCTTGGATGTTGCGCCCAGTGGCCTCAAAGCAGGAGCTTATATTTGAATTCCAGGGGGCAAGTTTTGGTTGTATAGAAACCAGGTGTACTGCCAAACAGTCTCAATGTAGGTTGACAATCCAAATAGGGGCTACCGAATGGCCGATCACAGCACTTATTTGGCATCCCAAGAACATTTTTCATGCTTGTGTTGCTCCCCAACTCCTTTTACTTCTGAATGTTGCTCACGGGTTCAAAAGGTCAGGGATCCCTGCTATACGGGTACAGGATTTATTATCTGGAATTGTTTGGAGCTGATGTTTTCTAGATAGGGGATCTTTCTGTATACTAAGTCTGCTATAAATCATATAAACATTAAACAAACCCTATAGGATTGTTTTGCTGCCAAAATGGATTCAAGGAGCTTAGCCACCATCAAGTACAATGTACTATTGAACAACGTATTATTATGGAAAAAGTAATAAAAAATATTTAAAAATGCTGAATGATTTGATTAAAATGGATTCTGTGAGATATAGCCTGTTTGTAAGTCAGAGCTTTACGAACAAGGTGTTGTCCAGAAAGATCTGAAATACAGAAAAGCCTTTTCCCACATACTCCATTTTACCGAAATAATCCAAATTTTGAAAAATGATTTCCATTCTCTATACTACTACTACTACTACTACTACTACTACTACTACTACTACTACTACTACTACTACTACTACTACTACTACTACTAATAATAATAATAATAATACAGTACCTTGTACTTGATCCCAACTAAGATATAATGAATTATTATTGGAATCAAAACCAGCCTATTGGGTTTATTTAATGTTTCTAGTAGATTTAAGTTATTAAGATCCAAATTATGGAAAGATCCCTTATCTGGAAAACACCAGGTCCCAAGCATTCTGGATAAAAGGTCCCATAGTTGTACCAACAAACGAAGGCCTGGACTGCGATTCACAATAGGCTTTGGTATTTCTACTACAGTGAAGTCTAAAACAGCCCCATTAGTTCATTGTAAAGTGCCTGTCTGTAGAAGCTTACGGCAGCCTCTCCAGCATTCATCAGAACATCCAGATTGCCAGCTTCATAGATTTCAGAATGGAATAATGATCAAACAGTTATCTGGGTACTTTAGAGAATATACCCCATATGTAATAAAAGGCACTATATTTATCCAGGGGCAGTAACTAATAAGAGATTTGCTTTTAAACAGGTGACCACAAAATGCTTCCTGACAATTTGTTGCTATGGGTTACTGCTCCTGGGCAAACGTAGTGACTTTTATTACATAACCCCCCATTATGTAGGTTACCATTTACCAAATTAAAACACAAAGGTAGAGAAATTTGAAAAGCAGATCTGGGTGCAAGAAAGGCTTGATTCTGGTAATACTAAGGAATTATACAATGTAAATAGTGACTAGTGTAAACAAATGAATAGCACATAAGCCAAAAACACCCAAACACCTGAAAGATTACAAAGACAAGAAATTATATTTGTCATGACTCAAATTATTCAATGCGTAAAACCCATAATGTGCAGATGTCACTAAGTTTCAACTTCCAGAATTCACCAACATACTTCCAGAGAGCTAAATATAATATACATATATATAATAGGGGTCATTTACTTTGACCTCAGAGTAAGACCACACCCTTTAGTGCTTAACGGAATAGTGCCATATAGCTTTTTTTACAATTTCCACCATAGCTACACCCGACCCGCACCCGTTCCCGCAACCCGCATGCTTACCCGCTTGCACCCGCTACCCAACAGTACCTTATCCGCAACCCTCTGACCATCAAGAAACAGGAAGTGCTATCATTGTAAACTGGAAGTGACATCATTAGAAGTTGGCGTGATCAGAAAACAAGGAGTAAAACTCGCTATTGAGAAGACCTGCAACCCTGGAGAACCGCCGACCCACATCTATACCCGCTCCCGAAACTTCTGCCTGCAACCCCCAGGGTACCCGACCCACTGCAGGACTCTAATTCATATTGAAAGTCTAGAATATTGGGCCAAATATCTGCAATGATGGTGGAGATGTTCTGGGACCATTTATTGAAGGGTGTGAGCTCAATGGGTGGAATAAGCTGGGTGGAAAATCTAGAGAGAGGTTTGGTGAGTTGGGGGGGTTGTGGGCGCTGTCCTCTAAATGCCTGGGTGTTGTGTCAGTAGCGTAACCCTGTAACTGAGCAGAGCATGCTTTAGCTGAAAGAATATAAATCGCATATTGTTAGGCAACTGTAATTTGTCCTTAAGGTCTTGAAAGTCACATATTACTGCATTGTCACAAAGATCTTTAATGTACTTAATGTTATAGCTAGTACAAATGTGTATATCAGGGATGTAGATGAGGTACATTCGGGTTGTGTCACAGTGGGGCATTTGCAGATATATGGTTAGAGGGTCTTGGGAAGACGTTCAGAGCAGTGCACCACTTCTATCATTAGCAATGTTTTTTCCATTGAGAATCTGCAACCCATGTATAAGAGGTTAAGTGAATGTCATATTCTTAACTTTTTAAAATCATTTTAGTACTGTTAGATTTCTCTGAATTGGTCCCTAGCAACAGATAGATGATCAAATTCCAAAGTGGAGAGATGTTGATCCAAAATCAAATTAATTAAAAAACAAACGCACACACAAAATAAAGATCAATTGAAAATTGTTTCAGAATCTCACTGTCTGCATTAAGCTAAATATTCACTTATAGGTGAATTACCCCTTTAAACCACTACAGCATTTTAGTGGCAAGTACTTTAGCAAAAGCACAGTATGTCACTCTAATCAAAACAGGCACGCACAAACTGGAAATCCTTTCATCGATATTACAGATGGGTCTAGCTTGCGCATTAATCTCAAGGGAAGTGTCTCTTGGATTTTGCCACTGGGAATAGGCCAGATGTCAAGAGATTTCTGCTTTGGGCCAGCTGTTTAGATTTGCATTAAAAATAAAATCCCATTTTTACTTTCTTTAATGAAATCTACCTCCAATATACTTTAATTAAAAAATGTGTACCGTTTTTATAATAAACCTGACTGTATGCAGTGAAATTCCCTCTTCGTTTTACTTGCTCTGCATGGAAACAATCATCCTTTCAAACGGCAAGGGGGAGCACCCACCTTACTTCCCAGAACTTGAGCAGCTTTGTTTATTACCTGCAGAGCAGTCGGCAACTGTGTAGAGATTTGTATTCACAGACCCAGTGCAGTCTGCATATTCTGATTATTAATCAGTCTTGCTGTATCGGCTTCTATGACAGATATTATTTGACTTGTGCGTTTTGATAATTTATGACACACTGAGCATGTGAGTAGTCTTGGTCTTGCAAAGATGTTTACCAAAATTACAATATATATTATATTACAGCCCCCTGCGGCCAACTTTGAAAAAATAAATGATTTGTTTAATTAGCAGGTGTGACCTTTGTTAAAACTTCTGAAGCACATTAGTAGCTAGCAGGCGATACTTGTTTCTTGTATCTGCTAGAATAGATACTTGAAATAAGGTGTTTGCTTCTTTGGGTATTTGCACCATCTCATGCAATGGCGTTCTTGTTGGAGGCATGGCGGGAACCTTGCCTCGGGTGGTAGTGCTGCACAGGTTACCAGGGACAGCAAAAAGATGTTACTGGTAACTTTAAGCGCCAAATTCCTTTTTGAACCCAAAATTCAGCACTTTAGTGCAGAGAGCACAATTGCACTCACCCCTGTAGGAGCTCATCAAGATAATTGTGAGGAATGGGGGGGGGGGCACCAGGAAGGCTGCCCCGGGCAGCATGGGATCAAAACTGCCACATCTCATGTATTTCAAGACCAGCATAGCTAAAGGAAAAGTGTTTTCAAGTAATGAATAAATAATGTAGCATTGCCCTGCACTGGTAAAACTGGTGGGATTGCTTCAGAAACACAACTATACTTTATATAAACAAGCAGCTGTGTGGCCATCGGAGCCGCCTTTGAAGCACAGGACACATAGTAGATAACAGATAAGCTATACAGAATCCCATTGTAAACTACAGTGTTTATCTGTTATCTGTCATGTATGCTGTGCCATTTTTCCAGCTTAAATGGCTGCCCCCACAGCTACACAGCAGTATAGTTTCTGAAGCAATCACCCCAGTTTTACTAGTGCAGGGCAACGTTGCATTATATTTTCATTACTTTAAAACACTTTTTTTTTTACATTTTTGGTGTTACTGTTCCTTTAAGTATGTTGCTGACTCACTAAGGCTAATGTCACACATGGTGTTTTCTCTGTCACATGTAACATTAGCCTAAAACTGTTACAATTGCATATGCTAATTGATTGCATATTTAGCCCCTAATGAGCATGCTCCCTGAGGTTTACAAGTCAACAGTTACATTTCTCAGCATTAGAGGAATGCCGGCACCTAATATATCAACTAATGTAGCGCATTAGAGCATGTGCACCTGTTTAAAGGGGTTCTTCAACTTTTAAACACTTCTTTCAGTTCAGATGTTTTCAGATTGTTCAGCAAAACAAATACTTTTTTTCAATTGCTTTCCATTTTTTACAATTTTAAGTTTTTCAGTCTGGTAGCTGTGATTCAGGAGCATCTGGACTGTTACAATTTGCTACATCTAGCTGATACAATTTGTGGATACATTTCTCACCAGTATCTGTGGAGTATTAATAACTATTGTATCAATTATAATAGCTGCCTTTAATGAAATTTAGGGATTCTGCTCAGCAGGGACAAATGTAACAAATGTATCAACTAAATGTATCAATTTAGAACAGTTAAAGCATCTGCGACCCTTTCCCCTCCCAGAGCTGCTTTAATAGGTTAAAAATAAAACTTTACACTTCAATATTAGAAAAAGGGTCACAAATAGAAAGTAATTGGAAAAAGTATTTATTTCTGGTGAACAATCTGAAGCCAACTGAACTGGAAAAAGTGTTTGAAGGTGAACAACCCCATTAAAACAGCTTCTGGGAAACACCAGGCGGAGAAGACAAATAAAGCCAAAAAATTTTTAGAGAAAAAATATAGATACAAAAAGTCAAGTCAGGTGTACAATCTGAAAACAATTAACCCGAATAAGTTTTTGAAAGTAAATAACTGTAAATGCTTTTGCTGTTAAAAACATTACCTGCTTAGCAATGTCTATTATTATCTGTAGGGCTTTCCCAAACTTTGGACTTTTTAGCGTTTACCACAGAAAAACTCACCCACTTTCAATTTAGTCCTATGGGATTTTCAAGTTTCTTTATCAATAGGTGAAAGTCACGAGTTCACCATTTGATTCAAGGGAATGTGATTCATTTTCATAGGAATGAATACAAAGTAGGTTAGTTTTTCTTTTGTAACCTCTAATCCCACATTTTGATAGATCTGCCCCTATGTGTTACCTCCCTAAATTTCCCTAACTAGGTAGGTGAGCAGACTATATACCTAAAAGTGTGACCTGGAAGATATTTTAAGCGCTCTTCATAGATTAAAGTCTACTTAACCAGCCATCTGCAGTCATTAGCAAAATGAGCTCCTTTCATGCGAGGCATTCAAATTATTGGGACCAACATATAGCCGAGCTTAACTACAACTACTTAACTGCTTACAGTTTACTTAGGACTACATAGATTTTTTTAATACAATTCCTCATTTTACAGATGATAGCATTTCCACACTACATGTTTCCAGCGACTGCTCTTTTTCAAAAACTTGAAAAAGAGCAGTCGCTCGAAACATGTAGTGTGGAAATAAATGCACCTTGAATTTGCAGAATTATACTGCGTTTGACCTTTTCTGACAACTCTTGCGATTGAATTACATGCTTCACTGGACGAAAGCAGTGAGAATTGCTCTAAAGATTGTGAGTGAATCCAGTCCGTCTTCTGTTGAATGACTGCCTAAATTATTACTGTATATAGATCTTGATGTTTATTTCTCTCATTTTCTCAGAGGAGCTGCCTAATAACTTTTTTTTATTGCTAGCCAACACTGATGGGGTTATTTACTAAGGTTCGAGTGTTGTTTTCCACAAAAATTCAAGTCTTGAGATTATTTTTTGGTCAAAACTCAAATTTTCAGGTTTAAAAAAAATATATATTTTTGAAAAAAAACCACATTTTTTGAGATGTACTATACCCCAACCCTGTAAATAGCTTGAATCTGAAAAATACATCTAAAGGCAGAGACACGGGCTGCTATTTCGGTAGATAAGCAACCCAACGACAAATCACTTCTTCGGGCGACTAATCTCCATGAACTGCCATCTCGCTGGATTGCTTTGGCTTTCCAAAGTCGCCTGAAGTTTCCTCATGAGGCAACTTTGGGAGACTTCAGAAAATGAAGCGTTCCAAGTGCCATCCCGCTGGCAATTTACATTCTAGCTGGCGGGAAGGCAGTTTGGGGAGATTAGTCGACCGAAGAACAATCGATTTGTCGCTGGGTGTCTAATCTCCCGAAATAGCAGCGTGTCTCTGCCCTAATACCTGTCAACGTCATGTAGAAGTCAATGGCAGAGGTCACTTGAACCATTTGAGGATGTTAATAGCCTTCATGATGTTTTGAGGTTTTTTTGGAGGGTTTTACCTGAAAAAGTTATTTTGCTGAAAACTCAATCAATTCAAGTTTTTGGGTTTCGCAACTCGACTCTCTGAATCTAATTTTTTCCATTCGAATTTTCTCTTAAATAAGAAACCATTTAAGGTATAAAAACTATAACATTAGACCTTTGAAATTCCAACATTTAGGGGGTTATTTAGCAAATTGTTGAAATATAATATAATAAACAAGCTGGGACAGAAACAAATAATTCCGATCTCTAACAGAGAGAGCCACCAGTCTCCAGAAAGCCAAAATATAAAAAATAAATTTATATAGTGACTTTATTTTGTATTTGACTGACCACTATGTCAAACAGCTCCTGTAAATTCTTGTAAAGCAGGTTATAAGGCAACTGAACATAAAATGGGATAAAAAGGAAAGGCTAGGACCAGTCAAGACAAAGGCAGCTTAACCAAAACTGAAATGAGATGCAGAGTAAAACTTTGAAAAGAAATTAAAAGAAAAAACAATGCAGATGGAATATTAACGTTATGCATTAACCCAAAACACTTCCCTTAAATCCATGCTACATTACCAGGATTACCGCACAATCTTTTTTACCTTCTAGACACCACCTAATGTCCTATTCAGTAACGCAAAGAATATTAAGCTTGGTATTCCCCAAGCCTCCTGAGCACAGCAAAACATCTGATACAAATCTGACTCTCTTCCTTTCTATGCAATTAACATCCAGAATTCATATGGGATAAGAATGTTTAATGTTCAGAAAACTAATATGAAATGCACGTTATGGCAGACAATATGAGAGTGGAGCGAGTAAGCTACACATACGTTTTGTTATGCACTACTAGGGTTAGTACGTTCTCCAGATGTTCAGTCAGCATTTATACTGCTCCTTTTTTTGCATTTAAACAGGCTCTCTGTGGGTGTGGGCAACACCAATATTATGCTATACTTTCAGCATTTCATATTAGAGGAAAAAACAAATTCCATATCTGAATAGTTATGCATTTTTTTCCATTCACTGGTTTCCTTCAATTTGAGTAATCAGGAAAAGATGACAAACTTTTTGTACGTGATTAACACTTTGGATACCTAAGCTATACAATACTATGTCTAAAGACACACAGAAATTTGAGTACTTTCATTACCAAAGTACACTGTACACAGTGTATCTTTATTTAGTTCACAACAACAAAGGTGATAATCCCCATTATTTTTTAATGATATTCTCTCAGTATGATACCAGGGAACACAAAAGTCTTTTCTTAGATGAAGGAAAAAGTATGCCTGTGTCTTGCTCATTACACAAAGCAGATACAGCGTTTATGATTAAACATGTAGAAATACAATCAACTCTACTGTGCGAAATATGTTTTGTTACAAAAATAACAAAGGTGGGACCATAGATCTAAGCAGAAAATGTATTCATAATTTAGGACTAGTTGGCTTGGCATGAGACCTCAGTACTGTACTACTGTTTATATATGTGTTGCATTAAATTGATTTTGCTTGCACAATTGTTTTATTTGACATAGGGACATATATATGAAAAATCCCTTTTATAACTAAAAAGCACTGGAAAGCTGTAATGTGACATCTACTAACTCCAAACATACAGGCTGGATAGTTTCACTACTGTTAGCTTCACTGGGGCAGAGATAAAAAAAATGAAGAACAAATATCTGTAAAGTAGTTATTTACCCCAGGGAGGTTTCATTTAAAGCAGAGCACCTTTATGTTGTTGATGGACTCACACTAGCACTATAAAGTGCGGTGTAGAATGAATGGTGAAAATGCATATGAAATAGTCCTAATCTTCAATCCATGGACACTTCAGCCTAACGAGTATTTGTGCTGAGGGGTGGATATCAAACACTGGATCATGCTCACATCTAATGACTCGCATACTACAACTCTAGTGTTGCCTTCTGGGTTTATCAAAAACAAAATCCACAGAAAGTTTTTCTAAACTTTGCATTGCTGCCTCGACCTCATGCCAAATCTGAAATGTTGTAAGTCCACAATACAAGCTGCTCACTCTATCAGAGATCCAACTCTTCATCTGTGACTTTATAAACCACTCTATAAGAATTGCATATTGTTGGTCCCTCGTTGGTAATGGACGCTTAGCCTAATATATCTGCCTACGAATCACCAGACAGTGCCTTAAAGGGGTGTTCACCATCCATCACTTTTTCAGTTGATTTGTTTTCACATTGTTCTCCAGAAAGAAAAAAAATTCTATTACTTTCCATTTTTTTACTGTTTCAGGTGCAGATTCTGTAACAATTTTGCAACATTTAGTCGATACATTTCTCAGCAGCATCTCTGGAGTATTACCAACTATTCTATCAATTCTAACAGCTGCTTGTAGTAAAACTCAGGGATTCTGCTCAGCAGGGCCAAAAGGTAACAATGTACTAAATATATCAATTTAGAACAGTTTAGAGCAGCGATCTCCAACCAGTAGCTCGTGAGAAACATGTTGCTCACCAACCCCTTGGATATTGCTCCCAGTGGCCTCAAAGCAGTTGCTTATTTTTGAATTCCAGGCTTGGAAGCAAGTTTTGGCTGCATAAAAACCAGGTGCACTGCTAAACAGAGCCTCAATGTAGGTTGACAATGCACATAGGGGCTACTAAATGGCCAATCACAGCACTTATTTGGCACCTTAGGAACATTTTCATGCTAGTCTTGCTCCCCAACTCCTTTTACTTCTGAATGTTGCTCACGGGTTCACAAGGTTGGGGATCCCTGGTTTAGAGAGTCGGCGATCCCCTCTCCCAGAGCAGCTTTAGAAAGGTGAAAAATTAGACTTACACTTAAATAGAAAGTGGTTGGAAAAGATCTATTTCTGGTGAACTATCTGAAACCAACTGAATCGAAAAAAAAGGTTTTGAAGGTGAACAACCCCTTTAAATTAGCATGAAAAGTGCATGCGATTTAGGGCAGTGACACACGGGAAGATTCGGGAGACTTAAGCTGTAATAACACCCAGGTCAAACCTGACTTTAGATAGGGATTCAAAGTTTCAGCCAGTTCTCCCAAAGTATTTACTATGCACTTTATATTAGCAAACAATGGCCAAACAGATGTGAAAGGAATTAATTCTCCTTTAAAGGGGCAGTATACCACCTTATTTAACATGAGTTGATTGAATAAGGCTTGTGCTGAACATACTTTTTGTAAATTGTTTTATCTGTAAAATATTTATGTTTTTTGTAATTTCTTGAACTAAACAGGGCAAGCACATAGACTGAAGCTACTTCATGCTTGGTCCTTGTGAGGTAGATAATTAGGTTACCTAATTACCAACTTCCTCACTTCTACCTTTATTTTGTTACTGGGAATCCAGGGGATTATAAATATCTTAATGTGTCCTGAGATACTAATCAGACAGAGGAATGCTTTAAAGGGGAAGTAAAGTCTAAAATAGAATATGGCTAGGAATGCTGTATTTTGTATACTAAAAATAAACAAACTTACTGCACCACATGCCTAATCAAACAAATGATTTATGCTTTCAAAGTTGGCCACAGGGGGTCACCATCTTGTAGAACATCATTGCAAGATCAAGACTGTGCACATGCTCAGTGTGGTCTGGGCTGCTTAGGGATTGTCATAAACTATCAAAACAGCACAAGTCAAATAATATCTGCCAGAAGCAAATATAGCAAGACTGATTAATAATCAGAATAGGCAGACTGCACTGGGTCCTGTGTTGTCATGTAATCTTATGTGGATTTTATAGTTTTTGTATTGTTTCATACAAACTTTTCTGCAACTCTGCAGAACCACTTGGGATGCAGCTGCACTTGCCTATGGATAAACACTGCATTAGGCAGAATTTCCTTTCTGACAATAACAGACTGATAAAACAGGAAACACTGACAAGGACATGAATATTGTACATTTGATTGTGTAAAGTGCCTTGACCAAAGTACATGACTGAATAATAAGTTCTACACCAACATTTTGCTCTTTATTCTTTTTATTTCAAAAGACAAAACGATTTTTTTTTTTAAAGGAACAGTACACCAAAAATTGTTAAAATAATTATATCATATAATGTACTGTTGCCCTGAACTGGTAAAAATTGTGTGTTTGCTTCAGAAAGATTACTACACAGGTATGGGGTCCGTTATGTGGAAACCCATTATCCAGAAGGGTCCATAACTACGGAAAGGCTGTCTCCCACAGACTCCATTATATCAAAAAATTGCAAATTCTTAAAAATCATTTTCTCTTTAATAATAAAACAGCCTTAATGGCTGCAGCAATGGCTACACCACTGCTTATTTATATACTCTGTATTGGTCTTTATAAAGCAAACACACAATTTTACCAGTGAACGGCAACAGTACAGCATATTATAAATATTTTTAAAGGCTTTCATTTTTTGGTGTTACTGTTACATAGGTTTAGCCCAGATGCAGGGCCACATTTTCTATACAGGTCTAGTTCAACATCTTTAGGACAGGCAATCCTGGGGTGCCTATAAAGAAAAAATGAAATGCTTAAAATAAACCCCCCAGCTAAGCTAGAGTAATGGGGGAGGGGGCCCTTTTCTTTCATGATCACACACCGATCAGCAAGGGAGCAATTGGACTGATGAAAAGTTCAGGTGATTAAAAGTCAAATGATTTGTTTTGGTCAGACACTTTGAATTGGTTGAATTCTGGTAAAAAAGAGAGAAGCATGTGTGACACTGATCTAACCAGGCAAAAATCGGGAGGAATCTAGAGGAAAATGTATCTGAGGGGTGTAGGAGGTGAAGACAACAGCAGACGTGTTTCCACATAATGCTGGCCATAGATGTAAAGATTTTTAAAAGATCTTTTTGTTATCGTGAGACCACGATTATCTCAAAACGATCGTTTAAATGTACGATTTGTCCATCAACTAAAAAGACCATTTCAGGCGATATTGCCAGGAAAACTGAGGGTAGCTGCCTGCTTGGCCCTGCAAACATAGATAGATTGCACTTACAAAAATCGTAAGATGTACGATCATTCGATTCCCACTAACTTCACGATAATTTGACGGATTGGCCGGATTTCGCTAAAATCTGTCCTTCACCAAAGAAACATCTTTGCGTCTATGGGGACCTTAAATGTTGCTGTCTTGGCCTCTGGACTGATCCCAGTCTGAAGTAAGCTCATTTCTGAAGGAATGTTTTGAAAATACTATAGCATTCTATTGTGGTTTTTTTTGGTGTTTTCAAGTCAGGAATCATCGAAAACCAAACATATTGTATTACCATTGTCTCATAAGGGAGACATGTGGCTATCCAAATCAGTTGTATTTTTTCAAATGTGATTAAAATAGATTTCTCTTTATAATTAAAGTGGTTGATGACCTTTGAGATAACTTTTAGTATGATGTAGAGAGTGATATTGATTACAATTGGTTTTCATTTTTTATTATTGAAGTTTTTGAGTTATTTAGCTTTTTTATTCAGCAGCTGTTCAATTTGCATTTTAAGCAATCAGGTAACTAGGGTCCAGAATACCCTAGCAACCATGCATTGATTTGAATAAGAGACTGGAATTTGCATAGGAGAGGTTCTGAATAGAAGGATCAGTAATAAAAAGTAACAATAATAATACATTTGTAGCTTTACAGAGCATTTGTTTTTTTACAAGGGAGTTAGCGACGCCCATTTGAAAGCTGCAAAGAGTCAGAAGAAAAAGGCAAATAACTATAAAAAATTAAATAATGAAAGCTGATTGAAATGTTGCTTAGAATTGGTCGATCTATAACATAATAAAAGTTATCATAAAGGTGAACCACCCCTTTAAATAGTTTTTTTTTTACTTATATCTTGTTACAGTAAAGCTACACACACCAATGCTGGCCATAGATGGGCAGATTGCATCCTTATGTCTAACAGACGAGCAGGTCCAACCTGGCAGAGCTGTGCCCGACACACTGAACTGCAACCTGACCCACGCCCCCAACCCACTATGCTCCTCTACCCAGACCTGCTACGCAACCCGACCTGCCAATAGCTTACTCCACCCCCCCCACACACAAAAAAACAGAAGTGACATCACATTGATGTATATTCACTAGGCAGGGCAAGGATTTTTACCAAACACTCAGGGGAGGGCAGAAGGGTTGCAGAATTCTGCAACGTAGCCAGGTAGCCAGAAGTATTACATGCAGAACACCCACACAATCAAGCAATCACACATTTCTGCCCAAAACCCAACCACCTTGCAGGTATTCCACAGGTACCCGAACCGATGCAGAGCTCTTACAGATGAGAGTTTTTAGCTGGGCTCCCCTGCGTTCCGGTTTCATGCGATCAGCCGCAGGGGAGCACAGGAGTAGACGCACTGAATTATTTTCAATGGGGCTGTACTCACACAGACACATCTAAGTGCCAAACGCAGGGTGGGACGCAGCATGTTGCATTTTCCCTGCGTTCGGCGCTTACATGCGTCTGTGTGAGTACAGCCCCATTTAAATGAATTCAGCGCATCTACTCCTGTGCTCCCCTGCGGCTCAACGCATGAAACCGGAACGAAGGGGGATCGCAGCTAAAAACACTCGTCTGTAAGAGCCCAAATACAGGCTGAAAATCCGCCCATGAGCGGCATTGGCCTCCGCTTTTGCCTGCACCTGGAACCATTGTGTTGGCTCGAGTGCAGGCATACTGCTGATTTTGGTGCGAGAATGTGTTTCTTCACAGAAATCAGCAAAGTGTGCCTGTACCTGAGCTGTCACAGTGGTTCTAGGTGCAGGCATGAGAAGAGACTAAGTCAAGGGTGCCCAAAAGCTAGATCGGGATCTACCAGTAGACCTTTAGCTGGTGAGCAGTAGACCTCAAGACAAGCTTGTCTAAATCTCCCTCCTCTTTCATGCTTGTCATTCAGTTTTTTTATGTTAGGGCTACATAAGAAATACATGTTTTAATATAACAATATACAATTTCTGATACATTAACATTGAACTAATATTTTCCATGGAACAGAATGCTAAATGCTTTTATGGATTTACATCATACTGGGACAACTTCACTAAAGTATGGGCACTCCTGGGCTGCTGCATAGGGACTGATTTTCCGTGTGCGTATTTCAGCAGGCCAATTTCAGTCTCTGTCTGGCATTAACCTTAGGGGGTATTTTTTTGAAATTTGAGAACTTTGATTTTGCCACCAGTTGAGAAAATAACAAAAAAAAATGCAAATGCATTTGAGTTCAAGTGTTTAAAATGAAAATTGACTGTACTTGACTTGAAGTTAAAAAACTCTGCCATCTAAAACCTGTGAGATGCTGTAGAAGTCAGTGGGAAGCATATCTTCAGCATTCAAGCAAGCTTATGTTTGAGTTTTATTAAAACAGTCAAGCTTTTACACTCTGAAAACTGATGAAATAATAAGATTCCTGCTTGAGACTTAATTTTTTTCTGCAACGTTGCACAGATCACGATTGACCCATTAGTTTTGTCTTCAGCTATAAATGTATATTTTTCCTGGTTGTGAAAATGAATAAATCTGCCCCAATATGTTCTGGCTGTAAAAGCAAAATGAAGTGTGAAATTCTGCTGAAACTATTCCATAAGAAATCATGGGAAAAAGGGGGTCTGCACATTGGTTCCAAAAAATGGTATTTTGCCAAGGCATGAAGCATTGTCATATTATCTGAGAGCCCAATTTAGTATTCCTATTTTGTGGAAAAAACAAACGGTGTATGTCCATGGTGTTCAAACTGAAGAAGGAACAGTGAATGTTATTGGACTCTTTAAAATAGTTTTTTTTTGGAAAAATACACAAGTCTGACATTAATTTCTGGATCTCTGCACTTGTTTACCTTTGGAACATATGTTTTAAATGCTGAATTGTCATATCAGATATAATTTCCTAATGAACTTGTATGTAACAAACAGGAATATTAAAGAAAAAACTGCTTTAAGAACCAATAAAAGTGATGTAGAGAAGAACACTATTCTCAATGTACCTCTCTTTGAACACAAAAGCAGAAGTGTTAAAATTCTATTTTTACTAATGATTCATAATAAAGGATCAACTCTATTTGTATCTGTATGGGTGTAACCAGTATGCTAGCTATATGTATTTACTCATCTATTTTTTGTTTTTGCCAAACCAGTTCCCTAATGCTGTAGTGAGTAGTCTGTAAAGCAATGATTAACTACTCATTTCAGCAGGTGGAAATGATGAGAGTGTTAACGACAATTAACAAAAGTATAGCATGTTATTGATTTGGGGAAAAAAATGCAGAAGATCTCTTTACAGCTATTATATGACCCATGCAGCAGCTACAGATCTGCTTGCGAATCAGAGGGCTCAGCTGTCTTAATGTTTGGTTAATGGGATTTTTTCAAGGCAGGCTGACTGACAGATAGGTTTCTCTGTAGTATTTAAGCATTCAATTCATCCTGAAAGATTTCACTTACTGGACTTTTAGAACTGTGCAGAAGGGATGAAGGCAAAAACTATCTGCCCAATTTTATGTACGCTGTTCAAAAGCAAATGACTTTAATCTTTCATTGATATGCTTTCCAACACAGTCACAAAATAATGATTTCAGTTTATCAAATCAAAAGGCTTCCATTGCTGACTCAAACCTTTCTTCACCTCAAATCAATTAATCACAAATGTAACTTTATTATCACTGTCTCTTGGCGAGATAATACACCAGCACAGGGTTGCCAAACCAGAAGTGCTCACTTCACCCTCAAAGGTTATTTCACACCATGAGATCTGTCAGCATTTTGAAGCCACAGTAACGACAATTATAGATAGATCTGGCCATAGACGCAAAGATTTAATCGTACGAATTTCCATTTTGTACGATGTTCAGGGCCGTGTGCGGAGAGTCCCGACATTTTTCGTGAGATGGTGATCGGTCGTTCAGTTGATTGGACAGGTTAGAACATTTCTGTCGGCTGCCGATAATATCTCTGCATGTATTGCCGATCTGACGATATTAGTGGGAGACTGTCACTAGCTTTTGTCGGACATAACTTGCGTGCGATTGCTGTCATTGGCTGATCTGTTCTTTTACTACTTTATTTGATTTGAATGGTTAGTGGCAGGTCGGAAGATGGCACCGAACGATTGTTCGTCCGATATGAAGGTAAATCTACATGTTTATGGCCAGCTTTATTGTGGACACCTAAAATCTCCACTCGAAAACATTAGTTTGTAGCAATCATGCTGCTGTCCCATATTTACAGTGATTCCAAATGCCCATAGAGGAAAGCGGAGAATCCCAATGTGGCATTTAGTCTTCACTGTATTTGAGCAACAGCCGGGGGCCATAGGTGGGACACCCACAATGTCACACATTACCAGCGAGTGGGATGTCACGGGGGCAGCTTTCTCAGCAGCACCGACCCCTGAGCAGCACACAAAGACAGCACCAGAAAGAAACTCACCCCCCCCCCAGCTAGGGAGGAGGAAGGAGAGACAAATTGCAAATCCAAACCACAATGGGCAGAAAGCTTCCTGTCTTATTGCTGTAGAAAAAATAAGTCAACAGGGCATTCAGGCAAGAATAAGCACCTTGCAACCCTCCAGCTGTAGTCGAACTACAACAAACATCAGCTGCCAGAGAGGAATGCTGAAAAGGGCAGCAGATGTAGCGGCATGCGGGAAGTTAAACAGAAGCTGGATGGGTGCAGGAGCCAATTTGTGTTTATTTATTTATATAGTGCCATACATGTACATATAGTACATAACACACAAAGGGAAGAGCTGAATGAGGAGCAGATACAAGTGAGGCGCAAGTGAGGCGCAAATGTGCGCTGCAGCCGGGACACATGATCCAACAGGATGTGAGAAGCAGAGAGGAGTTTGGGGCTGCCAGCGCCCGACTGTCCCCTAGAGCAGATGCACAAACACATGACACTAAACATGACACAACACATAATTGCGCTTTCTGCTCCCAACGGGAACTCTACTTACTCAGCGGAGGCTCGGGACAATGACGCCGGGGAAACAACCTTCCTGCACGGGCTTTTCTCGGGTCTGAACAACAAACTTTCCGAGCCCGTGTGAGAAACAACTCCCTCCCGCAAGTCCACTTCGCCAGAAGGTTCCCGCTCAGTACAAAGGATCCCAAAACAAGGCATAAAGCAGAAACAAAAGCGCTGCGACAACTGTCACCTCAGGTTTCCGCGGAGCAGCTACAAAGAGGAACACAAGAGACCGCCGGCGCAGACACTGCCTCTCGCACCCGCCTTGCTTCTAGTCTTGTCTTCGCCTCCAGTCCATAGCTGTCAATCAGCGCGTACCACGTGACCCGCAGCCCTCTTCAAACGCGCGTTCCTGACAACTGCTTTGTCGACGACGTCACGAAGGCACGCCCCCGCCCTTAGCCAAGCTCTGTCTAGTTCTTGCTCAGTAAAAGTAAATGGTCCGCAGTGGTCTCGGATACCGGTATCTAAGACCAAACGTTATTGTACCTCAGGGTCCATACAATACAATAGTACTCAAGGGGCATTCGTTCAGGCCTACTATCTTATTTGAATTTACAGGAACACACCAATGTTTTGTTTTTTTTTAATACTTTTACTGCTGGAACAAATGTTTCTAATCTTTGTTATCATTTCATTATATAGTGCAAGCAAGTTACACAGTGGCACACGTGAACATTCGGAGGAGATAAATCGACCAACAATCTCCCTGAAATGCCTTCCCGCCTGCAAGAATACAAACCACTTAGAATTTACAAAGTTGCCCGAAGTTTACTCGTGAGACGACTTTGGAAATGTATGCCATCCCGCCGGCGATTCGTATTCTTGCCGGCAGATAGGAATTTGGGGAGATTAGTCGCCCGAAGTAGGGGGAGATTTGTGGCTGTGCGACTAATCTCCCCCGAATCTTCACGTGTGCCACCACCCTAAAGCTGCCCATAGATGCAGTGTTGGACTGGGACACCAGGGGCCCACCCAAAAACATTTGACTAGGGGCCCACCAATTAATTTTAGACCAGGGGCCCACTCTCAGTACTATTATTATTCCTCTCCTCACTCAAATTCTATTCTCCTAGTCTCTTTTCTTTACATACTATAATCTATTATTCCATCTATTTAGCCACTTTGTTCTCATAGAAATAGGGAATTGCCATTGAATAAGCCACATGTCTAGCAGCATAAGGGCCCACGAACACCTTGGCCCACCGGGACTTTTCCAGGTATCCTGGTGGGCAAGTCCAACACTGCATAGATGCAAAGATCCAATCGTTTTAAACCTCGAACGATCAGACTTATCAGACTTCCCCATCTCCCGACCTGCCACTAACCATTCACATCAAATAAAGTAGAAAAAAACAGATCAGCCGATGTTCTGCCCCTACAGCAATCGTACAAAAGTTATGTCCGACAAAAGCTGGTGACAGTCTCCCACTGAAGATCGTCAGATCGGCAATACATGCAGAGATATTATCGGCAACCTGTCCGATCGACTGATCGGCATGGCACGACAGATGTCGGAACACTCCACACACGATCCGAAACGAGGATTCGTACAATCGGATCTTCGCGTCAATGGCCAGCTTAAGGTTAGTGGCAGATGGAGAGATTAGTCAATATAATGGGGATGAGCTCCGAGCTCTGTACTGTTGATTGCTTAGCAGCACTTATAAAGATATCAGAACCCACTTGTCCATATATTAAAAAGAATTATCGCCCAACGACAAATCTCCCCTACTTCGGATGACTAATCTCACCGAACTGCCTCCCCGCCAGCAATAATACGAATTGCCGGCAGGATCGCTTCAGATTTCCGAGGCAACTTCGGAAATCTGAAGCGATCCTGCCTGCAATTCATATTGTTGCCGGTGGGAGGGCAGTTTGGGGAGATAAGTCGCCCGCAGTAGAGGAAGTTTGTCACTGGGCGACTAATCTCCCCATCTGCCATGTGACCCGTACACTAATTTAGAACGAACGGGGTATTAAAATAATATAACAAATAAGGGTTACAAATTAAAAAAATAAGATCACAGGGCCCTACTCTTGAGAGCTTACAATTGAAAAAGGGTACATCGGAAACATAAGAAATATGAAAAAATGGTTCTCCAAAATCCTTTTCGAATAAGCTGGGTGCAGAAGTGTTTTTTTCGGAAAAAAAGTTGAGAGAATTTCCTTAACGCCCATTGATAAATATGTCCTCATAAAGTGCGGCTTGAACCCCAAAAATTCAGAAAAAATGTGATTTAGGAAACAATGAACGATATTTAGAGATAAGAGGCAAGGAACGGGGAAGACAATTTGTTGTACTAAGTAAGGTACCAAAGGCTGTACTCAATGTAAAATATACATTACAAATATTTTTGGATGATAGAATTTTTCTCAGTAGTGTCCACTGTGTTTATTATATGCATTTCAACACCAGAGCAATAACCATGCAGAATTTGATGGCAGTTAAGATACACAATAGTGTTTTTTAAGAGGCAGGGGAAGTAGTTTAATATGTTTTTAATCGCTGTTGCATCTTGATAAGAAACTTATTGGTGCAAATTGAAAATTCATATCCCTGACCTTTATATATTGAATAAAGTATCCCCTCTTGTAAATTATAAGGATATTATAAGTTACCGAGCAGTTTCATGACCGTATAAAAACACAAGGCCGAGTGTTTTTATATAGGTCATGTAATTCCGGGGTACTTCATTTATTATAATACACAAATTTCAATGAGTCGTGACAAAAATGACATCAGAACTCACCGTTTATAAGGATATAAATTACAAGATATTCATAGCTTTTGTGTATTATATTCTAATAAGATATGGTAACAGTCTACCATGCAACCTGTGTTTGTACATAATAGCATTATGTATTTGAAAGTTACGGAATCAATTTAACGGTGCTCTCTTTAAAGGCAAACAGTGACTTTTATGGGTCTGGTGATACTATTTTTTATTTTTATGGGCAGACAGACTGTTGTAAGCCTGCATATTTTTGCAGGCTGAGAGAAGCAGAACTTAGTGTGCCCATGCTCCATTAATTTGAATTCGATCAGCCAAATACTTACCTCAGCTTCAGCTCTGTGTGGCCGCACACAGGCTGACTGGATTCAAATCAAAGAATCTTCTCTCAGCCTGCAGCAAATATGCAGGCTGACAACACCTGCTAACAACAGCCTGTGTGCCCATAGCCTAAAAACGGCATATATAGTTAAACACATTAAATGCATAAAAAATTTGCAGCTCCCACCTGTGACATATCTTATCCCTGGTAAAGTCACAACCAACACCTCACACATCTGTGACATTATCAGTGGAGGTCTGTCAGCAGAAATGACAATTCAGAAATGTTATCTGGAAAAAACATATGAGCGTGGCCTATTGACACTGAATGTGACATCATTGCACATTTGCAGAAGCCCTTCTGACACAACTGAATGTTTACTATGCATGTGCAGATCAGTTAGAACGTCTTTAGCTTCTTTCTTTTTTTTTCAGGCTTGGGAAGATGCATGAGGAGTGAAAGAGTTGGCTTTTCACTCTACTGTGTATGTGCCTACCTGGACTGGAATGAAGAAAAGGACAAAGAAAACTAGCTTCAACGAAAAAAAACCCTTGGGCCAGTGAAGTTTACAGCAGCACCTTTCTCCCTTAATATATATCCCCTAACTCATAGTCAGGTCAGTCTCACAAGACAAAAAGGTTGAACTTGAGATATATATATATATATATATATATATATATATATATATATATATATATAGATAGATATATATGAGAGGGAGAGATATTTTGTGTATATAATACACAAAAGCCATGCATATCTTGTAAATTATCCTTATAATTGGTCACTAGTGATGTAATTTTTGTCACATGACTCACTAAAACTTGTGTATTATAATAAATAAAGTACCCCTTGTTGGAAAATGAGGATTTTAGAAGTAACCTCGGAGTGCTATAACCTGTATAATGGAACTCCTTGGTGACTTATAATATCCTTATATTTTACCTTATTCTACCTTATTTCTACACCCTACTGTATTTTCTAACGCTATTATAAGTCACACTGTTGATCAACGTAAAAAAAAAATGCAAACATAGCATTTAAACCAAAGTGGTGATCTCAGGTAGAAGCCCTTCCCGCCTGTAAACTTTTTAAATTGAGAGCAATTAGAAAAACTGCAAGGGAAAAAGCAAAAAGAATTCAACATTTTAAATGATTGGAGATAATACTTGTTTATAAAAAGAAACGGTCTGTATTTTTTTTGACAAGTCTAATAAAAAGTAAAAAGGCATAAATATCATAAAGGCTGCATGTTGTTCTCTTCTGTGTTCTTTTGGACCTGACACACTGCATCTCTATGCCAGAAGCTGACACAATGCAACCCTTGCCAGAACCGTCACATTGCAGCTCTCTTTGCTGGATCTCAGCTGGGGGAGACCAACACACTACAGCTCATTTTCTTTCTTTTAAAATTCTTTTTATTGAATTTTCATGAAAATACAAGGAATTAAATATATGAACAATCATATAATGGAGTAAAAGAGGCACGTGCCTAGAATGCAAAGGTGAGGGGGGTGCTGGGCACGTACCACTTTTGTCTGCTTATCCTTGTTCCAGGCCCTCGTCCACCTGTTGAAGAAAGTAACCTCACAATCAAGCGCCCCTGTGTGATGTCAAGCAGGTATGCCAGGAGGGAAAGCAAGGTGGCCATCTGGGTTGCCTATGGCACCCAGTTGGCCTGTCTATGTTTGCCAGAACTGGCCCTTTGCAGTTTTCTAGATGGAATATAAGGGAGACAAAGTGTTGGCTTTGTTGCGGTTAGCCTATGTTTTTTTTTTTTTGCAGGCTGAGAGAAGCGGGTCTACTCCAGTCCCCAGCTGCATTTCTCTACACGGAAAGTACTCCTTCTGCTTGAGTGCAGGCACATGGGGTGGAGCGGAGGTCGTCTAGAAAACGCAAAAGCAGGCATTTTTGGCCCAACCTCTGCTCTGTGTGCCTGCACTCAAGTGGAAGCTGCACTTTTCAGGGCAGATCAACGGAGATGGGAAAGGAGCAGATCCACTTCTCTCAGCCTACAAAAAAAAAACAAAGGCAGACAGCAGCACAACCAATGAGCCATGCGCCTTAAGAGCATTTTTATGTTTTGCAGCTCCACATTTTGGCATTTACACTGCTTTATTTTGCTAGGAAGAAAGGGCCTTTTAAGAAGGATAATTAAAAATGCTACGAAAAGCAAACTTCAAAGCTGCTCTCCAATTTTTTGCATCCTTCATTGTAACAGATGACCAGCAAACATACGGTATTTTAAATTTTAGGACTGATGAAGAAAAAAAGCTTTAAGGGGAAATTAAGGATGATACCAAAACCCAATAAAAAAAAAATCCCTTGAATTTGAAAAAAAATTCTATGTACGTATGTATATACATTCACCCATTATGACATCCAATCACATGATTGATTAGAGAGGTTATCTAACACGTTATGGTTTTTATGAGCTAGGTTTGAAGAGTATTGTAAATTTACAAATAGAGAGATCTCAAATAAACTACGTTGTTTGCTAAGCAAATTTATTACCATATTGGAGTTTTTTGTTAAGGTCTTCCTTGCATCCTTCCCTGTCTCAAACAACCATAAAACATGTTACATTTCAGAACTGATAAACTGAAGAAAACTTATAGGACACATTTCAGATGATTATAAAGCTGCCCGGTTCTCGCGTGCCTTAAACTGGAGTTAGAACCAAAAATTTAAAAAAACTATCATTCTATTCACAATCACAATTTAAATTTAGTCTGCTTTTCTGCATTCCAGAATCTCTTATTTTACATTGCATTTATATATTGAAACCAAGAATACCAGGACAGTGAGGTAAAAACTAAAATTTATAATAAAAAAACAAAAATTGCCCTGTAAGCTTCCTTTTGTACTGCATTCACTGCAGTGTTGTCTGAATAAACAAAACACAACTCTTTATTTTTAGCTATAAATGTATATATTACTGAAACAATTTAAGACAACAGGAGTGATTTGAGACTGTGCAGCAGTGCTTTTCTAGTGTGCTCACCCCAGGATAACTAACTAGTACCATGGTTATATTTAGAGTGTACAAAACATTGAACAGATCCAGGCTAAGCTAAGGGAGCATTTCATAAATAGGACAGCAGAATTCACAGAAACATGTAAGTACTGCAAACCTATCTCAGCGGAGCATGCACATACAAGACATTATACCAGTAACCACAGCATAACAAAGAGAAAGTACAGAGAAAGTTCTTACTTAACTCAGTCGTGTCTTGACTGAGATTTAAAATAAGCAGTTCAAGTACACAATGGCCCAAACAGTCCCATACAGGCTCAGGCTAAAGCACAAGTCTATGGCAGCTTATAACAGCAGGCCATCTGGCATTTACTACATTCAAAGTGCTTAATATCCATATATACACCATATTTGTTATCCAGAATTAAGCATTTTCCCCAGCACTCTAATGTAATAAATGAAGTATGACACAGCTTGCAGCAGATTTCTAGATATGGATAAAAAAAAAAAAAAGCATTAAAGGGGTGGTTCATCTTTAAGTTAATGTTTAGTATGTTATAGAATGGCCAATTCTAAGCACTTTTTTCAACCCGTCTTTATTATTTGTTTATTTAATTATTTGCATTCTTTTCTTTTCAGCTGTCAAATAGGGTCACCGACCCCATATAAAAATCAATGCTCTGTAAGGCTGCAATTTTATTGTTATTGCTACTTTTTATTACTCATCTTTCTGTTGAGATTCTCTCCTATTCATATTCCAGTCTCTTAATGAAATCAATGCATGGTTGCTAGTGTATTTTGGACTCTAGCAACCATATTGCTAAATTTGCAAACTCGAGAGCTGTTGAATAAAAAGCTAAATCCCTAAAAAACCACAAATAATATAAAAAAGAAAACCAATTACTCATTTTCTCAGAATATCACCCTCTCCATCATACTAAAAGCTAATTTAAAGGGGAACAATCCCTTTGAATTAACCAGTGGAAATATAAGGAAAATGGTTTTGTGTAATCTCCAGAATAGGAGAGAGAACAGATCAGTGCATCGGTGCAATGGCAATAATGATGTTCATGTAAAAAGTGCAATATTAACAATAAGAAATTGGTTGATACATTATATTGTGCAGCTGATCACTTCTTGGGCGAGTATTGGTTGATCAGTCATACCTAATCCATGTAACCCTGCACAAGGATGTCACTGGGTACCCAACTTAAACCTATCACCAACAAACACAGCTTTGTATCAAAATTCATTCCCTAACGTGTTTTTAAAATCACTTTCAGAAATAATGGTTTTAAGTTTTCCACAGCTGCCCTTGTCATAAGTGTAGCTATAAAAGAGAAGCCACTTTGGGAAAAGGAAACTAATGGCTAAAATAAAAAAAACTGTCGTTATTGACACCAGGTACTGAAAATGTGAGAAGAGTATCACTAGGATTGTGGGGTTTATTTTACACTATGTTATTGCCTCCCACTATTACACAAGCACAGCATATGAAGTGCACAGAAAACCTGGAATAATGTTGTTCCTTGTAAACAGAAAAGTAGCCAAGCAAAGCAAAAACCTGTGAACTCAGGAACTTTGTCTTCTTTTCTGTCTCAACATTTGGCTCAATAGTTGGACTTTGGGAAGTGGCTTCTTCCCCTCCAATGAGCACCAGGTAGATATGATTTGCCGAGTATTATCCTATTTGTGAAATTTAAAGGCATAACAACAAAGTTGGGGGGGGCGACAATGTCCCTTGACATGCATGTGAGCTAGGCAATCAGACACCAGGGGGCAAATTCACTATGCGCCGAACGCTAGCGTCAATTTGCTAGCGTTGGCCATTTTCGTTACTTCACAAATTCACTAACGAACGCTGGCGTAAATTCACTAGTGTTACTTCGCACCCTTACGCCTGGCGAATTTGCGCAACGGATGTAACTACGCAAGTTCACTAACGCGCGCATTGTACTGAACGCTACCTTTTACGCTAGACTTCCTTCGCCACCTCAGACCAGGCGAAGCGCAATAGAGTAGATAGGGATTGCTTCAAAAAAAGTTCACATTTTTTCTAAGTCCCAAAAAATGCTGGAGTTTTTTCTATATTATGGGTGATAGGCTGAAAAAGATCGAAAAATTTTTTGGGGCTCCCCTCCTTCCCCCCTACATTTCCTAACTCATGGCAACTTAACTATACAGTGGGCACATGTGTAGGGCAAAAAAAAATTTTTATTTGATGTTTTGAAGGTTTCCCAGGCATTTGTAGTGATTGTACGTATTCCTCCATTGAAATTTGAATTTGGCGCCGTATGCAAATTAACCATCACTAGCGTAACTTCGCTTTGCGAATCAACGCTAGCGCAACTTTGCAACCTTACGCTACCCCTGAGCGCAACTTCGGATTTTAGTGAATTTGCGGAGCCCTGGCGAAACTACACCTGGCGAAGTTACGCCTGGCGCAACTACGAATCTTAGTGAATTTGCCCACATGTTTAGTCTAACAGCAAAACCACTGATAAAACTGGTTAGATTTAGGTCAGTTTGTTTTGCTGCAAACAATTCAATTTATTTATACAGCAGCTTTATGAATACCACCCTCCAGCAGTAGTACCAAAATCAATGAAATATATTGAAGTTATATTTTATTTCTGTTGAAAGAAATAGCCGTCAATTTTGTAAACTTTTTTTTTTTTTTTTATAAAAAAAAATGGAATGTACAGTATCAAGTGCATTGTTAGATATACATCCTGTCTGCAGAAAAATTAATTTCCACTTTAGCCAGGCTGAGAGGCACATCTCTTACAAATGAATGTTCTGTGGAAACTGTGTGTTTCTGCCTCATTCAAGAAGACATGTCAAGCAAATACATCACGGTGTGTAGCATTTTATAAAATAGCAAGCTTGGCTCATACATATCCATATATGGGTATCCTTATGTCCATAAAACAAAATTAAGAGCCAATTTAAGGAAAATAGCACCTTTTTTAAAGTGGACCTGTCACCCAGACATAAAAAGCTGTATAATAAAAGTCCTTTTCAAATTAAATATGAAATCCAATTTCTTTTTTTTTTATTAAAGTGTTTATAGCTGTTGTAAACGCATTTAAAAATATCAGCTGTCAATCAAATATTGCCTGCCCCTCCTCTATGCCTTAGGTATAGAGGCGGGGCAAGCAATTACTTTCACTTTCCATTCAGCACTTACTAGATGTCACTGCTCTCCCTACATTCCCCCAGTTCTCTTAACCATTTAATTGTGTAACTAGTGCATGGGGACGGACATTGAGTTCCCCATTCTCGTGCACAAACAAGATTCTGAGAAGATGCAAAGTTCGTCTTGGCGGTATCCACAAAATGGTTCCTTCCTGCTCGCTAGAATTATAAATTCCCAGACTGATGGAAACAAGATTCAAATAATTTATACAGTGTGACTAAAGTTCATTTTGCTTGACTAATGTGATAAAATAGGATTTGGAATAATTCTTTTGGGTGATGGGTCCCCTTTAAGTAGGGAGACCAGTTTCATACACATGCTGGCTCAACTTTTGCCTTCTTTGGCTCAAGGTTAGGTTCTTCCTTGCATCTGTCCCTCTTTTGGTTTAATTTAGAATCCACTACTGAATTATTGTAGGAGTTATCTTCCACCTTATGGTTCCTGTAACTTGACTCGGTTTTAGTTTGTATCCCAGTCCAAACCGGTATCTTCTCATTCAGAAGCTCCACAAGCTGCGTCATCACCTCATCCACATAACCATGTATTCTCAAATCTGCATGTTTGTCATGCTTGGTGGGCTGAAGGTTTACAATAACTAGTTTCCCTCCCTTGCGCTTGGTGAGGAGTGGAAGGTTCCCACTGGGTCTGATCTGGAGTGAGGTCCCCAAAGTAATGGACAGGTCTGCTTTTCTGCAGGCTTCATTAGCAAGATTCAGGTCTGTGTCAGGCAGTGAGTCCTCCCAATCCAGAATGGTGTCTTTCAGTTTACCGCTACAAGCTCGCAGGCCTCGCACCTTTGGCACATCACAGTGTCTCCCTGTAGGTTTGAGCCCCATGGTTCCCACAACTTGATCCCGCACATACTGTTTGCCACATTTGCTACATTTCTCCACGAACATGTTTCCATGTAGTTCTGCCAGCTGCTCTCGGGGGAAGCCAGATCTTACGTGCAGGCCATCTACGTTTTGGCTAATGAGAAATTTAAGGACGCCGACTCTCTGCAGCTGAAGCAGCGCCATGTGAGTAGGGGAAGGACATGCGCTTTCAAAAGTGCTGTCAAACTTTGGGTCCAACCCTTTCTCCTCCAGAGTCCACACTCCATTAGGTCCCCTGAAGTCTGGGATTCCGCAGGAAGTACTGATCCCGGCTCCCGTGTGAAACACCACGTACGAAGACTCACGAATCATTTTAGCTAGTTCCTCTACCTTCCGACGCAGTTCGTCAGGGGGATCGAATTCCTCCGGGAGCCCACAACAACCCTTATCGGCATACGGAGATAGACCAGCCGCATAATTCACCGACATGTCGCAAACGGAGCCCGTATACTGTTATCATTAAATGGCCGGCGCAGACTAATGACGTCAATAGAGGCCGCCGCACGGATCTCACATCAGTATGATGCTTTTTTACAGTGTTGTGCTGGGATTCTCTGGTGCGTTACCTCAGCTTGCATTCGATTTTATTTAATGGTGAATAAATAAAAGGCAGAAAAATCTAACAAGCCAATGGATTTTCCTGGTGGATACACTTCTGACTAACTCGCCTAATAGGTGTTCAATGATTGGCTCTGTTATTGGTGCAGATGGAAAACAGAGTACAGGTTTACCTCCCCTTGCCAGGTTGGCTGGTTTCCAGCCAAATTGGGCTACTAATTTAAAGTCAAGGCGGGTTTTGAAAGTACAAACAGGCCCGGATTTGTGGAAAGGCCACCTTAGCCTGGGCCTAGGGCGGCAGGATTTTAGGGGGGTGACATGCTGCCCAACCACACCCACATTGGTTCAAAAACCCTGGGGATGCGGTGGAGATACAATAATTTTTTTAATTTCCCGTGCGCCAATCCCCATTGCTCCTGTCCCCCTGGAGGGGACAGGGGCACCCGCTATGTAAATCTGGTAGTGTTGCCAATCGGCCGGTATTTTACCGTCCTAGCCGGTAAAACCACAGTCAAGGCTGGGGCCGGTATTACAAATTTACCGGCAATGTAGCTGCCATTAAATTTGTAATACACCTAAAAAAAGCCCGTAACCTGCCCCCAACCTGCTCAAAACTAAGCTTTTTTTCCTGGGCTTCTTGGCAAACGCGTGCATTCGCTCCCTTTGACGTCAAGACCCGCCCAGCCAATAGCGCATCACAGACCTGCTCTTTTACCCCGCCCCCTCCACCTGCCGGTGAAGATTTTTTTAAAAGGTGGCAACCCTAAAATCCGGCCCTGAGTACAAAGTAGCCAAGGTACAAATTTGGTCTACTTTTTGGGCCTTTGGCTGGTTTTTACTTTGGAAACCAGCCAAAGTTTTTACTTGCCCTAATGTGCCAAGCCTGTGCCTCCCAATGCATGTTGAGTAATGTAGTTTTTGTTTAACAATTGGGAGACTGCCAAGTTAAATGTAAGACTACAATATCCAGCATGCAATGGGACTGACTTGTGTAGAAGTTGGGAGTTACCAGATTTTGGGCTCATTGAAATTGACTTTCCTCAATTTCAGACAATTATGAGACAAAAATCTGCTGCCCACCAAAATGTCTAGAGGTTGAATTGTTTTACCAATATTTATTGAAATTGTATATGTATTTCAGCCCCTATACCTCCTGGGCCCCCCTCTGTAGTTATGCCCCTGGTGAGGAGGGCAAATCTTTCCCATTATGCCTCACGGAAAAATGTGAAAATTGAAAATGGTGTATTTTCACATATATTCATTTATTTTTTTAGACTTTTTTTCACTGCCCATGTGTTATTTTGGGCTACTTTTGTAGTGTCTCTTGGCTAGTTTTGGGCTGGTTTTGTAGCTGACTTTGGCTGGTTTTGAAAATTAGACCTGGCAACCGTGCCCCCCCCCCCTTTTTCCGAAGGAAGACGAATTAAGGAAAACAACAAATGCTTATGGAAACATTCCAAAACTCCATTTGACTGCTTTTAGTATTTTTTTTTAGAATATTTTAAGGGACCTGTAAAGCCAGGAAAGTATAATGCCCTAAGCTGATTACAGTTCACAGCTATCTTTTCACTTTCAGGATAATGGCACAAGGGATGTTTTGTCCACCACGATAAATCTTTGCTGGCTTGTTTCACCATCAGCGATTTTAATTTTAGCCTGTGGGAAGGAAACAAAGTTTGTCGTCTGCGGTAATTATGATTTATCGCAGGTGACAAAACATTCTCTGTGCCATTACCCTTAGGAGCAGGGAGAGAGGAAGCCATATTTTGACCCTTTGATAAATATGCCCTAAAATGTTATACAAGCAAACCTTGAGCTGGTAAGTATCTGTGAACTGGTGGATACTGTTGTAAGCTCTATTTTCTATATTTTTGTACAATCATACCCCATCATGAAGTCCGGAGCATGTGCATTGACCCCACACACATTGGTTATACACTTTTTTTTCCTGGTCTCCTGAAAAACATTAAATGGGGGTTTTAGTATGTGTGTAGGTATTTCCTCAGGACAGCCATCCCACAGACAACTCTCATTCTTTGGTTACATAACACTGTGTTCCACATATGAGCTCTTTCCCACTGCACTGGTGGCAACCACAGACCATCGTTAGCAGTACGTGCCCTAAAGCAAAATGGAAGAAAGGAAAATGCTTCCAGAATATTTGTCTGAACAACCCTCATTCATTTTAAATGCTCCAAGTTCATTCATAGCTGCAAATAAATTGTATGCTAAAGGTGTTTTTTTATTACATTGGATTTACTAGAAAATACATTCTTAGGTCTTTTTTTGAAAAAGGGAAGGCATACAGACTTGCACATTTCATGCTTCCACTGCACTTTCATGTGAGCCTATGATGAAGTACAATGGAAGCACCTTACCTATTGGTTAATAAAAATGTGTTCTTTTTTTATATCACACCAGCCAAAAATTACCTGCTCAAATCTCTTTGTTCCTGGTTATCACCCATTGTGATAGTCTTGGGCATGTTCTCCTGGACCCAATGTCTGTTTTGGTGAGCTACTGACCTTCAAACAGCATACCTGCATTGTCCTATTTTTTTCTCTTTTATATGAGGCTAACATTTATTCTAGTCAGTGCTGCGTGTGACTTTGGGAGTTATTTTTCAGTTACCTCTTATGATCCTTCTTTACGCACACAACAGAAGTCCTTGCAATGACTTATTAATAACAGAAAGCGGAAAAAGGCATTACCAATCCCATAGGGCTATAGTATATAAAGTATTTATTAGTGTATTGCTGAAATCTATTGGCAAGGAGACGTTAATGGCTCTGTCTGTACTTTTAGCAGATTTTTTTTAAATCGTTTAGCCTACATTGTAGGACATTCCTATTGAGCTTACTAACAAGATGCTTACTGTATTGGTGGATATTTTTTTCCATCATGCAATTTCTAGTTTCACAAAACAGCCCCATAAAAGTGCATATAGGCAATAGAATAGAAAAATGATTTGCCATCTTAGGTTCCCCTTTGTGATCAACCACTTAATCAATGGCACATTTACCTGTTAGACAGAAAACATTGCTGTATCAACTATACTTTTAGGAATATCTCAGACAGCAAATCTAGCCTTAAATTTTAAATTTGACTTTCATTATGATATACAGGAGAGCAAATAAGCACTATTTTCCATTTTACACTGACCTTCAAGTAGTGCCCCCTACCAGTTTTCCAGGTCTGCACTTCTCCAGGGCTATTCAAACATACATTTACTCTTAGTTTTTTACCTAAATAAAAAGTTAATCCACTTGGTTTATTATAATCCCATGGTGAAAATGTATGATGTACTGCAATCACAAATACCCAATAAAAACAACCTCAACAATAGCTGTCAAGTCTGTAGTGAAAAAGTCCCCAAAGGAGACAAGTATAGCATCAGCCCAACACATGTTGGTTGTAGCCAGATCACTTTCTTTATTAAAGTGTATTACATCTGACACAGTATCTGGTTCTGTCAAAACCTTTTGGACATGTGGATAGAATTATTTTACATTTACAGAGATGTATGACAGACTCCACTTATGCAAAAGAGATGTAAGCCAAACTATTTTTCTGCATAATGGAAAACAGCCATACAATATAAAATTAACATTTTTTATTTTTTGTAAATGTAGCTGCAGTTGAAATCAGTGTTTGTCTCTTCCTGCACTGCTGTTTTCTCTCTTGAAATATTGTTACATAAGTCAGTTAGCCAAACAGGTCTGGTATTTAGCTGGCATTTGCTACATTTTTAAAAAACCATTACCACCTGGGCAGGGCAATTACAAATAACTTTAAAATTACTGAAATGTGTTAATGAAAGTATACCGGAACGTTGCCTTGAATTACTTTTTGTTTTATTTGGCAAAATCTTATTTCTTGGTTCACATTCTCTTTAAATATATAAAAGTGCAGTTAAATACATCTGTCCATTCAAGATTGCGCATGTTCTTTGCACAGAAGGCCAGATGAAATGAATACACATGCAGTCTCCAGTAGCAGCTGAGCATGTTTAAACAAATATATGTTAATATTAGAGGAAAACATTTGGCAATTGTTTCCTGCAAAGGGAATGTAAGATGGCCTTCTAAGTAGACAAGCTCATAACAAATACCCTTGATGGAGTTATTTTGAATTCAGTCACATCACAAAGAATTACTCAGGAATTGTGACAATTTGATTGGCACAGGCAAGGCTAATACTTTATACATTACTGAATGGTTCATGGAACATTACTGGAATCACTGATTTTAAGCATGTTTATCCCTTAAAGTTCTGAAAAAGCACTGTAATGTACATGATGGGTGGAATGTACACAAGGGCACTGCTCAGAAATACAGATTTTAAATGTATGAAGTAATATTATTTAATTATTTTTTTAAATAAAGGCCTGTAATAGTAGACAGTGAGTCCAAAAAAAGCAAGATGAACAAAGGGATTTTTTATATGCTTTTCAAATAACATGAAAACCATATGTTGTTTCTTAAGATGTTAAATACAATTATCTTTAATCACCCTATAAACATAAGCAGGCATAATTGTCACTTTTATAAGGCAACTGTTTCGAAAATTAAAATTTATTATGAGCTTCAGCATACTGAAATATGACGTTTTCTAAATATAATCAATTAAAAATGTACTGTTTCTAAAATAATCAAGTTTATCTTCACCATCCCAATCTCAGGATCTGTTTCTCTTCATTATCTTTTCATGCAGGAGTTGGGTGTCAGATATTCATTGACAGTTGACATTGACATTGACAATATATCTTATAGGGGGGCTCATTTTGCCTAGAAGATGTATTAGAGCTCACTCTATTAAAATCACCAGCCATCATGTCTCTCTACATGCAGTATTTGTGCAATAGGCAGTTATTTTGTTAGATTTTGTTTGTACTCAAATCAGTTATTTGAGTGAGCTCTAATTCATTCTGCTAGGAAGGGAAGCCCACCTATAAGATATATTGGAATCAACTGTCAATGACTATCTGACACCCAACTGCTGCAAGACGACCGAATGAGAAACAGATGCTGAGAGAGGAATAGTGAATATAAATGTGATTATTTCAGAAATGATGCAGAATATTTCATTGATTTGTAACACTAATTTGGTTACTGTCTCTTTAAATCACCACTTACCCTTGGCAATCCAGGGGCCCTGAGTCCCTTTTGCATTGAAAAGTACTGGGAACTGGGAATTACAGCGCAGTGCCTCCACCTAGTGAACACTGAGGAAAACACCTCAGGGGGTTACACTAGGAATAATAAAACACACAGTTTGCAATTTGAACCAATATAAACTTTATATAAACAAAAAGTAAACACTTGGGCAACTAATACACTCTGCACTCCTACACTGGGGACACGTGGGACACTCCCTAAACCACTATTAGGTGCTTAACTGTTGCTTCACACAGTCCTTGGTAGATATCACAGTCCTTGGTAGATATCACAGTCCCAATCCTCCTGAAGGGGTTAATAATCACACAGTTCAAATGATTGTCCCTTCCCCAGAGCTCTTACTCCCCAGGTAGCGCTACCTTATTCCCCAAAAGTACCTCTCCCTTTTGAATGTTGGCAGCAGCTCTCTCGTAGCAGGTAAAGGGTTAACAGCTGTCTTCAGTATGGGGCCCCACGCTTGTATCCGTGCCAGTATCCTCCCTTGGGTGGCTCACTCACCGGGGTGCTCTCAGAGGAATTCACACAGGAGATCACACACAGCTCTGCAGCAGAATCAGTCTCACTAGTGGCACCTTTCTCCTTCTGAGTTTGCAGCAACTTGGCAGGGGACAGGCTGGGCTCAATCTCCCCAGATTCAGCAGCTTCTTCTCTGCACCTCACAGTCTTATAGCTACTCATGCTGGCTCTCTCAGCTCTCTTCCTGGGAGACCCTGTGCTTTTGGCTCCAAAGTCAGGCACACCCTTTCTCCCCAGGATGCACTGGGGTTCCCAGCCAATCGGGTCACTATCCAGCATGCAACTGGGCTGGATGATGTCACTGGAAGACAAACAGGGGAAGGATTCTTCCTGTCCCCTACATTCTCCCCTTGGACAAACCGGCAACGACCTCGCTTGCCGTACGCCCTGGCATGCCTGAACAGTAAAACAGTCAATAATGTTGGTGTCACTACTGTTACCTGAGACCCTAACATTTGCCCTACATGAAGACCTGCGCTTACCCAGACCCAGTCCTTTAGATCTATCGGGGGTATCAGAGGTTTCAGGGACCACCTTCATGCCAATAGGGTTCTCCACAGTAGTCTTCTCTCGACTCAACACCTTATCCTCTTCAAGGGAGTCACTCTCACAGATGGAAGGCTCATAATAAGACTTCTGTACTGTAACATTTTTGTAAGTCTTACAATTCCGGGCCTGATGACCCATCACTTGGCACTTGTAACATCTTCCAAAGAAACTTCTACGCCTGCGGCGTACTTTACACAGTGCAGATTGGGTTTCACCTTCATCAGGAACTGGACAGTTTGGCTGGATGTGGCCAAGCTTGCCACACCGGTAACACTTAGGAATTTTCTTAGCCTCAGCTGGGGGTGGTCTGGCTCTCGCTGACAGTTGAGCTTTTAACTCCTCCAACTCTTTGCGAAGCTTCTTGTTTTCCTCCAACAGTTTAGCATCAGCAGGGGATTTCTCTGTATGCCCTGAAGTGGGACTTCGTCTGACCCTCACATAGGCATCCGCCTCCTCTCGCCGCACTCTCTCTATCAGAGCAATGTACCCAGGGGGTAACTTATCCTGGTAGTGTGCTCTAATTGTCATGGGCAACAGGGTCACTATTCAGGGTCCCTCTCTTCAATTGGCGAATTCTCAGAGGATCCATTTCACCCTCTGAAATTGCACCACGGCTCACTAGCAGTCTCAGGCCTTGTTCTAGCCGCACAAGATAAACAGACAAATCTTCCTTCTCTTTTTGAAAGGTAGAGTGGAAGCGATGAAGCATCTCTGTAGCACTCTCTACAGGGCCAAACGTCACCTCCAGGACTTCAATCAGATCACCTGAAGTAGCATCAGGGTGGCCAACCATATAGGATTTAACAACATCCACGGCAGGACTGCGGAGACTCTCAAGGATCTTCCTTCTCATAGTCGTCTCGGGGCCAGTCCAATCTCTCACGGACACAACAGTGGAGTCTCTCCAGCTCTCAAAGGACTCTTCACCAGTAGGTACAGGATCTGTGCCGGAAAACACTTTAAGTCTCTTAAAATTACCATTCCAGGCCAGCTGTGTTAGTTGGTCAGTCAGTTGTCCCAGCGCGCTCACAATCTCTGGGGTATCCAGCCGGCAACCAGAGCTATGCCGACTCCCCTTGGAGACCACGCTCTCACAGGATGGACATCTCTTTACTTGACTCTTCCCAGCTGGTGAATCAAACAATGTCTTGTCCCGCAGCACACTTTCCTGTGCCTTCACAGCATACTGAGTAGTAAGGGCATCACCCTGGGAAGTTAACTCATCTGCATCATCAGACATATCAGGCAGAACAATCTTCCAGGGCCCTTCACTTTCAGCATCAATATCAGGGGGAACCCGGTCACGATCTATCTCTTTAGGGCTTTCTATAAGAACATTTAGTAGGACCCCAGCAGAATCTCTCCGTGACGCAGCCACTCTTGGGCGGTAAAAAGTCTGTTCCCCATCGAGAATTTGGTAAATAAATTCTTCTTTCACTCTGGGCACCATAGGCCCTACAGCGGCAACCTTTCGAGGGTTAAGTCCCAATGCAGTACACCACTGGCGAACAGTTTGTGGAGTTTCAAATGAAGACATATTTTCATCAAACATATCCAGCTTCCCAGTCGACATCTCAGCAGTGCCTCCAAAATGTAACACTAATTTGGTTACTGTCTCTTTAAATCACCACTTACCCTTGGCAATCCAGGGGCCCTGAGTCCCTTTTGCATTGAAAAGTACTGGGAACTGGGAATTACAGCGCAGTGCCTCCACCTAGTGAACACTGAGGAAAACACCTCAGGGGGTTACACTAGGAATAATAAAACACACAGTTTGCAATTTGAACCAATATAAACTTTATATAAACAAAAAGTAAACACTTGGGCAACTAATACACTCTGCACTCCTACACTGGGGACACGTGGGACACTCCCTAAACCACTATTAGGTGCTTAACTGTTGCTTCACACAGTCCTTGGTAGATATCACAGTCCTTGGTAGATATCACAGTCCCAATCCTCCTGAAGGGGTTAATAATCACACAGTTCAAATGATTGTCCCTTCCCCAGAGCTCTTACTCCCCAGTAGCGCTACCTTATTCCCCAAAAGTACCTCTCCCTTTTGAATGTTGGCAGCAGCTCTCTCGTAGCAGGTAAAGGGTTAACAGCTGTCTTCAGTATGGGGCCCCACGCTTGTATCCGTGCCAGTATCCTCCCTTGGGTGGCTCACTCACCGGGGTGCTCTCAGAGGAATTCACACAGGAGATCACACACAGCTCTGCAGCAGAATCAGTCTCACTAGTGGCACCTTTCTCCTTCTGAGTTTGCAGCAACTTGGCAGGGGACAGGCTGGGCTCAATCTCCCCAGATTCAGCAGCTTCTTCTCTGCACCTCACAGTCTTATAGCTACTCATGCTGGCTCTCTCAGCTCTCTTCCTGGGAGACCCTGTGCTTTTGGCTCCAAAGTCAGGCACACCCTTTCTCCCCAGGATGCACTGGGGTTCCCAGCCAATCGGGTCACTATCCAGCATGCAACTGGGCTGGATGATGTCACTGGAAGACAAACAGGGGAAGGATTCTTCCTGTCCCCTACAGATTGTATTTAGAAAGTTTCTTATTTCAGTATGATGAAGCTTATATTATATTTGCATGACAGTTCCCCTTTAAATATTCAATATCAAATAAATTTTATGCATACATATTGGCATGCTATAACAATAAGCCATTTTTGTCAGCCATTTTTCAAACCTTGAATACCTTCCCAACATGAGTCTAACAACTTCTATACAGTATGTCAGATGTCAAACCATTGTAAGCACAGTAAAGTTACCGCACATTATTTGGATGCTGCATGATGTGTCCAAATGCATTTGCCACAAGTGCACTTGCAATATGCTTGACATCTGCCTGCACTTCTCTCACTGACTCCAGAGTTTGTGTACCTTGAATGTGTTTTAAGGCATCTGTAGCTTAGGCTTTTGCAGCATATCGGTTAGGAAAAGGGATACCTTTTTAGAAACCTGAACAAAGTGATTAGTACTGACCACCACTTACACATTTGTTAGATAAGATATATTTTTAAGATTGTGCATCCAAGCGCTGGACACCTTTACAAACTGCAACAGATCATATCTAGCTACTATGTCTTTTACAGACACAAGATGAAAAAATCTGTGTACCCAATGGTCACACGTAGGGAATTGGATACATTTGGGCACATTCATGTTTTTCAATTGGCACAAAAGCAAGTACCAAGGTATGCAGAACTGGTGCAATGGCACGGTGCAATTCTATGGCAGAGTACAAGCAAATGTGGCTCATTTGTAAACAATGGGCAATTTTGCACCTTTGCAGTAGCCCACAGCAACCAATCATATGTTTGCTTTTGTTATTCTAGCTCAGAAACTCCCAACCAGTGCCTTGCTGGCAACATGTTGCTCACCAACCCCTTTGATGTTGCTCCCAGTGGCCTCAAAGCAGGTGCTTATTTTTTAATTCCAGGCTAGTTTTTGATGCATAAAAACCAGGTGTACTGCCAAACGGAGCTTCATGTATGCTGCTAGTCCACATAGGGGCCAAATAGCCAATCACAGTCCTTTTATGTTTAAATGTGGCTCTTGGATACAAAAGGTTGGGGATCCCTGTTCTAGCTTAAGCTGTTTGTAAAAACGAATTACTGCTTGGTTGCTATGGGTTACTGCTCAGATGCAAATTTGCCCAGTGTTTATAAATGAACCTTCCATGGTGTTTTAATGGGTGCATTATTACTCTGTTTATTAATGAGCCCTACAATTCTTAAAATCAATCTAGCTGGCAAGCATCAATGATAAATTCTGCTTGCAAAATAGAGTTTGTCATTTATAGCAGCACATTGACAGCTGGAAATAAATGGCTGCTTGCTTCCTGGTTGTTATTTGGGGAAACAATCGATCAGTTTTGATAGAAATTATTAATGGTGGTCCCTGCAGTGCAGCATCATAAATGGCATTGTGATCTTATATACTTTACTGGTCTGTGCCAAACAAATGAATAAAGGCATTTTAACCACATGAAGATGTAATTTGGAGTGCTGTCTAGAAATTTAACTACGGTACATCTTATGTGGAGATGTATGAGTTCCATATACTCTCGGTATCCTTATATGAAACCTATGTGGGAAGGAGGCATCTAGAGGGCATACAATATTACATTTTGGGAGTTATTTACTAAAGCTCAAATTTATCTGGTTGGACTTTTTGGGGCAAAAAACATATTTTGGGTAAAAAAAAAAAACTCAAATTTTTAGAAATCTCAGACCTCAGTCCTGTATAAGTCAATGGGAGAGGCACCAAACTTAATTCAAAGTAATTGTGGTTTGTGCTGGGTTTAGCCCGAAAATCAGAAAGATTCAGGGTTTTTGGTTGAAAACCTGAAAATCATGCGATTCGGGAAAAAAGTCTGGAAAAATGGGACGATTCAGGTTTTGACTAGATTTTATTGGTTTTTTTCCATTTCTGAGTTATAAATAAGGTCGAATCGGGCATGGGAGTTTGGTCGTGGTATAAAATAACGAGATAAATTCGGAGTTTAGTAAATAACCCCCTTTATTTCTGCCAAAGAGCTAATCATCTCTTGTTTTCTTTACCATAGATTTTACATACTTGTGGCATTTAAAGGATCAATATAATGCTGCATAATACATACCTGTACTTGGAACAACAAGCTTTACAAAATTAAAGTAATGTGTCTTTAAATATTTGTTATCAAAGTGCAATATGAGCAGCGGGCTGCCCATTCTTTCTGCACAAACTGCTACCCACCCTCCTTCATACAGACACACCAATATACGTAGATCTCCATGTAAACATATAGGTGCCCCTAACACGCAGGCACCAATACCAACACACACACCCATGCAGACTGACAGGTATATCATATAATCTCAATCTTTTTCCCACATACCCATACACATTCCACACACTCATGTAGACTTCTAGGTAGTGTACACAACATGTTTCATCTTAGTACCCTGCTAATTTTACTTCCTTTGTTCAGCTCCCTGTAGCAGTAGGTCATCATAGGGACATGCTTTATTGGAATAGACAGCATATTTGTCATGTCAATAGAGCAGCAATGGGCTATGTTGCCAAAGGACTAAAGACAGAGCAGTGATCTTGACAAGTTTGAGGCAAGGTTTATTATATATCTGTGTGTAGGTTCCCACAGCCAACCTGCACTGCAAAAGGTGAACTTTTTCAATTTGCTTTAGTGATTAATTGGCTAAAGGCATTTTTAATAAGCCATTCCTAATGAACCTGTAAAACGGTTATTAAAAAAGTGTTAATAAAATGGAAAAGTGAAAAAAAGCAAGTCTTTCACCTGTACAGAAACATTATATTGTCAAGTGCTAAGCCTTTCAGTGGCCTTCTTTACCATTAGATGATTGGAGTGCTGACAATAACGAGCGTTCCGCTAAATGACAAAACAGTAGTGAACTATTGGGGAAGCAGTGGTGCATCTTGGGATGTTGGAGACAAATCCTCCATCTCTGCACCAATTGTAAATCATTTTCAAATGTGTTTTTAAAATCATCTTATTCAGAGGAAAAAATTAAAAATATTTAGAATCCTTTTTTCTTAAACCTTAAATTATACGAGTTAAACTTAAGTTTTGTTTATTTCTCCTTAGACACTGAGAATGATAGATGTGAGTATAGTATACTATGTGCAAATTGTCTTTCATCAAATGTGAACTCCATAGTGCTCTGTTTACTTACTGTATATGGGATGTTTAGGGGCATATTTATCAATGGCTGAAAACAGTTATGTATAGATATATATTCTTGAGAAAGGCCCTAACAAGATAAGAAGCAGGGAGAAAGAGAAACACAAGGAGCACTCACAGACCTTATGGATCATCCTCCTGCTGTGCTGCCACATGGAAAACACTCCCGATACGTACAGCCTCCAAGTAGAATTATTAGACACGGCACACCAGCAGTCGTTAAAATCCGTATTTTATTGATTCTTCATTAAAAGGTTGAGCAGGACATGTATCCCAAAGCACGCTTGACGCATTTCGTGGACTAAGCCACTTTCTGAAAAGCTCAAGTCCTAATAAGTATCAAAACGTTGGACATTGATACAACTAAATTTAATTATCTATACATCCCTGGTAGTGGACCAAGGGAGGGGCTCCTATAAAGAAAATGGCCCACGCATGAGTTATCCCCCTTTGAGACTAGCAAATTTCATCTTTGCATCTCTTGGGGTCTTTGTATGACACAGGACCACTGACTGGGGTACTGTAAGCTGCCAGTTCATTGGTATCAGTCATAAATTGGTCCTGTTTCAGTATACAAATTACAACTTTGCTCATGTTCACTGCCTCTTTAGACAATGACATAACCTCTCCCCCTCCTTCCCAACATCTCTCCTCTCCTTAACTGTTTCTGTCATACTCACATGCACAAGGCCAGATATTGGAAGATAGCTGTTATCTGCACTAAAATGTAAATGTTAGAGGGTTTCAGGCAAAATGTTTCCATTCCAGTGATTTGCTTAGAGTACATACTGAGGGTTTCCTGTTTAAGTCCATCAACACCATGAAAAGGTACTTTGTGACAGTGCTTGAAGTGCATCGGACGTGTGCATATAGTGCATGTTTGAACAAATATCACCAGAGATGGATTCAGAGAAGGCATTTGCCTTGGTCCCTGGCTTCAGATGGAATATTTGGCCTGCAAATTCTCTTAAAATGTATATATTATTCATTGTGTTGTAAAATATATTCTAATATTCATATATTTTACAATAGGGTATACATTATTCCCTATATATTTTGTATTTTCATTAATGGTTAGTTTGCAGCAACCAGCGGAAGAAGGGCCATATTTGTCCTTTCATATTGAAACTATATACATGCCTACATATATATTTACAGTCTACTGTATATATATATATATATATATATCTCTATATCTCTATCTATCTATCTATCTATATATATATATATATATATATAAATATGTGTATAATATATATAATATGACAAATATATATCATCAATTAAGAAACATTACCCTCTTTCCAACCTTTGCACCTAAATTTGGTGATAGCTAACCACTGACACCATATTTTGTAATTTTGTAAGAACTGCCTAGCTAGTAGTGATGTGTGGTTTGACACAAAACCTATAGGGACCCACAGTAAGCAGGTAGGGTTGGGTATGGATCCAACAATGGCAACATTTTGCTGGTTAGGGTCGGGTGTAGGCTGAGTTTTTCCTGACCTGCACATCACTACTGTTAGCCCTTGATTATTGTAATTCAGTTAGTTCTAATGTTAAAATATATATTTTATATATATAACATTAAAATTATAGGATTTTTTTTTTAATATCGGTATACTGCTCCGTAAAAACATATAGCCGATATATTCTTTAATTTCTTACATTTTAATGTTTAAGATCCCTAGAATCATCTGCTTCTGTGTTCTATTTATTATTCCCTTTTGGGCTGATGCTGAAGCAAAATTAAAACAATAAAGAGAAAAACATATATAAACGTCATAATTCTACAAATAGATATCTGCAAACATATTCTGGTAATTTCTGTAGTTCTGGAAATATAGCCAATTTACAGTGCAATTAGATTTTTCAGTACAGTATAATGCTAAGCTAGATGCTGCTGAAATTACTTAGGGATGCAGAATACAGTTTTTCCTTGTCACTACAGTACTTCTTATAAACATTGTGGGGCTGCTTTTTGAGCATTGCGATGATTCGTCAGTTCTCTTCTTTCATTTTCCAACTTTCAGTAGGAAATTCTAAATTAATGGACTAATGATTTTCTCTGACTTTAAACTGTTTCAAATAATTCTTTAAATAAGTTTAACTTCTTCTTGCATATCAATCCTTAAGATGTATCAGTGGGTAACGGATGTGTGTGTTGGTAAGTACTGTACATGCATACACAATAAAATGGAGATTTAGCAAAGTGTGAGATTAGCGCTCACCACTTTCTCTAGGAGAAATTGGATACATGACATTTGTTGTGTTTTTTTTTTTTGTGGTTGTGATAGCATTATGTGAAGGTCTGTGATACTCTGGGCAAATTTGCACTAGTGCCATAAGCAATACAAGCCTACCTGAGCTTTCCATCATTATTCTTGCTTTACTTGTCTTGCAGTCTGATCATATCTGACTGCTTTGGGCTGCTGTTCATAGTACTAATTATTCCAGTATTGCTAAAAGAGCCCCAAGGAGAGGTTTGCCTGACTGTCGCTAAACATGCTGCAAATAAAACTAAGAAAATTATGACTGTACATCATTTTTATATTTTATATTTCTGTAAATAGTTTACCCCAGAAACTGTACTTTTTGACTGTCTACATGTTATTTTCCTCTGTAATTGAATGTTTTCTGAAAGCTATGTTTACTGTAATCCAACCTGAAAATCAACATTTTTAAAAGGCTGTAATCAACAGTTTGCCAGGCTTCCTCTTGACATCTGTACTGTGCTTTCTTTATTGATTCATATAATATGAAAGTTAGATACATTCAGCTACATCGGTGCTGTCCAACTTCTGTGGTACCGAGGGCCAGAATTTTTCTGGCCTACGTGGTGGAGGGCTAATAATGGTGTTGACCACTCCCCCTTTTAAACCACACCCATGTTACCACATGAAATTTTAAGACCATATACACATTAATGGTGGTAGCACACCAAAAAAACAAATGGTTGGTGCTCAACGCAGGGATATCACTCATCACTCATATCTGAAAAATACCTGTAAAAATCCATATGCCTCCTCCTCCCCTGTGGATAACACAGCAACCTCCCAGCACATGATTAAAAACATGTTGTTAGGGGGCCCTAACAACAATTTCCAAATCATAACAAACCCCTAGAACAAACCCTACCAGGCTTACATCCCACTGGTAGTGTAGGGCAGGCAGAGTATGGCACACGCACGCAGAGTAAGGCAGGCAGAGTATAGGGGACACAGGGCGCATAGGGCAGCCAGAGTATGACACACACAATGAGCATAGGGCAGGCAGAATATGGCAAACTCAAGGAGCATAGGGCAGGCAGAGTATGGCAAACAGGTAGCATAGGACAGGCAGAGTATGGCACACAGGGAACATAGGAAAGGCAGAATACAGCAGGAGACAGTGAAACCTATCAGTACCGCTCTAAGATGAATAGTTTATACTGTGCTACATACAGTGACACAATGCTGGCGCCCCTCTAGCAGTTTGAATGAGGTGTGAATAGGTGAACAATGTGGGCACTTTCTGTGTCTGAGATGTGAACAGGCCTGGATTTGAGGCAAGGCCACATAGCCCCGGGCCTAGGGCGGCGCAATTTCAGGGGCTGCCCAGCCGTATGAGTAACTAGCGCTGGAGACTCACGTCAGTCTCCAATGCTGTTCCCAAGTGTTAAGATGTGCGCATGCGCGCGCACACACTGAGGGGGAAGAGGACGGCACCTGGAAGGGGAGGGACATCGCTGGACAGGGGGAAGCGGAAGTGGAGGCGACAGTGCTGGACAGGGGGAAGTGAAGGGGACGGCACAGTGCTGTTCCCGAGTGTTAAGCAATGCGCATGCACAGAAAGCGGAAGCCTTGGAAGGCAAGGGGACATCACTGGACAGGGGGAAACCGGAAGTGGAGGTAACAGTGCTGGACAGGGGAAGCGAAGGGGACGGCACCGGCAGGGGAGCGGGGGCGATGAGTAGAGCCGACCTAGGGGCGGCAAGTTTGTAAATCCGGGCCTGGATGTGAACAGTACAGGGTTTTAGGGATATAAACAACAGAGGTGTCACAGGTGTGAACAATGCAGGGGGTTACAGATGTAAACCTTACTCTCTGAATTTGAGATGTAAACAATGCAGGTGGCAGTTAATCTCAGTACTAATATATTTAAAGCTTACACAAGGTAAGCAGTCACAGCAGGCAGACTTTCATGTGGGAGGCTACACTAGCGAGGGGGGGGTGCAGGCCAGATGCGGGCCACCAGTTTGTCAGCACTGAGCTACATGAATCATATCAGCAAGCTATTACAAAGAAGGATCTTGTAGAGCTGAGGTCCAGTCTTATATATATATACCAATGGGTCAGTTCCTTAATTTCCCACAAATCTGAATCTCTTTGTGCAATTACATCAGTGATGCTCCAGCGAACTCCTAAAACTCCTGCTATTCATAGAAATCCAGGGTGATTCGTAGTTGTCATCTGGACTGGATAGCCATTGTCTTGTAATGAGCACAAATGAATTATTTGGAAAAATCTTTTCACCCTTGCTGAAACAGTTTCTGAATGCTTCGGTCACTGGTCTCGCCATCAAGCAACATCTTATTGTTATTATGATCTGAGCTTATCCCACGTGGCCAAAACAATCTGTCTAGAGTATTCCAAATGGCCTAACCCCACTGAGGATCAAAGCCATCATAACTGCTGTGCAAAAATAAGATAAAAGAGTCTGTATTCATGCCTGCAAACAATATAGGATAATTCTCTCTGAAGCATTAACCATTAATAATATTATAGACAATGACTTCAGCTACCATCCACTGCAGGCTGGAAGCAGAGCACAATAAAACTTTAAAGGGATGAATGAGAATGTTTTTGATTAAATACAATGTATATCGTAGAAAATAATTTTTCATTTATGGACATAGTGCATGGTTCTCAGTATGATTTTTCCCCCTACCGTGTAGCATTTTTTCTGAATTTCAGCATTATCGGACATTATGGACACCTTTCTTATTTTCATGAATGACAGACAACATTTGTAGAACATGAGTGGCAGAAAACATTTGTAGAATAGGGATGGTATCACTTTCAACATGCCAATGTATGGGCCATTCACAACTGCATTAACATAACATTTTCTCTCCTCAGTTCGGGTTATTGATTCAACTTGTCATGGGGACCCTGGATCTACTGCCACATTCAGGGTTCCCTTGCATCAGTGTGTACACTTGTGCATGAATAACCAGAGCAAGTTGGATGGATGCACTGGCACTCCCACAAGTGCATTCAGGGAATTCGATGTGAAAAACTTTCTTCTATTAGTGTGCATGTACAAAAAAAAAAAAAATATTCGGTCCCTATTGGGACCGTTATCAAGGTGCACACGCAAACGTCTACACTAGTAATGTGCGGGTTAGCCTCATACCCACGGAGGGAGTCGGGCGGGTATGAGGCCTGGCTCTTTTAGGTCTCATTTGCTGAAAAAATGCATCAAGTCATATTTATCAAAGCAATACTGCAGTAGTTTTGCATTCCCTTCAGGCCACACGACTGAGAATGCAAGGCATGTAACAAAACAGGCCGTTATGGTTTAGGCAGTTTAGCATAAAGACAGGCATGAAGAAGTACCACATATGGCCACTGATTAAGGACACAATGGGACATGTTTATTTAAGGTTAAAATAGAGTTTGTCATACTGTTTATCCCTAGAGGGAAATCTCACCATTCATTAATATGCCCCAAAAATTCCTTACAAGTATATAGAGAGCAGTGAAGTTTCTAAAGGTGGCCATACACGGGCAGATAAAGCTGCCGATATCGGTAGTTTGGACCGATTTGACAGCTTATCTGCCCCTGTATGGGGGCTTCTGGCCACGATATCGATCGGGAAGGTTTGATTTTAAACCGACCGACCCGTCGGAGCCCCTTGGCGCATCGTAATTCGATCGTTCGGCCATACGGCTGAACGTTCGAATTACCCCAGATATAGCCCTGCCGTTAGTGGCATATCGGGGAAAGATCCGCTAGTTTGGCGATGTCGCCAAACAAGCGGATCTTTGAGTCTATGGCCACCTTAAGTGGCAAGCTTTATTTACCTTTTGATAAATATGCCCCAAAGTATAAAAAGCTGTTTTTCTTCTCCTAATCTTTTTTCTTGGCCAAAGGGTATTGCAGGCATGAGCCAGTTTTAGGGAATAGATTATGCTAAGCATTCATAATTAAACATTATTGGGAAATATGGTCTTTAGGCAGATCTGACTGAAACCTATCCTGCTCCTGGTCCAATTGTTCTTCTACCCAGAAAAAAATTACAGCAAACTGGTGCAGTTATCAAACAGAAAATACACTTTACTTTTTCAAATTTGCATTAGTCTCTAAAGTGAATGATACAGTTACAACAATATAATAACAATCATCTCGTCCATTAGTGTAAAGGAAAATATTTCCTTAAATGAAGCTTGAATCTTAGTGTTTGTTCTCTTTTACTTTCTAAGTAGTGTTGCATTAGCTGACAACTGGGAATCTGTTTTTTAAGATGAATAAAAACACTGTCCAGTTTTATGTATGCAGATATACAGTGCATTTGGATGCCATGAAACCTAACAACAGATTCACTATTAGAGAGAATGCAGGAGAATGCAGATTGTTAAGTGGCTTCAGAAACAAACATACCTTGGCAAGATGGTAACGGAAAATGCCATTTTCTTTAGTGCACTCAGCATGTCACTATGAATGGATTACACAATTGCTGCTGTAATGAATAGAAGCCCCTCTTTCCCTTTTAAAAGTAGGTATTCTCAATTTGAAATACTATAGTGGGTTCAATAATTACAGGCTACATAGAATTCAAACAGCATTCACGTCAACTAAAGCAAAAAGTAGAAGCAGATGTTGAGAAATAGAGGCATGAAAGTGTCGTCTAGGGGTTATTTTTCCATCCTGTCACACTTCAAGTTCATTCATCTGTTAAATTGTGCCATTCCCACCCATTTCTGATGATAAACCCATCAAAACACAGATTTTTGCCTTATCATTATCTTTCTTTTTTTAAGTTCCCTTATTCAGCATCCTTTGCACTGCTCTGCCTAACACTGTGGGGAATTTAAGATCAAAACATTATTTTATATCTTTACTGCCCATTGGACCAGCAATAGAATCTCTCCTATAGGGCTTTTATATAGGCAAGGTGGCATCACTTCTGACTTTGATGACCAATGTTTTAATCTAGCAGCATGAGTGGCTACATTGCTGACCAGTATATACAAATTCTACAGCCTGTGCCCTTGATACCTAGAGGTGGGCAACACCTGAATAAAAGTCTCCCTGTGCTTTCAGAAAGGGCTACCAAGTACTCAAAACAGCAACTTCGAGACATGGCTGAATGTCTACTCAGGGATAAGTAAAGTATGTACTGCAGTCTACAAACCATTGTGAAAATGTTTCTCCTTGCAGTAGACTGCAAATACAGATATGGCATCCATATCCAGAGAGCTCCAAATTATAGAAAGGCCATTTCCCATAGACTCAATTTTAATCAAATAATTCAAATTTTTAAAAATGATTTCCCTTTTCCCTGTAATAATAAAACAGAACCTTGTACTTGATCTAAGCAATGTTATAATTAATCCTTAATGGGGTCAAAACAATCCTACTTGGTTTAATTAATATTTAAATGCTTTTTTTACTTGACTGTATGTATGGTGTGCCAAATTAGGAGGTTCCGAGCATTGTGTATTACAGGCCCCATACTTGTACTTTAAAATAAATCTCCCTGAAATAACGGGAGACCCCCTACTGTATTTACACTGTACAGGTATGGGACCTGTTATCCAGAATGCTCTGGACCTGGGGTTTTCCAGATAATGGATCTTTCTGTAATTTAGATCTCCATATATTAAGTCTACGAATTTTCGAATGAGAAATTACATTTCTTAATGCAGTGGTATCGGACTGTAAGTTTGTTACCAATGCAATATTTGATGGTTGATTGTGATGCACAACCCCAGTACACAAACACCATGGGGCAAATTCACTGAAGTGCGAAGCAGCTAACGCTAGTGCAAATTCGCTAGTGTGACGTAATTTCGTTACTTTGCCGATTTACTAACGGGTGCTGGCGTAAATTAGCTAGCGAAGTGGACCTACTATAGCCCTACTTCGCACCCTTACACCAGGCAAAGTTGCGCTATGGTGAAGGGACGTAACTAATGTATTTGCTGCTACATATACATCCATTGTACTTTAACTTGGCGCCATATGCAAATTAGGCATCGCTAGCGTAACTTCGCTTTGCTTGACGAATTAGCGGTAGCGCAACTTCGATACCTTTCGCCTCCCTGAGCGCAACTTCGGATTTTAGTGAATTAGCGGTGCCCTGGCGAAGTGCGGCAAAGTCAACACTGGCGCAACATCGGAGGTAAGTAAATTTGCCCCTATGTGGTGTCAAAAATGTTAATCTGTCCCTGGCTCTACATGTTTGGGGGGTTAATGCCGCAACTAAGAGGGTTATGTAATTAAAGGTTAAAAGTTTGCCCAAGAACAGTAATCCATAGCAATCGATCAGGAGGTAGCATTTACTGGTTGCCTGTTAAAAAGCAAATATCTTATTGGCTGCTATGGGTTACTGCTACTGGGCAAACTTAGTGCCTTTTATTACATATGGGGGTACGTGTTTTCCCCACTGGCAGAGAAACCAGCATGCTAGTGCCATACAGTCTACATTTATGGGTACTTGCATGTCTATGCAGAATTAGAGGTTTTCTAGCACTTGTGGCATGGAACACCACAGAAAGGTGAAAATCACCTCTGTGTATAGAGACTCTTAAAGAACTTTGTGCAGATGCAGCAAGTGCAATGTGATCTTACTGGCAGTTGTATAGATAGATAAAGCCATTCAGGAAAATTATGCCAACTATACCAGCTGAGTTCAGGTCTGGGCTGAGATTCAAAATAGTCCCTGGCATTTCAAGTAGAGGTCCAAACAGCTGCAATAAATAGTGGCAATATATGGCATCTCACAGCAGCACCTCTGGCATTTGCCAGAATCTACAAATTGCCAGTTTGGGCTTGACTGCATTAGTCAAGCACAGACGATTGCAACAAATGTCAGGTCAAACAAGGAGCCCCCCTTTGTATACTGCGCACACAGGTTTCGTACCCTATAATGTTCACAGGGGCACATATAAACAAAAATAGCAAGATGCATGCAGCTGCACATTTCCAGTAAATAAATCCCACTGATTCATTATGTGGCAAGGTAGTTTTGGAACCGGTAATTACTGCTGACATTTTCAGGGATCAGGAAAGTGTGAATGATTTGTATAAACCTGCGAAACAATTTTATCTTTAATTCTGTTTCATGCTAACATTTTATCCAGAATAATTGCACCAAGTTAAGACATCAGAAATATGCTATTAGCAAAAATAATTATCTGCTGCTTCGGTTGGCTGAAAAAAACTCATTAAAGCTACATCTTAAAATGGAGATTGGACTTCTTCCGCTGTTTGCAGATTTAATACATATATTTATTTTCATTTATTTGACATCTTCACTGATCTGGTGATGATGCCTTTTTATTTCAGATTTATAGAGGGAAACTGTTCAGCATAAAGTGGTGGCATTTCATTCTATTTCTAATTTACTATGTAATGACCTTTGAAGGTCTGATAGAAAACCGATGGCAGCAAAAGTTTTGCATAATGTACAAGTGAAGTAATAAATAATACACCAAGTAGGTACATTGCAATGGGAAAATATACCATTTACCAGCATGGCTTATCTTTGCATGAGTTTCCACTTAAATATGAGCAGGGCTGTTCCTGCCATGAGGCAAAGTGAGCACCTTGCCTCAGGCGGCAGTGAACGGGCAGTTACAATAGGCGGCAAAAAGCCACCTCCTGTAACTTTAAGAGCCGAATTTCCGGTTTATAAACCTGAAATTCGGCTCTGCTAGTACAGAAAGCACAGTACACGCTCATTGCACTAGCTTTTTAAGCACAGAGCGGGACAGGGGGGGGGCAGAATCGGGGTTGCTGCCTCAGGTGGCAGCAGCCCACGGATCGCCCCTGAATATGAGTTTATGTCTTAATTCATGTAAAGAACATGTATTAGTGGGAACTGACATTTAGGGGCTGATTTACTAACACTCAAATTAGTCTCAGTTTTTTTATGAAAACAAAGTAGTCGTCCAAACTCATTTATTAATATCTCTACTGAAAATGTCGGAGCGACAAAACGTCACGCCAAATAGTATTGTACTATTGGCTCTCTGTAATTGACTTTATCAAATTTTCGTTGCAAAAACTCAACTGTTTAGGATTATTGGACTTTATAAGACTTTATAAGATTATCCAACGCAGATCACAATGTTAAGAAACAACTTCAGGCACTGCCATTGACTTCTACATATTTATTATGCTGCATAAAACTTAATTTGTTTAAAAAACAGCCTTTTTACGGTGTAAAAGGCTGTGTAAAATATTGCATGGTGTAATTCTACACCATACCAACTACAGATTTGCCACCGTTATTTAACATTGCTTCCAGGGGAAGTCACTTAGAAAAACGTGCAAAAATGTTACGCTGTTTTTTACATGGCGAGGTCTGGTGATGTACGGTGTATTATGCCACCGTTTTTTTATACAGCATAATAAAAATGACCCTAAGGGGGGTTATTTATCAAAAACAGAATGCCAAAAACTTGAATAATTCGAGGTTTTTTTTACTATAAAATCAGAATTTTTAGTGAAAAAAACCCATGAATTTTTCAGGATTTATTGAACCCAGAGGGTTTTAAAAGTCAGAGCCAAGTTAATATAGAAGTCACTTGGAGAAGTCCCGAAGATATCCTGATCTGCGCTGGGTTTCACGCAGTAATGCGAGTTTGCGGGCGTCAAATCCAATAAAATTGTACGATTCGAATTTTTTCAAGTTTTTTTCCTGCACAGGAAATTTTCGGATGGTTTCTAAAAACTTAGTTTTAGAATGGCTTATTACAACAAATTTTCAATTGGCCTTCCTTTTATATTTTTTATAGTATAGAATTATTTGCATTTTTCTTTGACACATTCCAGCTTTTAAATGGGGGGGTCACTGACTCCATCTAAAAAAAATGTATTAAAAAATTGCTGCTTTTACTCATCTTTCTATTCAGACCCTCTCCTATTCATATACTACTCTCCTTTTTAAATCAAAGGCTGGACTGAAAACTGGAGAGCTGCTGAATAAAAAGCTAAATAACTCAAAAACAACAAATAATAAAAAATGAAAACCAAGTGCAAATTGTCTCTGAATATCACTCTCTACATCATACTACTACAGGTGAACAACCCCTTTAAGAGAATCTAGGCCAGCAAGCAAGCATTTATCTGAAATCTCACACTAATTAAACATTTAACAATTTCAGGAGGATCTAGGGAAGAAAAAACAAGGATTCTCACCACGTCACCCGGACGGGAGCTACTAAAAGGGCCAGCCCCACATCTTGGAAACCAGCAGTATTGATGCATATCTATGCTGGTTTAATTTTTTAATGACCTGACCTTGCCACACATGCTTTCTCCTCTTGGATGTCTATAACAAATTAAGAGCACATTAAGCACTGGTGCATGAGGGATACAGAGTGTTATTCTACTTGTGTGGTTTCCAGCTTGGTGGAAAGCAAAATATGTTTTAAATTATGCCCCCATTAACCTGACTGCTATTCGCCTGCCTGTACCCACAAAATGTGCTGGCACTGAAAAGCATGCAGACAGAAAGACAATATGAACCTCCTCTTGTTTCTGATTTTGGTCTTTGGGAGATAATAAAGGAGGTTCTAGGAAGCCAAGCTGAGCCAGTAACACCATTATAAAGGCTAGCAGGGGAAATAATTATAAATGTATCTTTTAATATTTACATTAGATTAAAAAGAAAACTAACAATTATAATATAACTAAAGCGGAACTTTGTAAGTTTCACATGAGTCTATTGAGAGTGTAAATTATGCCCTTAAAAGCTTGATTGTGAAATATAATGTATATAATTAAAGTATATATCAATCTAAAGAGGTTATTCACCTTTAAATGAACTTTTAGTATGATGTAGAGAGTGATATTCTGAGACAATGTGCAATTGTTTTTTCTTTTTTGTGGTTTTTGAGTTATTAAGCTTTTTATTTAGCAGTCCTCCAGTTTGCAATTTCATCAATCTGGATGCTAGGGTCCTATTTATCCTAGCAACCAGGCATTGATTTGAATAACAGACTGGAATATGAATAGGAGAGGACCGGAATAGAAAGATACATACTAAAAAGTAGCAATAACAATACATTTGTAGCCTTACTGAACACATGATTTTTAGATGGAGTCAGTGACCCCCAATTGGAAAGCTTGAAAGAGTCAAAAGATGAAAAAGTCATAGAAAAACAACCTGGTCTCACTACACCCAGCACTAACCTGGTATCCACTTCACCCTGACCACATAATGCCTCTGGTTTCATCCATAGCTTTGCTATATCTTTGTGCCACTTGAGAAAAATGTAGAAAAAAAACATTGGGATAAATATTTGTAATTTTGTTTTAAAAGCAGGACAATATTTTCTTGCATAGAATAGGGATACATAGTCGCTGTGCTGGCATGTGCACAGCTTGGGGTAAATCCTGTAAGGGAAGAGTGAGGAGTAACTGGGGTTAAATATATATCAAGAAAAAGTACAAAAAGAAAAGGCCATTGGGGAAAAGAATTAGTGAGCGGCAGAGACTAGAAGTTGTATTACTTTTGAGAGTATTAATGAAAAAGGCAGGTGGTGGGTGAAAGATTTTGAGGGAAAGAAAGGATAAGAAGATTCTGAGTTAAAAATAATTCTAAGAGGAGGAAGTGAGCACTAGATTAGAGGTTTTAATATACTATATTCACCCCTCCTTCCCCTTAACCGCCTACTCAACTTTCATTCATATTATATTCAAACTGTACCTCACCCTGCTCTCAGTGTATTCAAAGCCCCCCACCTTCCCCAGTAAATAACAGCTTCCGTTTGATGGGTTTAACATCATTTTCTACACATCTAAGCTGAAACCCCAAGCTGCATTAAGCTAAAGTCTTGCAGAATGAGAAAGAACATATAACTTGCGCTCAGCAGGAAACAGGGGCGAGACCAATGCATTTCTACTGGGGGAACTAATTAGAAGGGAGCATAGTATTTAGTTCATGCTGCGCAATTATAATTAAAAGGTTATGTTTCCTCTGGGCTTGCCTTCATGCTCTATGCTCTCTCTGGATATAGAATAAGCTGTTTCCATTAAAAGGTAGGGTGAATCACTCGTTAGCAGTAACATTGTACAAAAGTCATGGTTGTGTTAAGCCCACACAAGAGAAAGCCCACTCTGAGTGTGTTATTTGCCAAATCTCATTCTGTTGTTTACTTGGCTCTTAGAGCCTCTTTATATAACAGGATGAGCAACATATTAAGGGTCCAGTTTGGAAGGAAAATGGATGGATGTGAGTATGAAATGCAAAAGCTTTTCTCTTATGCTTTAAGTAATAGTTTTATAGCTATATATAGCTTTGAAGTACTTGAGGGATATACTATTTTTTTCAAGTCAGTATCCAGCTAGCTAATCAGAAGACATGGCCATCTGCTATGGAAACAATGAGCCTTGTTGTTAAAGCACAACATAAGGTATGTATGCTGTATAGTTTACTTCTGCTTTGGGGAAGAAGCAGACTGTGCCAATATTGATGCAGTTTATCAATAGGAGAGTTGGCTGATGAGAACTTAAATAGAAGAACTGGTACAACACTGGCGCCTGGGGTATTTCCATTGCATGGAATGTTTGTCATGGAAAATCCTGCTAAAACGATTCTTTGTACAATAATTCTGCCTTTGTGTCAAAAGCAATAAACTCCCATTGACAATTATATGATTAATTTTTAATTAAAGGAAGTAGTGGGTTGTCATTCCAGTTGTTTTGACTGGCATGTTGCTGAATTTTATAAAGTCATACCTTTTCGTGCAAAGTCGTTTTTTATGGTACAGTATAACAATCTGACTTTGATGCGATTGTTCTTTAATAAAGAAGTCTGTTCTGGTGCAGAATTTGTTTTTCTCAACCCATAACATAACCCTATCCAGTTTTATTCATGGGCAGTGTTAGACGGGGGTCTGGGCCCACCGGGGCTACCACATCAGGCCCCCACCCCAGCCGCAAATCCCCACAGGCCCCCCACCCCAACTCCACACAGGCCCCCCCACCTCAGCAAATCCCATGCCACCAGTGCATACCTTCTTGACTGTCACCTCTAATTGCAATGGAAAGTCAGCTGCCAGCTGTAGGGAGCAGGTCTGGGCCAGAGAAGTCCACGAGGGCTGGGGGTAACCATGTTTATGGGTACTTCATATAATACATGGTCATGTCTGAAAGCCCAAAACAAAGAAATTATAATAGGCTTTTAAAAAAATCACAAATTTTTCGGAATTTATTAAACCCTGAGGGCTAAAAAGCCCGAATATAAAACCACGGCATCTCAAGCCTGTCGAGGTTGCATAAAAGTCAATGGGAACAGTACCATTGATTTTTGGTTGTGTCGGGGGTTTCGGGCATTTTCACTATGTTTTCGGGGAAAATTCACTTAAAAATCGTGAAAATCTGAGCTTTTCTCGCAAAGGTAATTTTCGGGAAAATGTAATAATAAATAAGCGTTAAAAACCTTAGCGGCTTATATTGAGAACCTTTATAAATAACCCCCTAGGAGTCATATAACACAAAGCAGTACAGATATGGGACCAGTAATCCAGACCTAGAGTTTTCCATATAAGGGATTTTTCTGTAATTTGGATCTTCAAACTTTACTTTAAGTCCACTAGAAAATCATTTAAACATCAAATAAACACAATAGGCTGATTTTGCTTCTTTGGATCAAGTACAAGGTACTGTTTTATTACTACAGAGAAACAGGAAATCATTTTTAAAAATCTGGTTTATTTGGATATAATGGAATCAATGGGATATGGCCTTCCAGTAATTCGGAGCTTTCTAGATAATGGGTTTCCGGATAACGGATCCCATACCTGTATATGTAATTTTATGCCGAAAACCTCCTTTACCTAACTATTAATAAATGTATTTAAAAATAAAAGCAAGTATACCCTTTGCCGTAAGGGTAGGACTACACGGATGTTTTCGGCGCAATACAACGCACTGTGACAAAACACCAGCGTCAAATCGCATGCAACGGAAATCAGATAAGAGATAGAAATGTTGGATGAAGTCGCAGCGTTGATCTGATGCGACACGACTGTCGGATGCAGACGCATCGTGCAGCATCTGCATCCGACTGTCGTGACGCATCGGATCAATGTTGCGACTTCATCCGACAATGCATTCACTTACCTTATTTCCGTCGCATGCGATTTGACGTTGGCGCTTTGTCGCAGCGCGTCGGATCGCGCCAAAAACATCCGTGTCGCAGCGTTGATCTGACACGACACGACTGTTGGATGCAGACACATCATGCAGCATCTGCATCCGACTCTCGTGACTTCATCCAACAATGCATTCACTTACCTTATTTCGTCGGATCAATGTTGCGACTTCATTCGACAATGCATTCACTTCGCATGCGATTTGATGTTGGCGTTTTGTCGCAGCGCGTCGGATCGTGCCAAAAACATCCGTGTAGTCCTACCCTAAATTCTAAGTATAAATGCTCTGAGTTCACAGTTTAGAAACATTAATATGCCATGTTGACTTACACTGAAAGTTTTGCTACAAGTATATAGTTCTATGGATTTCACAAGAGCAAGAAGTGGAGGGCCATATCTGTGGTGCCAATTTATTAAAATTCAAGATTGTGTTTTTTTTGGCAAGTAAAAAAACCAAAAAAAAAACATGACAAGCTTCTGGGAGGTGTATTTTGCACATTCAAGATATTTTTATTTTTCAAAGTTTTTGAAACAATCTAATCTGTAAAAATGAATGAATGGCACAAGTTTTTTTCTTGCATTAATGCATTAAAGTTTTTCATATTTAAGGTTTTTCATAAATATGCTTGTGATCAAACTTGAAAAAAAAAACTGATTTGTAAAATTTAAAAATTGGCCTCCCCATGTACCATCACCAATTATTATTGAGTAAAATCACATCTGCTTCTCTGCAATACACTTACAGGACAGTGATAATTATTACCAGATTCTAGTTGTACTGTCCATTCGTTCATCTGTCCCCAATACCTCAGGGTGTCATGGATATGGGCTCTCTCTTAATTAAGGGAACAATGGCTCTTCACTGGTCAGTCTTGCAGTTCAATGTGTCAATTAGAAAATACAATTTTAAACATTTTAAAAATATTTTTATTTGGGGATGTGCTTTACATTACATAATATTTTATAAAGGTGACCTTCTCCTTTAAAGGGAACATTAACAGGCTCTCCTTATACAGGTTGCTTGGTCAGTAAGGCAGTAACGCTAGACTCTTATGTGGATATCTTGCTACTCTGTGACTCCATGTTTATGAGTACTGCCTTACTTTTAAGTCCTGCCTGGTTCCTATTTGTTTCTGTCCCTGTAGATGTCTGCCTTAAAGGAACAGTTCAGTGTAAAAATAAAAACTGGGTAAATAGATCAGACAGGGGTCAGACAGGGGGGCCCCAGTTTTTTCCCAGTGTTCCGCGGGCCAGTCCGACCCTGGTTATGATCCATGTGCCCCCCCCTCAAGTCACTGATGTGTTACTGCCTGGTAACCAATCAGTGGAAACCAAGAGAGCTGTAAAGTGGGAAGAAGTGTTCTGGCTATTATGTTACACATTCAGTCACTCCAGCCTTTATACATTGCATTTTGGCTAACTAACTATATGGAAAAAATGTTTATTTTGCACAGCCTATCTATTTATCTAGTTTTTATTTTTACACTGAACTGTTCCATTAAAGCAATATAGCAGAAGCCAGTTGATTAAAACACCTGTGAAGAAGCATGCAAGGCAATGTAATGAAAGGGGCCTGATTTACAAATAAAGAAATTACATGGCGCCAGTATAGTTACACAAAGCAACGAATCAGCAATTCGCTTTCAACAGTCTACTACAAACTAGAAAATAAAAGCAGGGGTGTGATTAGTTGCTTTGGATAGCAGCACTGATATGGTTTAAGCCCTATGTTTTAAATGAGCCCCATGGTGTATTAGCTAAAAAAGAGCTCACTTCTACATTGTTTCAGTAGAAAGAAATAGAATTCAGATAGTATGCAGTTACTCTTACAAAATAAACAACTGAAAATGTTGGATGAATATGTATAGGAAACTTGCTTAAAATTTAATTTATTTAACTAGTCCCTTTTTGGGGTGGGGTGTGGCAAGTAGTCGTCAGTAACAGCTGAAGGTCCATAGACTGAACATTTTTCGATTCATACCAGAAAATGAAGGAAACAAAAGAGAAGCAACAGTTTATTAGTAATTATTTCATGCAAGATGTGGGTGGGTAGCTGGCCTCACAGTCAGAGTCATTTGATATGATGACACATATTTCATTTAGCTACGCTGAATTATAGTGCATGGTTACAGGCATGGTTGAGTTAAGGGATAGCAAAGAACAGCTTAAAGGGGACCTGTCACCCAGACATAAAAAGCTTTATAGTAAAAGTTATTTTTAAATTAAACATGAATCCCAAATTCTTTTTTTATTAAAAAAATCTATACCCGTTATAAACTTCTTTTAGGCCTTAGGCATAGAAGCGGGCAAGCAATTATTTTGATTTTGATTTTACACTTACTAGATGTCACTGCACTCCCCATATTCCCCCACCCTCCTCACCATCTAATTGTGAAGCCAGCGCATGGGCTTTGGCATCAGATGCCCCATTCTGGCAAATAAACAAGATTTTGGGCTGATGCAAAACTTTTTTAGGGTGACAGGTCCCAGGGTTGGCACCTTTCCCCGCTGGAAACTCTGGGGGGGGGGGTTTAGCCCAATAAAATTATGGGGATGGGGCAGATATGTTGTGGGTAGGGTGGTGACATCACATGGGTGGATTGGGGGCAGAGCTATGACGTGACGATTGATGATTTGCAGATTGCTGCATCAATTTTAGGGAATCCTGCCCAGTTTTCCAAATTAGGAAAACCAGGCAGGCAGTTTTGAGCTGGACAGCCCTCCTGAATAACAGTTCTCCGGGTCAAAACCAGCCAGGTGGCAACCCTACAGGTCCCCTTTAACTTCAAAATACTTCTCATGATACTATAAAAAAACAGCTTTGGTATCCCCAAGGTTGATGGCACACTGAACAACCCAGCAGAGTATTTTTAGGCTGGAAAATGCCAGTAGTTCATTCAGTTCAATAGGAAAGTGCAGTTGGGTGTTTTTCCACCAGCTAAAACATTGCCCCAGTTACACAATTTAATATTTAATTCAGCATCTATCTGTCAAGCACAATAAAACAGTTGATATTCACATGTCTCTGATATATGGGGTTATCAGTGTTGAAGTATAGCATTTACAGTATGTAACAACAAACCACAGATATTTTGTGAGGAAAGCTACACAGTTTGGCAGTTACAGTTCCCCAATGATGCAATCATTTATTTATATTGTGCAGCACTTAATAATTGCATTAAATGATAATTGAACAAACAAGGGTTACAGAATAAATGTAGGAACAGATGGCTAAGAGCTTGCAATCTAAAGAATAACACAATGTGAAGCATGAAGAAAGCACAGCAGTTCAGTTTAGTGATATGCTGGTTGTAAAATATATGACCCACACATGACTGTAACCCACCTTTATGGAATCCGTACCCACCCGAGGCTACGAACCCTTACTTTTAGAGAAACAGAACCAGCTGGTGATGCAACAAAGGGGAGCGGCCGGCCACTGACTTCACCTGTAGGGAGGGAAGGTGCCGGAATATGACAGTTGAAGCTAACTCTGCGGAAATTAAGGTGGCAGTTTAGCATTACCCGCAACTGGTCCTGTCACCCTCTAAATCCCATAACAGCGACCCCTCTTCAGTTATACCCTCTGCTATTATATGAGGAGAGTAAAACAATTTGGTAATTACAGTTCATTGGCTTCAAAGAGAGAGCTCTCCCATGCCATGTACTTTTTTTTCTTATTTTTCTTTTCTTGTTTGCAGAATAAAGTAAATTTTCTATGCAGAGTAAGAAATTCATCAGTACTCACTTTGAGCACCTAGTAACGTGCAAGGATGGTTTACTGAAAAACCACACAAATATTTTCTGATTTTTTTTTTTCATTTTTTTAAAATAACAATTTATGTCATCTAAACTTTATGCTTCATCATAAGGTTTCATTTTACATCAACCTTAGCCTTTCACACTCTCTTTCATACTCACAACAAATGCTCTAATTTTCTTCTTGAGTAGTTTGCATGCCTCTCTTCTCTTCCCATGATCCTGAGCTTCTTCATGTTTCCAGGCCATAGCCCTCTGTCCACCCCACTGTGGCATGTCAGCATGATGCTAGTGGCTGCAACCCCAGAGGTGGCTGACATTCACATATATACAGTATATTGAGAATATTTGTTAAATAATTTGTGCTTTGCGTTCATTTACCAACATTCCACCCCTGGGGCTTCTCTTATACTCCTAAAATCATCTTGAAGAACCTAAACATTTCAGGCAGGCAGTCACTTCCACTCAATTTTGTGAATTCTGTAGTTCACTCCTCAAGGCAGGAAACCTATTCAACTATAGGCATTTCCTTAGCAAACATATATTTTGTGATTACAGGCAAATACTGCCAATAAACAATGCTTCTGTACATATTGTACTAATCACTAAGCCTGCAGCTTACTCTAAACATACACAAACACATGATCTCAAAATTATTTACCCACATTGAGTTTAAAAAACAACTCTCAAATGTGAAAGTCTGGAAAGACTACATGCAATCTGACAGCTAATTAGAAGATGATAAATAAAGCAGATAGCTTTAATACCATACAATATCCATGGATTAAATAAACTGTTTGAATCTAAAATAAATAAACATCACTCTCCCTCTAATAGGAAAGGTTTCGCCTTTCTATGGTCTTTTCTTTCACTGACAATCTCTTGGCTGCATTCAGACATTAAGGTTCACACTAAAGCTGGCCATAGATGTAAAGATTTTTAAAAGATCCGATCGTCATCGTGAGACCACGATTATCTCGAAACGATCGTACGAATTTTCCATCAACTAAAAAGACCATTTGCCAGGAAAATAAAGGGGAGCTGCCTGCTTGGCCCTGCAAACATAGATAGATTGTACTGGGACCGATAAAGATTTTTTAACCTGGCCGATCAATTTTCTGACAGATGTCGGCCGAAAAATCCTAAAATGTACGATCGTTTGAATCCCACTAACTTCACAATAATTTTAAACGATTGATTGGACTTCGCTAAAATCAGTTGTTCGGCAAGAAAAATCTTTGCGTCTATGGGGAGCTTTATAAAGATGTATGCACAATGCAGATTTTTCTGCTTTTGCACCTTAGTGCAATAGCATCCTATGTAAAATCAAGCACTGTATCAGGAACTGATCTTATGGTATGTGATAGATGCATTTTTCCAGACTTAGCAATAGTAATAATCTTGATCTTTATCTTGCCTTTATCTTGAGAGAATGGTCAGCATCCAACAGCAGCCACAAGAGGCAAATGTATCTAAGCATTTTAATGGAAGTTACAGTAGGGCCCCGTCCTTAGTGACCTTCCTACAAATCTGGTCTGGTTAGAGCTGCCATTGCATTTCAAATGAATTGTGCTGCAATAATGAACTTGGAGGAATGCATGTGATGCGTGTTTATTATTCCTTACAGTGTCTATGAAGATACTAATGAACATTTACTAAGTGCAGGGCATGGCACAGGTCTGGAGCACAAAGACTAGTGCTTCCCCTTGAATATAGTGTGCTGTCTGTGTTCAGCAGTGCTGTATCAATGAGGGCAAGCTCAGGGGGATGGGATTTCAAATGGATGCCCCCTAACTTGCATATCATTTAGGGAAATCCAGAAGGTGCCATGTGCCAGGTGCTGTGTGTACTTACCCACAGTGCTGTACAAGATCACAGCAATGTCCCAAAGGCAAGTGTTGTGTTAACCAGAATCAAGGGGTATCATTTTGAATAATAAACAAAGCCCTCTCCCTTTAAATGGAAATTATTCATTGTTCGGTTTATTCATTTGCTCATCTCATTCCTTATTAGTTTTCCTGTAAGGAATATATATATATATATATATATATATATATATATATATATATATATATATATATATATATATATATATATATATATATATATATATATTTATTTATTTATGCTTATTTTCTGCAAATAATCACTTAAACACATCTCTATTTTATTTATAGTGTTTACAGGGGCAAATTCACTAAAGGACGAAGTGCCTAACGCTAGCGTTAATTCGCTAGCATAGCGCATTTTCGTTAATTCGCCGATTCACTAACGGACACTGGCGTAAATTCGCTAGTGTTACTTCGCACCCTTACGCCTGGCGAATTTGCGCAACAGACGTAACTACCCAAATTCACTGACGCGCGCATTTTTCTGAACGCTACCTTTTATGCCAGACTTCCTTCGACACCTCAGACCAGGCGAAGTGCAATAGAGTAGATAGGGATTGCTTCAAAAAAAGTTAAAAAAATTTCTAAGTCCCAAAAAACGCTGGCGTTTTTTCTTTTTTTATGGGTGATAGGCTGAAAAAGATCGAAACATTTTTTGGGGCTACCCTCCTTGCCCCCTACATTTCCTAACTCATGGCACCTTAACTATACAGTGGGCACATGTGTAGGGCAAAATAAAAATTTTATTTGCTGTTTTGAAGGTTTCCTAGGCTTGTGTAGTGATGCTACATATACCTCCATTGTAACTTCAATTTGGCGCCGTATGCAAACAAAGCATCGCTAGCGTAACTACGCTTTGCTTGGTGAATTAACGCTAGCACAACTTTGCAACCTTACGCTTCCCCTGAGCGCAACTTTAGTGAATTTGCGTAGCGCTGGCGAAAATACGCCTGGCCAAGTGCAGCAAAGCGGACGCTGGCGCAACTACGAATCTTAGTGAATTTGCCCCACAGTGCTTCATTTTATTTCAGTGTAAGTGCCTGAAGCCAAGGGGGCTTTCACTGGGACTGTTACACTATAGTGATGGGCGAATAAATTTGGCAGACACAAATTTGCGGAAAATTTTCCAGTGAAAAAACTACTCCAAAAAAAATTGGCGCACTTCAAAATTGCGTGCATAAAAAATTGTCAAATGCCCATTGACTTTAATGCATTTGGACCAAATAGTCGCATGTATAAAAGTTGTTGCTCGCGTCAAAGTTGGCGTGTGACCATTTTGCGAATTTCGCTGTCAAGAACGGCACACATTCACCCATCACTATTACACTATTAATGATTGTGAGTAAAATATATATACAGGTATGAGACCTGTTATCCAGAATGTTTGGGACCTGGTATTTTCCAGTGTACTAGAAAATCATGTAATTGCCTGGCTTTGCTTCCAGTAAGGTCTCATTATATTTTAGTTAGGGTCAAGTAAAAGGAACTGTTTTATTACAGAGAAAAATTTAATAATTAATTATTAAAATTAAAATTGCATTATTTGGATAAAATTAAGTCTATGGGAGATGTCCGTTTCATAATTCAGAGCTTTGTGGATAATGAGTTTTCTGGATATTGACAGTTCTGCAAGACTAAACTTTACATCCCCCAATTTATTATTAGAAGATGCTAGTAGTGAAGCTACTGAGGATTCTGGGTGGGACAGGAGGATTGTATGATGGTTAGTATTCGCAGCAGTGCTGTGCTGCAGATACTGAGGGACTGAAATTGCTTTTATTGTTATCCTGCTTAAGAAAAGCACGATATAAAAATTACTTTAAGACTATGGTTTCCATGGCACCAAGTTTATTACTTTTCATTCCCTGTTTTTACAACCTACAGGTTTTTCTCTTAATTTTATTCATATAGTGTGAGTCCAGTGAATCATCCCAAAAGTTAAAGATTTATGAAATTCTGCAAATTCTGTGTAAGCTACTTAATTTACATTATTTTCATTAATATTCTCATTGAGTCACAACACCGGGAAATAGTCTCCATATCGAAGCCTGCATATGTTTGTCTAGCCTCGAAGCTATTTATAAAGTGAAGTCAATATGGGCTGGAGTTTTGTAATTATCCTCGTGTCTTTTAATTTGTTAGCTTGAAACAAAATCTCAAAACCACCCTAGGGGACATTTACGCCCAGAACTGTTAAGGAATTACAATTTTGTAAATGGACAGATTCTTCCAACATATGGGGAGAGTTTAATATCCAGTAAAGCAAAAAACGAAACACACTTAAAAGGTAATATAACTTCTTATAATTTATTTCCTATTTCTAATTAACTTGAAGCTAAAGGTTGGATGTTTTGTAGTGTGTATTTATGTTTTGGGCTTGTGTAGTGCTGTTTATTTACATGGGACTTTATTTGAATGCAGGAAAAAACAATGGCAATAAACTAGCAATGAATCAAAACCCATACCCATATAATCCTGCTGAACCAAATTCTAGCTGTTGATTTTAGGCTAATTTCACACAGGGTGTTTGTCTGATATGGCCACCCTATGGAAAAAACAGCAGTGGTCAATGACAGACAATGAGCCATAAATTTTCTATGCCGCTATCTTTTGTCACTGCAACACACATATTTCTATCTAACCAATGAATCCTACTAATTAAATACCAGGACCAGAGGCCACAGCTTTATTAAACATTTAGCATATTAAGTCCCTTTTAACAACACACAATTCTTTAAGAGCATCTACCAAGGATGAGCAGGCCCGAATTTGTGGAGAGGCCACCAAGGCCCGGGCCTAGGGCTGCAGGATTTTAGGGGACGGCATGCTGCCCAACCACACCTGCATTGGTTCAGAAACACTGGGATACAATAGTTTTTAAAATTTCCTGTGTGCCAATCCCCTTTGCTCTGGTCCTGAAGATGAAAATTTGATTGAATAAACGGGAGGGGACAGAGTGACGAACGACAGTGGGCCTTGGGGCCCCTGCTATGTAAATCCGGCACTGATGATGAGCCCAGAGCCCTCTAAACTGCTCTCCCTGGTCTCTCTCTTCTCAGCACACCCCATGGTGCAAGCCTAACCTTACAATCACAGCCTGCTAGCCTGGAAAAGCCTCTGGTGTATTCTCTGTCCTGGCGTGCTGCATCAGGAATAAACTGTGTTCCTGGCCAGCTATAGTGGGGCTGGCGGCTGAGCCTGGGGAAACTTGTGGTGGGAGGGCAGCTGGAACCCTACAGGATTAGATTGTGACTTACTCTTGTGTATAGACAATGGTACATCCTTGTATCTCCTGAGAGGATCTGCTGCACACCTGGTCTGCCTTCTGTCCATCGTATTCACAATTCAATTATAGCTAAGGTTTGAAGCCAAGACTTCTTGATTCCTGCTGGATTTTCCCTAAGCACTGGGTCAGAAAGGCAGCAGATCAAATGTAGCTCTGAAACACAAAAAACAAATGGTCACCACCTCACTTTATAAACTTTAATCTCCTTCTCTCATACCTGTCTTCAGCCAAGGGGAGGGGGTTGAAAACAACCAGCTAGAGAAACCCCCACCCCCTCCCACTGGCATTCAGCAACACCTAGCCCCAAGAACAACAGGTCTCATGGGCTTCAATTTAAAGAAATGCAGCCCTCTTATGTCCACTTCTAAGGGCTTGTAATGTTATTTTCACACAGGGGGGTGACTCCCAAACCATGCAAAAACACTCAAGTTTAGTCCACATGTCACAGCCCTGAATGCATCAGCCTGTAACGGACCCAGTACCCACTGAATACCCAAAGCAGTTGGGTTTCTGCAGAAAGACCCCAATTCCGTGAACATGTGTGCAGTTTGCAGGTACCCAGGTCATTGCAGGCTCACATTCCTCCCACATCCCAAAATTAAATTTCCCCCCCCCTGACCTGGTTGATCTGCAACCAGAGTGACGGCATTCCACCTACCAGTGACATCACTTCCAGTTTATGCAGGTCCCCCAGTCGGGCTAATGGTATTGTGGGTAGGGATGGGTAGCGGCAACAGGATTCTTGCTGGTCAACAGGTCTTGATCACATTGTGGACACTGACAGGACTTGAATTCAGTATCCTTTTATTTAAATAGCATTTTTAAGATAGTTATGACTGCCACTGTTTTCTGTCGATCAGCATTTGTTGTGAAAAACGCCCTATGTGCCATAGCTCTTAAACTATAGAAGCCAAAATGTTAAAGCAGCCATGCCAATAGATATCAAATTGCTGGAAGCTGTTTTGGAGGCAGAGATCTTCACAGTCATGGTACCAAGAAGGTTAGGTAACCTAGAAGATGTTCTTGTTATTGGCTGGAGAGTTCTGAAAAATTAGATCAGGCTTCCTTGGTTTCAGGGGTCATAGGACGTTCCACTTTTATTTTCCCTGTCGGTATAAATATTAAAAGTATTTTCCTTTTGTTTTATAGCCCAATTCTTCTGTAAAGGTGTTACTAATTCAGTGGGCCGTTTTAGCCATGTCTAATCAGTACTGTAAATGACCCTTTCCATAGCAGGGACACATATTTTTCTCATTATCTGTAATGAAAACTATTACCATAGATAGCATAGATATTATCCTGTACTACACATAACTTAACTGAAAAAAATGGTATAATGGCCATTGTGTCCTGCTTTGTGGAAGGTTAGCAGAGGCAGAAAATAATAAAGGCTTAGGGAGGTCAAGCCTCCTCTAATTAACTTTAAATTAACTTTTAGTATGATATAGAGAGTGGTATTCTTAGACAACTTGCAATTGGTTTTAACTTTTAATTATATATATCTTTTTAGTTATTTAGCTTTTTATTCAGCAGCTCTCCAGTTTACAGTTTCAGTGATCTGGTTGGTAGGGTCCAAATTACCCTAGCAACCATGCATTGATTTGAATAAGAGACTGGAATATGAATAAAAAAAGGCTTGACTAAAGAGCTAAGAAAAAGTAGCTATAACAAGGAATTCATATTTTGTAACCTTATAGAGCATTTGTTTTTAGATGAGGTTTGTGACGCCATTTGAAAGCTGGAAAAGGTTAGAAGAAGAAGGCATATAATTCAAAACTATAAAAAAGAAATAATGAAGGGTCACTGGAAGGTTGATTAGAAGTGGCCATTCTATAACATACTAAAAGTTAACTTAAAGGGGGTGTTCACCTTTGAATTAACGTTTAGTATGCTGCAGAGGGTGATATTCCGAAACAATTTGCAACTGGTTTTCATTTTTTATTATTTGTGGTTTTTAAGTTATTTGGCCGTTTATTCCACAGTTCTCCAGTTTGCAATTTCAGAAATCTGGATACAAGGGTCCAAATTACCCTAGCAACCACGCATTCACTTGAATAAGAGACTGGAATATGAATATGAGATGAGAGAACCTAATAGCAAAAGTAGCAATAACAATTTATAGCTTTACAGAGAATTTGTTTTTAGATGGGGTCAGTGACCCCTATTTCAAAATTAGAAAGAGTCAAAAGAAAAAATGTAAAAACTATAAAAAATAAAATAATGAACACCAATTGAAAAGTTGCTTAAAATTAGGCATTCTATAACATACTAAAAGTTAACTTAAAGGTTAACTTTAACTACTTTAAAGGTAGGACATCACGGACAATTTCTGCGCGATCTGACGTGCTGCGCAAAGAAACGCAGACGTCACGTCGGATGCGTCAGAAATAAGGTAAGTACTGTAAATGTCAGATGAAGTTGCAGCGTTGATCCGACGCGACACAACTGTCAGATGCAGACGCAGCGTGCAACATCCGACAGTTGTGTCGCTTCGGATCAACGATGCGACAGACTCAGACAATGCATTCACTTGCCTTATTTCCGTTGCATCCGATTTGACGCCTGTATTTTTTGCGCAGCGTGTCGGATCGCTCCAAATTGTCCGTGGAGTTCCTCCCTAAAGAGGCCAACTACCACTATACATTTATTAACTCTCTCATAAGTCTTCGATTTGTAGCCTTCAATTACACACATATTAACCTTCTCACCTGTAGGACCGGCTCCACATAATTTTTTTTAAATATAGAGGGCCACTAGTACTTGTTTCTTGTAGTTAGTCGGCTCTGCAGTATAATGAGCACTGGCAATTTCTTTCTACTTGTCCATAAGAGATTTGACACCAATCTATTGAGGCAAATGCATATAATAGTAAATGCAGGCCTTTGCAATTACTGACTGATATGGCTTTTATGCTCAGGTGGATATTGTTTATAGATGCCATGTAAATGTAGTTTCTGATACAGCTGCCAAGCCAAATATTTACATGCCAAACTCTTCTGGAGCATGATAAATGTGCACACCTGTGCACTGGAAAAGGATTGTCTTGTAGCCAGGTTTTCTTGATTGAACAGCATTCATAGGGGGTATATTTATCAAAATGTGAAGTTAATAGTGAAGTTCCACCACTAGAGTGAAATTCCGCCACTCTCCATTAATTTCTATGGGATTTTTATAGGCGTATTTATCAAAGGGTGAACTTTCACTTTAACCCATTGATAAATACGCCTTTCAAAATCCCATAGAAATGAATTGAGAGCTGCGGAATTTCACTCTAGTGGCGGAACTTCACTCTTTGATAAATGTACCCCATAAAGAGCATTTTTTCCCACATAATAAACTTAGATGAAGCAGAACCTGTGGCTGCAGGGGGCCCAGGAGGTACAGTATAGGGGCCCCATGAGGCTCTAATTCATATACAATTTCAATAAATATTGGTAAAACAGGTCAACCTCTAGACATTTTGGGGGCCTTAAAAATAATTTTCCATGTCTTATCTAGTTATGCCACTGGGAGGAAGTATATTTCAGCCATATAGGAAAATGCTGGAATATATGATGATGCATGTACTGGAAGAGTGATGCGTACATGAAACAGCTTTACAGAAGTTGCCAAGGGGACAAAGAAAAATAGAGAACACACTTGGCCTAATTTACTGAAAAATTATACCATTATACAGTTTCATTGCTGCAAAAGTATGCTTCCACCACTGGGTGCAAAGTGTGTGTCTGTTTAGAAACATTGTGCAAGTTGCATCTGTATTATTACTGGCATCACACAGGGTAGCATGGATGTTTGGTCATCCTCCAACTGCATATGCAAAAGGTACCATGGAAGTAATGCCTGTTCAATAGGCCCTAGCACTCCACAGTGCTCAATTATTAAGAGGGCAAGATGCAAAAACAGGTGAGCTGAAAGCTACAGTCAGTGGCATAACTATAGAGGAAGCAGACCCTGTGGTTGCTGTGAGCACTGGGCCCCTTCAAAGATTTTTTTTAAGGGAGGGCCAGCAACAAGTAGTTATGCCTCTGGATGCAATTGCAAGTTAGTTTTGCCCTCTTGTGCAGTATTTATTTGGTATCAATATATCTTCCAATAGGTTATTTTAAAATGACAGAATTATAAAAAAAAAAGAAGTTTGTATTGCTGCAGCTTTTTTTTTCGTATCCTGCCCGGATTGTCATGTGTAAAGTTAAGGAGGAAAGAGGCAAAGGGGATGACGGTGCACATGGGGGGGGGGGGGGTGCAGGGTGAACGGCAGTAGGTGGGCCCTTGAGTGCAGCCCTGGTGGTCCTCATATGCTTCAATCTGAACCTTTTAACACGTGTTAACTATAAAGTGCAAACATATGCCACAATGAACGTATACAGCGAACATACCGTTTTCATACAAAGCAACCAATAACTGATACAAGAGGTATGAAGAGCCCTGCCCAAAGATCTTACTCATTTGAATCTAGAGAAGCAAAAGCCACTTTTCTCACCAAAATGCACCTACGCGCACACCAAAATGCACCTACGCGCACACCAAAATTCCCCTGCAGCTTTACAGCAATGCATTGGCAAATGGGGAGATTCCGTGAGCTGAACTTAAATTAGGTGCAAATCTAGGTAATGCAGACAGATGAAGTATTTTGGGTAAGTATTGTCTACTACCCCAAGTTCTGGCCGTGCCTGAATGCTAATTGATTATTTGCAGGGGTGTAACTATCGAGGAAGCAGACCCTGCGGCTGCAGGGGGACCCAGGAGGTATAGGGGCCCATGAGGTTCTAATTTATATACAAGTTAAATAAATATAGGTCAAGCTGGTCAACCTGGGGCCCTGAAAAATAATCTGCTGTGGGCCCAGTAATATCCAGTTACACCACTGCTTATTTGGTTCACATACAGTTACAGAAAATACACACACACACACGTGTGTGTGTGTGTGTGTTTTATACATAATTTAAAAAGTTTCAGTGATTTTAAAATTATTTACAAAAGCAATTCAAGGGGAAAAAATGGTTTATTATATTGCGATCATCTCTCAGCCATTATATCACTGCAAGGTTTCAGTATTTTCATGCGTACTGAAGTTGTGACAGAATGTACAGTTTTGTGTTCTATTAGCAACCCAGTAAATAAAATTATTTATACTTTCCATACATATAAACTAAGCATTACAGCTAGATGTGCATGGAAAAAGAAATAAATGAGAGAGGTACGGTCGCAAAGACCAAGTTTGGGAAATGCATCATTGCCTCCCTTACTTGAGTTGGCATAATTGGAAATAAAAATGCCCTGATGGAAATATGCTAAGTGCTACTGAACTATGAACTACTTTTGAGTGCTTTTAGTTGCTATGTCTATTGGCCAAGGCAGTTAATATATTTATTGAAATGTGAAAATGGTAGCTTTGCCCTGTGAATAGAACATACTGTTCAAGTGTCACTTTTTATTTAAGTGCTGTTTCATCTTTAATATAACATAGAGTATATACATAAATTATACACTGTACATATGCAGTATTAAAACAGAATCTCTGAATAAGGATTATGGCGCACTGACAGCAATCAAATGTCCTTGCCTCCCCTTCATTTGAATTTAAAAGTACATGCCTATGGCAGACACTGCAGCTGTCGGATTTGAACTGTATCGGAATGTGGTAGTTGGCTTAAATTTGCAATTAATCTCAAAGAGGGAAGGTGTTTGTGAGTAGGGCTGATGTTAGGCCTGTTAAACCTATTTAACACAGTGGGAGCATACACCATTATGGTTAAATCCAAACAAAGGTCATGGGCCAATGACATTGGGGGCAAGAGTGATGACATTGGGGTTGGGTGTAATGATGTTAGAGTAGAGTTACTGCATCAGTGGGACATAAGTGTTGATGTCTGCACAGTTTTTAACATTCTGAAAAACCCAGCTGTCTGGTTCAAGTCCAAACAGGTTGCAACCCTAACCTCCACCAGGACTGCTGCCTCCTGGCGTGAAAATGGCTTGATGCCAATAATCTCAATGGACCCCAATCCTTTTAATTTTGAAGGCCAGTAGGACCCGCCAAAATTGTCCACATTGGAAAAATAGAAATTAGCACTAAATTTCACCTTGATTGGCCATCAGATTAAACTGTCCACCACTGCTCCAAGCCAATGCTAATTACCCACTGCTCTCAATGCTAATAAATTATGGGCAGGCTCTACTCCAGGCTACTCGCTGTGCAAAATAATAACACAGTGGAGACCAATCTACAAATCGAAAATATAATGCTATCCAATTTTGTACTTGGATCCATGGATGAAGAAGGTCCATGTCAACATAGGTAAGTGGCAGCACAGCCATGCCACCTCCATTCCATCCATTGCATCAGCTGAGCTCTCTGTTGGCCATCAGGGCAGATATCCTTTAATTATGTGTTTACAGATAGCAGAATGACACTCTTGCACTCTACTTCCAATGGGGCAAGCTATGTGGCCTTAAAAGCTGAACATCCCAAAGGCCAGCTCTGGGCAGAGCTAGTGAATGCTTGCCTTGGTCATAATGTTGTACATTGCCCAGTTTTTGTTGACTGCTTAACAATACAGCACAAATGTCATTAGTCCCAACAGCATTTTACTGCATTTTATACTGTAATGTAATGTATATGTGCAGTCTTCTGCTCTCGCTTATGGTTTCAGTTGTAATTCAGTTTAGATTCATTGTTTATTTATGTGTTATTTATGTGTTAACCTGGCTCAAGACTTAACCTGGCTGTAAGCCTTTAGGCCACTGCCCCTTGATAATGAATAGAGGCAATAAAGTAAAGAAGAATAACTTAAGAATAGCAGTTTGCAGGAGTGAGGAGTTAAATAGAGAGAGACCAAATATAGGGATGCAGAAGAAGGTAGGCTGTGTGTAGGAGTTTGATTAATGGACTGACACCAGATGCAAAGAATTAGAAGGAGGAATAGATGCTTTGCCATATTACCTGACTTCTCTGAGAATGCTGAAACGGAACGTGGGCTGTTACCCTTCATTTTATACTCATTTAATCAAGCAATGTTCTTTGAAGCCGAGAAGCAGAAGAACTACTGGGCTTATTAATTAACTTTTTCTCCAATACCTCACAGCACCTGTAGTTTTAGCAATAATCCAGAAATGAATAATCTTTCCTGTGGAGCTACAAAGCAATAGTCAATTCACTTGCTCTGATCCCTCCATAGTGTCGTATAAACAGATGCGTTGCTAGGCTCTGCTCCCACCATGCATGCTATAACAATTTTTAGAGAAGCCAGTAGAACTGTGCACTATTTCTTCAGAAGCTCATGGTTGTATTGGCTTATGTAAAAATTGTTTAGTTACAGCAGATGAAGTGGGGCAGGCTTTAAGCAGGAATGAGTATTCATTTCCTTTTCCTATTTTCTTTCAGCCCAGTACAACTGTCTGTAGTTAGGCTTTTCAGAGCCCACATTATGCCTGTAGATAACTGCACCTCTAGGAGTACTACATTATAACAGCAGATGAGATATCTAACCACTTTTTCTACCTGCTACTAGTTTTGCTGAGGTACTATAGGGCCTGCTCACTCCATGTTTTCTGCACCCTGTGCACCAGGTTGGTCAGCACATCTCATGGAAGATAGAGTTTAGGGCACTTCCCTTATCTGATGTGGACTAGCAGGCACCATGAAAATCATTTTTTTAGGAAACAGAAAGTTTCAGAGCAATAACTAGATATTATATTTTTAAAAATGAAGGTTTTCGGACTTTAAAGTCTAAACTATTGTCAGGGACGCCATTATTTCATTAGACAAGAAAGAGCAAACCTGCACCAAGGAATTAGAGCCTTGAGCACCTGTGTAATATAGAAAGAGATAAATAAGGCCTCTATTCCTTTCAAATCAGAGCAAGAAAAAAAGCAATGAGGAGTGGAAAGAACAAATGAAGAACAGAAAAGTGAACTCCTCACCAAAAAGGTGGCAAAGGTGGAACCAGAAATAAACACAGTTCTACATTAATGAAGAAAACAGAAAGAATTTCCCAACAACCTGGTTGAGGTAGAGAGAAATTTCACCCGGTGGGCTCTAAATTTCACCAGTGGCACCATTAGAAAAGTTTAGTAGGTAAGAGGAAATTTAGATCTAATTTTGTGACCAACGGTATAGTAATTAGCTTATGCGGGGTACTTCTTTCTTCTTTCTATAAAAAATTACTTTTTCAAGCATTGTATACTGACCTTGTCAGGCCTCCGATATAGCTAAGGGGATATAATTTTATTTAAAACAAAAAGGGGGTACCTTTCAAACCTTTCTCACGAAGAGAGAAATGAGACACACACCTCTTGAAAAGAGAAAACAAAAGAGAAGCAATGACTCAGCAACATGCAGAAAGATTGAAAAGGCTGATGCAGAAGAAAAACAACAATCCTACTTCAATGAAGTCAATGGATACAAGGCCTCAATCAACTGCATAATAGACAGGGTCGGACTGGGGGGCCCGGGGCCCACCGGGATTGCTGGTCCAGGGCCCCCCGCCCCCTACTGCGCCGCACCGAATTCGGCCGCTGGAACGCTGCCATGCGCATGCGCGATCGGCGCTTCTCTTGCGCATGCGCAAGCGGCGCTTCTTGTGCGCATGCGCGAGCGGCGATGCGCATCGGCGAAAACTTTTTTTTCCCGAAAATTTCTATATGTACGGGGGTCTGGCCCGGCGGGGGCCCACGAGGTTCGGGGCCCACCGGGTTTTTTCCCGGTGTCCCGCCGGGCCAGTCCGACACTGATAATAGAACAGGAAAAAATCAGGCCTTTGTTTCATGCAAAACAAGCAAGACAGAAGCAGTGATTCCATCTTGCAAAAATGCGGAATGAAAAACCTAATCTGTTTCCATATATTCTCAATTTGAAGAAAAGAAAATGAGGTGTCTACTTGCAAAGTGAAGCAAGAGGAACAGAAAACTAAATCTGACTTCACTTTCTGCGCAGACAGAACATTAAAGTAAGGCCTCTTCTATCTGCTTAAATGAGCAAAGTACAAAAACGATGGCAAGGAAAGAAAAGAACAATAGGAAACAGATCACCAAGGTGGAACTGAAAGAAAAATAACAACTCTGCTTCAGACCATTAAACAAAGCTTTAACCAGCTGCATAAATGAGGAAAAGAGAAATAAGATATTCACGTCTTTCAAAGCAGAGCAACACTTGCAAAAAGGAGGAACAGAAAACCTAACCTGGCTCCACTTCCTGCATAAATGAGGATCATTAAATCATGCCCTTCATCAAAGGGACAGTATACACCTAAAAGCACATTTGCTGAAAATGAACACAATAAATGGGAGTTGTGGTGCAATTACCTTCTGCCTATAGGTTTTTTTTGCTATTATAGAGCACTAATTTGAAGTTGGACCATTTTTAATGAATTTATTACTGAATTTGTTCAGAACTCCCTAACTACCTTTTAACAAATCCCCCCCCTTCTCCAAGTTCCATCCTTTGGGCAATTACACACGGAGCTACTTGGCTCCAGCTACTTGTTGCAGCTACAAAATAGACAATACTGATAACTGGCTAAGACACCACGTGTGTTTTAGCAGACACAATTCTTAGTATTGCTTATGGCAGGGTATATTCTCTCCCTTCTCCAAGTTCCAGCCTTTATCAGAGGGCTTCTCAGTAATTAATTTTATCAGCTCTATGGTATCAGCAATTAAGAGAAACTGGCTTTATATTCTAGTTAGTGCCAGAAATAAGAGAAACCATAGATATTTCTTAATTAAAACAAGAGGCAAAAAGTATGTTCAGCACCTGCCCTATTCATTGAAGGCATGTTGAAAAGGGCCTACATTGTCTCTTTAATTGCTTAAAGTAGATAGAGGCCAAAAAACATTGCAAGAAAAGGTAGAAAAAACAATAACTGTCCTAACAACTAAGGTGAAGGAAGAGACAGAAAAGTCAATGATTGCCCTCAGCACCTTCCACCCAAAATAGAAGGGAAAATGTGGCATGCATTTAATACAAAAAAAGAATACAAAATGAAAAGACATTAAATTTGCTGTTTTAACGGAACAGATGAGTGGAATCTGAACTCAACCTGATGCAGCAGCATTAAATAAAAGGTACTGAATATCTGGATGACAAATCATTGATCGGTTTCAAACTTGCATCTTATCCCAACTTGGATTTAAAGGAGAATTCAACCCTAATGTTAAAAAACCCCTACCCTACATAGACTCCCTCCCTCCTCCCCCCAGCCTAAGTTTTACCCTGGGCAAATGCAGATTTGGGCATCGGAGTTCACGGGTGCCATCTTCAGGTGCTTCGGTAATTTTCGTAATGAGACGGGCGCTTTGGCAAATTTCGTGAGTTTCGGCGCATGCGCAGTTGTCACGAAACAGAAAATTGCTCCAACTGCGCATGCGACACCACGCCGGTCTTATTCCAAGATTTCAAAAGAGAATAAGATGGCGCCCGTGAACTCCGATGCCTGAATCTGCACCGTAAAACGTATGGGGCATTTGCCCGGGGTATGAGGGAGGGGGTCTATGTAGGGTAGGGGGGTAGGGTTTTTCTTTACATTAGGGTTGAATTCTTCTTTAATCCCATTAAAGGTTTATCTGTATATATTCCTTAGGACAGCAGAGAGAAAGATTGGTTGAGTTTAGACACCATTGTATGACAGTAAGGAAACAAATGAGTGAATGTGAATGTTATTCTGCACTGGGAATGAATGACTATGGAAATACTTGATGTTGAGTGAAAAGCAAACAGAAGGGGCTGTGGGCTTCATGCTATTGCCTGTCCAGTGGAAAACCCTTCTGTAAGTATGATCACAAGTACATACCTCATTCATTGCTTTGAGAGTAGACAGATTACTGCAGTCTCTAAAATGTAAGATAACCGTAATACCTGTGTGGTTACAAAAGTGACAGGCCCGTCCTTCTCTCTTTAGTGATAAGGGATGCACCAAATCCACTATTTTAAAATTTGCTGCATCCAGAATCTTTTATGAAGCATTTTTATGAATTCTGAACCTAATCCACACCCTAATTTGCATTTGTAAATTGAGCAAGGAAGGGTTAACAATGAGTTGAAAAAGTCACATGATTCTAAGGATTCGGATTTGGTTCAGCCAGGCATTTGCATTCACCCGAATCCTGCTCAAAAATCCTGACCTATTCCAGAACCAAATCCTGCATACAGTACATCCCTAGATAGCACATCTAGAAATTTCACTTTAAAAGTAAACTAGTCAGTGCCCCCAAATATTCATCCTCCACACCAGAGGTTTTCAGAGTTCAAACATTCCTTTGAGGTTTACCATTTTGTTTGGCCCCTTTTTATTTCATACTGTATTAAGTTTACTCCAGGCTCAATAATTCAGCCATTGTTCCATAATATCTAGAACAAGAAAAGTGTTTCAAATCTCATTCTAACAGACCCTCAGCCTAGCTTCCAGAGACTAAATAGACATTTGGGCTTATTTATAAACACTGGGAAAATTTGCCAATGGGCAGAAACCCGTGGAAACCAATCAAATGCTTGCATTCATTGTTAAACCAGCAGACGGCTGAAAAAAGCCAATCACTCATTGGTCACTATGGCTTACTGTCTATGGGCAAATTTGCACAATGTTTATAAATGAGTCCTTTCCTTAATTGACCCTCAACCTGGCCCATCCCCTGACTGCTGCTAAGGTACCCAGTTGAGGTGCTGCCCTATGCACTGGACCTGAGAGTACCCCTGTGTGAGGTCAGTGGATGTGACGTCATGTGTGTGCCATGCATGTGTGTGAAGTCACTGCACGACACACAATGCAAGCTGGCCCCCTACCACCTCACATCTCCTGCCAGATTTAATAGGAAAACATCAGGCAGCAGGGGAAGTAGGTTTTTTTCTGGAAAGTTTTTTACCATATACTGTAGGTAACTAAGGGTGCCCCCTTAAATCTGCTGCCCTAGGCACAGGCCCTCTAGTGCCTGTATGTTAAATACACCCCTATGCCTGCCCCACAGCTTGTGAACTGTTGCTCTACATTGATTTTTTTCATAATTCTCATCTACAGGCCAAAGAACTCTGGGAAGTTGAGCTTAGCTGATTCATATTCTGTTGGGTGCACATGAGCAGTGCCTTTTGTCGGCTAAGATAAGAACATATCAGCAGAACATCTGTGGCTGCTATTATTACTCTTAATAGTGATTTTGAATTACTGGGTGCTGCTTTGATTTCTTATTCAGTGCCTAGTTGATGTGTAATTTCTGAAGGACAAATGCACCTGAGCAATGTACACAGTTCTGCCGCAATTTAAAAATAAACCCCATCTGTAATAACAAAGAATGAGTTTCTGTACTGCATTTGCATTTGCTTTCCATTGCACAGTGAAGGAATAATGAAAGAGCAATTCTGAAAACCATTATTTTGTAAATTTGCTGATGTTCACAGCACTCAGGTCTCGGTACAAGACTCAATGTAATTTATTTGTAAAGGGAATTTTGATCAGTAATTTCTGATATTAAAATCACCACCTTTGAAAAAGAGTCTTTTTTTCCCTTAAGCGTCTGTTCTTTTCACTACAGGAAAGTAAAATGGTGGGAGGGGGAACCGACTTCAATAGGATTATACAATAGCTATCAAGTAAGAATTTTAATTTAGAGTAAAATGTATTCATATGCAGTCCATAATTTTATTCCAAAAAGTAAAGCTGCTTAAAAATAAGATACACATGTATTAAATATGATATGAAAGTGTATATATAATTATTACATATTAAGCAGTGTACAGTAACTGATATAGAGTACTGTATGAAAAGGACAGAAACGGAGCAGATCATTATACAGTGGACTGCTGATTTTGTTTTGATTGTGCATATAAGGGCTCTTATACAGAGATGTTAAATATTGGGTTCCCATTGGCTTTTTTTATATGTTCATGAGTGAATGAGTTAACAAATCCCATTGTACCCTGTATTGCCTGTATCTTTGGCACCATGCTGAATCCCCAAACAGTTGGCAAAGTGAATTCCTTAAATCTCTTACTATTCTTTTTCCATCAAAATTTTATTGGCTTATTAACACTTTCCATCTAGGCCAAGGTTTGCCAACCTTTGGTCTGGGAGACAAAAAGTAGTCCCCACTGTGTTTACAATGGGCCTCCATAATCCCATGAATTAAATTAATCTTTATGGAAAAAAGTCATTGGTCAACATGCCTAACTGGTTTTAAACCTAGTTATTAGTCCTGAGGGAGCGTTTCCAATTTAATTTTATTCCCCTAAGAAAGTTTTAAGGGGTTGTTCACTTTTATATTAACTTTTAGCATGATGTAGAGAGAGTTATTCTGAGACAATTTGTAATTGGTTATCATTTTTTATTATTTGTGGTTTTTGAGTTGTGTCAACAGCTTTCCAGTTTGCAATATCTGCAATCTGGTTGATAGTGTCCAAATTACCCTAGCAACCATTAACTGATTTGAATAAGAGACTGGAATATGAATAGGAGAGACCTGAATAGAAAGATGAGTAATACATAGCATTTGTTTTTAGATGGGGTCAGTGACCCAGCTGGTATGAGTTTGAAGACAAAGATAAATAACTTAAAAACTATAAAAAGAAAAAATGAAGGTCAATTGAAACATTGCTTAGAATTAGCAATTCTTTAACATACTAAAATTTGATAGGTGAATCATGCCTTTAAGAAACACTGATCCAGACCGAGGTCTGACCCATAGTGTGATGCAACGTTGTATGATTGCATAGTGTGAGGGCCTATTGGAATGAATGAATTGCAACTTACAAAACTATACACATTTCTAAATTTATACCACATCTATATGTGATCTGTTTAGGTGTACATGTCTAGATATACAATCAGCGTTAGACTGGGGAGCCCAGGTCCCCCACAGCATCCCACAGGCCCCCCAGCTGCAAAGCCCCCTCTGGCCCCACCCCAGCCACAATCTCCCTCCAGCTACCCCATTCCAGATGCAACCCATCCACTTCACATGTACCTTTTCATGTGTATCAGTAGGGAGGGCCAGGGAAGGTGGTCGGTGCAGCAACCGGGGTCAGAGAGGGAGGTTAGGAGAGCAGCAGTGCAGGGAGCGGGTTTGGGATGGCGATGTCCAAAAGAGCCGGGGCCCATCTGCTCAGTCCGACTATGAATACAATAACTCTTCATTCAATAAACAGGGCACCTTCTACTGTGTACAACATTACACATTATACACAGGTCCAACATTAAATTTTCAACATGAAAGTTTCTCAAATGTGGGGTAAAAATGAAGATCAGTACTATCACACATCTCTTTAAATATAACCAGTTATGCCACAAAACAGTGTAAAAAGTGGTGTACAATAAATGGCATATTTATATAGCTGTTGTCACGCACGGCTCGAAAAATTCAGAACAAGTGATAAGCTCCTGGTCACTGCTCAATCGTCTACCTGTAGCAGCCGCCTTTGGCCTCGGGAGGAGCCCTCAGCTACTCAGATGCCGGCAGGTCTTAACTTGAGAGCAAAGCAAGTGTTCTGAATGAGCAAAGGGGCACATTTGTTACCAGTGATAGGACGGGAGAAAACAACAGCTTCTTAAGGATTAGACTATAAAGCGTGGTCAAGGCAGGCAGGGGTTGTTGCAAGCAGAGTTCAAGAAAAGTCAGACAGGCTGGGGTCAGTGCAGTCAGAGTACAAAAAAGAATTGTCAGGCAGGCAAAGGTCGGGATTGGCAGAATTCAGCAGAGTCAGACAGGCAGGGATCAAAACCAGAGAATATGCAGACAAAATCACACCCAGGAACTAAGCAAGTTAGACCTAACAACGAATGATTTCTAGCCTGAAGCCCCATTAAATATTTGTACTTTGTGCCAAATCGGGATGATCACGTTAGATGTGTAAATTGCGGAAGTGCCCGCCACACACGCCATAGGTGAGCCCGGCGCTGAACAAGGATGACTGGGGCTGCAGGCATTCCTGCCAGCCCCTATTACCCACTAGACCACCAGGTACCCTTACAGCTGTGTATATGTCCCTATGCATGGCTCTACACCTTGTGTCACAATCCATTACTTTATGCATTAAAAGAACTAGAGGTCAATGTCAAAACATGGTGTATAAATATACTGCCCATACCTGGGTAACATTGCTGTGTAAAGTCTGCCATATTTATGAATCTGTGCATTTTATTTTAGGTGTATGCAAAGCCCAATGTAAAACTCCAGTATAAAAATTGCCTTCACTGCTTTAGATGCCTTTTTTTTACAGCACCTTAGACCTGGCTTAACACATGCAAGTTAATGGGAAAATATCACGGAGCTAAAAACTCTGTTATACACCTCTGTGTAAATAATGATTATTATATCATTATTATGTAAAAATTGGTGATGGGAATCATGTTGTTACACATCCTCTTTTCAGCATGTACAGTTGTATAGGCCACAATTTTGCCTGTATAAAACACTTTATGGCTGCTTATTACTTGGACAGTAAGGAGCTTGAGTGACACCTATTGACAGAAATCTATATTTTCATGGTGCCTTTCACTATAGTTTTTCATTTGTTGCAATTGTTATATGTTATCCATAATCAGACAAGTGCTTAAACTATTATTATTGTTATCTCTAACAGGTATCTGGTGGGATAATGTATAACTATACCATTTCTAATTCTGGGGAAACAAAGCTGAAACTGGGACTGGGATTTAAACAGCCATCCACCAGCCCAATATAGTAACAGTCTAGACCAGTGATCCCCAACCAGTGGCTCATGAGCAACATGTTGCTCACCAATACCATTCATGTTGCTCCCAGTGGCCTCAAAGCAGGTGCTTATTTTTAAATTCCAGGCTTGGAGGCAAGTTTTAGTTGCATACAAATCAGGTGTAATGCCAAACATACCCTCTTGTTGGCTGCCAGTCCACATAGGGACTACAGAATAACAATAACAGCCCTCATATGGCACCCCATGGAGTTTTTCAGGCTTTTGTTGCTCCCCAACTTTTTCTAAATTTGAATGTGACTCACAGGTTAAAAAGGTTGGGGACTCCTGGTCTAGACTCTATGGCATCTTACAGCAGCCACTTTGGCATTTGCCAGTCTGGGCCTGGATGAGAGGGGACATTGTCATAATCCGGGGCCATAAGGCATAAATGCAGTGACAAAGGAGTAGCATAGTTCAATATTTTTTATTAACATAATTCCATATTCAATTTTAGTTGATCCAGAGAAGTTTTTACTTCAATTGCTGAATCACAGTTTCCAGCATGCTAATGTGAGAAACGTTTCCCATGTTTACATATTGTATGAAACTGTCAGACTCTCTGACAACAAATGAATAACACATTTCTGATGCCTGTGAAGCCAAGGCTGGCTAGTTCTCTGAGCATAGACTGGCAGTTGAAGGACATGACCCAGTTTCACAGTCAAGGGACTGAGTCCTAATGGATACTGTATGAGCTTCTGAACCCAGGGACATCAAGTTTCAGTCAAGTGAAGGAAACAACATACATTTTTAATTATACTCTTCTAAAAGTAACACTTGCACATGAAATGCACACTTACAGGTATAGGTATGGGACCTCTTACCCAGCATGATCTGGACATAACTCAAGTGTACTAGAAAATATTTTTAACAATTAGGGGGTTATTTATGAAAAGTGGAATGGTTTCTAATTTAGGAAAGTCAAATGGAATCCCATATGGATCCCATACCCGTTTCTTGTGCAGTAACCTAAAACATACAATTAGCAATAAGCATATAGTTTCAATATAATAAGAGTTAGAATTATGAAAACAAATGCCTCATTGGCTGCTGTGGGTTACCCCACTGGTCCAGATTAGCATATTTGTTATTAAATTAGAGTTTGTCTATACATTATGTGCTCAAGCACTGTGCCCCCATAAAGATCTTGCTATGAGAACATACCTTTCAGCTAATACATTGCTTATTTCAATAAACAATACATGCCTTAAAGGAGAAGGAAAGGCTAAAATTAAGTAAGCTTTATCAGAAAGGTCTATATAAATATACCAGTAAACCCTCAAAGTAATGCTGCTCTGAGTCCTCTATCAAAAAAAGCTTTTCTTATCTTCTATTGTGTACACATGGACTTCTGTATCAGACTTCCTGTTTTCAGCTTCAACCTCCAGGGCTAGGGCTTGAGCATGCTCAGTTTGCTCCTCTCCCCTTCCCTCCTCCCCTCCCTACTGTAATCTGAGCCCAGAGCTATGAGTGAGCAGGGAGAGACTCAGGCAGGAAATTATGTCACACCAAGCTAAAATGGCAGCTGCTATCTAAAGAAACAGAGAGAGCTTCTATAGCTGTTTACTCAGGTATGGTAAAGCATTCTGCAGAATAAATGTAGTGTTATAGCTTGCACTATTGCGGCTAATCTATTTTCAATAAACTGTTTTGGTAGCTTTCCTTCTCCTTTAAACCCAGTTCTAAAATGCAACCCTTATTTAAAAGCTGAATGCATGCACTTTCAGGGGATCATGCTATAATTCAAAATGAATTGTTACAGAATCCTGCAATATTACAGAAACTGTGAAGCATGTTCTTTATTGGCAGATGCATGTACCATGTATGAATGATGCTAACTACGGGCACATACTCTTATACACCAGAAGATATCAGCTGTCTGCTCAAATAAGAGCTGACCTTCTACATGCAGACAGCACAAGTTAAAGAAGAACTAAAACCCTAAAAATGAATATGGCCCAAAAAGCCACATTTTATATACTGAACTTATTGCTTCAGCCTAAAGTTTCAGCTTCTCAATAGCAGGAATGATCCAGGACTACAAACTTATCAAAGGGGTCACCATCTTGGAAAGTGTCTGTGACACTCACATGCTCAGTGGGCTCTGAGCAGCTGTTGAGAAGCTAAGATTAGGGGTCGTCGCTAATTATCAAGCAGAAAATGAGGTTGGCCTGTAATATAAGCTGATGCTACAAGGTTGATTATTAAATTATCATGCTAGTTACACTGGTTTCTGTGCTGAAATGTAGTAATTACCTGTATTAAAATTACTAAACAGCCTTATATTACGGCATTCATATTCTATGTGTACTGTATATTTTGAGTCAGTCCCTAAGTTCAGTAAGTGACAGCAGCACAGAGCACATGCAGTGAATTAGCAGAAAAGAAGATTAGGAGCTACTGGGGCATCTTTGGAGACACAGCTCTTTACTGCTAAAGGGCTGTGGTTGCATTGGGCCCAAAACACAATGTATAACATTTCTAGCCTACTTATTTAGTTAAGCTTTAGTTCTCCTTTAAACCTCATTTATTTGGTGTATTTAAAACATTTCAATAAGGTCTTTCCAAACAAAGCAGTCATTAAATGAATTCCCCATACAGTAATAAGGTGGATTCAGGAAAATGTAAGATCCAAAGATATCTGGCATATGAATGGCAGATACATTATTCGCATCCTGGCTTGTTATCACAGAAAACTATTTAACCGTGTGGGGCCCATCACTTGCATCATTGAATCTGCCCTATTTGATGTTTCATGCCTGGAATGAATTTTCACCTTATGGTAATTTATAGAGTATGGTTTCTGTTAAAGGGGGAGTACATCTTTGCTCAGAGTGACACCATAAAATAAGGGTGCATTTTCAGCAGTGCAAATGTAAGCTATTCCACTATAACATCAAACCCACCTTAGTTATTTAGAGACAGTGTTCCATTTTACACCCCCTTTCCTAATTACACCCCTGTATAATGAACTGCTACATACATATTCTGCATCAAACCTAGGGTTAGCAGATCACTTAAAAATTCAGCGACATGTCTTAACAAATGAATAATATTAATACATTAAACCTCAATATTAAAAGACAAAATGTATATTGAACATTACTAAAAAAAGTTCTCCCCCCCCGTAACCCGAACAGTAGAATAATTGAAAGGAGAGGAGCATTACAAAATTAATTTACAAAAGACAAAACTAACCACATTTCAAGTATCCTTTACAATATTGTAGTCAATCTTCCACTGCGACTCAGAAGTCCTTTAATACAGTCCATAAACCACTTTGCTGTTTATAGAGTTCAAATGCTGAAGAGCTGTTTTCTGTATTAAGTCTTGTTGTGAGAATGTAACACTGAAAATCTCAATGTCAATGTGAAAATAAAAATCTTGGCTTGGAAGGATCAATGAGGTCAACATGGTTATTTCACCAAAATAATTATATCTGTTCCATTCATTGCGAATATCAGTCCTCCCATATGGACACAAATGAAAAAATAAAAACTGGGTAAATAGATAGGCTGTGCAAAATAAAAAATGTTTCTAATATAGTTAGTTAGCCAAAAATGTAATGTATAAAGGCTGAAGTGACTCATTTACCAAGTTAACCTGGCTACTGTTCCATGGCTTGTTGCTGAACAACCACCCAAATCCATGAGTGCATTTATGCGACATGTCCTTACCATTTGGGGCTCTGTTAAAATACAGCCAAATTCTTAGCTCCCGACAAACAAGCCACTACACTTTGGGGCGACCCAGAATTCCCTCCTGGATTAGATGCTGCCTCCTTTAAAGGGGTGGTTCACCTTTAAGTTAACCTTCAGTATGTTATAGAATGGCTAATTCTAAGCAACTTTTTAATTGGCCCTAATTTTTTTTACATAGATTTTGAATTTTCTTGAAAAATAGGAGTCCGTACCCCAGCTAAAAAACAAATGCTCTGTAAGGCTACAAATGTATTGTTATTATTACTTTTTATTTACCTGCACTACAAGTAATATTTGTGTAATAATCAGAAGTACATCATGTGACAAAGCAATAAATACGAAACTTTTTAAACAAGAACCATTAAACAAATATGCATTATTAAAGGCAAGTCAAATCACTTTAACCAGCTGGAGCTTTCCAATAAAATCTGTTGGGGAGAAATATCTAAGTTGTCTATGCTGTAAATTAACTAATCTTGCAGTAGAATTCAATGTTTCATGTAAAGCAAAGGGAACAAAATTATTTAAGAAATAAATTGAATAATTACTTGCTGGTAACTTTCACTATCAATCTACTTTTGGTGGTTTGGATGTGTGGAATATTATGATATTAAGATGAATGAATGGAAGATGGTGTCTGCAATGTCTTGGAAATGCATAACGGTAAAATGTGCAGCTGTCGGCTCTGTAATGTACAGTATGTCCTCGCTAGTTTTCAAGGAGTTGGCCATTTAGGACATATCTTGGAGTACAACACAGAGGCAGACAAGTGGATAGCAAACTCTAAGGACTGGGCCTTCTCAGGGACCAGTTGCCTAATCTGCGTCGTTGGTGCAAATGAAGAGACTCTGGAAACATGATGGAGTGCACACCTCTTGGAAGCAAATAACTGCCCCAATAATTGAAGACTTAAGGTGGCCATACACGGATAGATCCGCTCGTTTGGCGATGTCGCCAAACGAGCGGATCTCCCTCCGATATGCCCACCTTGAGGTGGGCAATATCGGGCTGATCCGATCGTGGGCCCTAGGGCCCAACGATCGGATCCTTCACGTTCGCAAACGGGCGGTCGGATCGCGGGACCGCATCAACGAACAGATGCGGCCGCGATCCGACGGGATTTTTAACCCCATCCGATCGAGATCTGGCCGACTTTCGGCCAGATCTCGATCGGGGAAGCCCGTCGGGGGCCCCCATACACGGGCCAATAAGCTGCCGACTCGGTCTGTCGGCAGCTTTTATCGGCCCGTGTATGGCCACCTTAAGGTCTACACATGCTTGTTATTGGTGTGGAGGTAGAGTCAGCTTTACCTGAACTAAGACTTGAAAAGCTCAGAAAGAGACTGTAGAATACTGTGGAATTTGAACAATAGTTTAATGTGACTAGTTTGATCTTGGTATCAGTATCATGAAGGAACTAAGAATAGGATAATATTTAGTAATTCACAGAAAACATGGACTGGTGGTTTAAAGATGGCTACCACTGTGTTTGTTTTTGCACTTATTGGCGAACCTTGGATATTTAAGGAAGCATTATGTTCCATTGTTTTATTTTGTATTTTTTTTTGTATGCTTGCTTTTCTTGCTGACTGAGATTTTGATCTAAAAAGACCAAGTTGGTCATGTGCCAGCGGTAGGGTTGCCACCTTTTAGCCCGGTGAAGACCAAGCAGGGGGCGGGGTTGGATGGGGCGGGGGTCAGACATGAAGGGGCGATCGTGATGTTAGGGATGGGGCTAGGACGCAGTGATTGGCAGATCGCCGTGTCAATCTTAGGGAATCCTGCCCTAATTTGCAAAACCGGGCAGACAGTTTTGACCCAGGCCGCCCTTCAAATTACCGGGCTGTCCAGTTCAAAAACCAGACCAGTGGCAACCCTAGCCAGTGCTTTCAGCTGCAATGTGCTGTGTGTCCTATTGGTTCAGTTCATTTTAACTCTCAAATAAGATGATGCTTCAGGTTGTTGTATAATAGCCTAGAAAACAAAGTAACTGATAAATAGGAACCCCAGTTGTAACTGCAGCTGTTAAGATGGGGCACTGTAATAATTTGTCTAGAAATCATAAGGCGATAACCTTTCATAGGAATCACATTGTTTTATTGCACATTCTGTTGTTCCGGTCATTACCAGATCAGGTTTTTTTTATTGTTTATGTACCAATGAGATTGTGCGGTGTTCATAATTGAAACCTTTCTCTGTTTGTAATGGTGGTTCTTTTATGAAATTCTACACTTCTTCATATAGAAAAAAATGTATTTTCATTCAGTATAAACATTAGCATAAGCTAAATACCTATTAGTAAGGGCAGATAGTTCTGAGAAGCTGGGAGAGTTAATTTTAGCTTTATTACTGTGCTCACTTAAGCAAGTTAATGAGCTCCATTTGTCTATGTTTCCCCCTGTTAGAACCAACAGTCTCAGAGAAAACAATTCCAGTGGCATAAGTCACAAGTCGGATTGCTGTACAAAGGGGTAAAAATGTCAGGGTGGGAACACACTATTTAAACATTTCCAAATTCAGCATGCTTTCTCCTGTTTCTTTTTATATACATGTATTCTGACATCCTATATTCTTGTTTGATTCATGCTGATATCTTCATTCTATGTTGCTTTGCGCTAAATTGTAGTTTGTTGTAAAATGGCTAAATCTAAACAACTGTCAGGCTTGGTTAAAAATGATAGGTTGGCTTATTTGAATTTTCATAGAATAGGCAGGGTGCATCAAATGTTGATTCCATCACCAATGAATCCCAACTGAGGTATGCAAAATCACCAAAAAATACTCCTTCGGTTGGCCAGTAGTATGAATTCACATGCTGATTAAGGTTTGGATTGGTGCTCCTGATTTGGCCAGATCTAAATTCAGAAAAAAGGCTTGTATTCAGCTGAAAACTGCACCGAATGCAGGGTTCAGTCCATTCCTAATAATTTGCTGTTTTACAGCAACGTATTTTAAATTTTTCATGTTTTATGTATTTGACCATGTGTATATTAAATAACTGTGCTCTGGCGAAAGAGATAATGTTCAGTAAAATCCTCATTTTAGTGAATTTACGGAGTAGCATCCGTTTGCCAGAGCAAAAAGTTGCCTGGCGATAGAGTGCGAATGACTGCTAACACCAGTCTCTTTCGCTAGCGAATTGGCGCCTGCGCCCGATAGTAAATTGGCAATGTCCCTGCGCGTGGTAATGCTAGCAAAGAGTCGCTAGTTTAGCCACTTCTCCATTTAGTAAATCTGCCCCATAGTCTCTATTTATTGGTTTCATAATTAAATCATCATTTTGGTGGCATTTTGATAAATGATAGTATTTTGGAAGTATTCATTAAGTAAAAGTGACATGGTTTAGTATAGATTGGATATGTTCCGTGAAGTACAGAAATCAATGATAACCTCAAGGCATAAGGCCTAGGTATATAAAGTGAAAATGGAGTCGTTAACACGATACACACTGATGTTATGTGGAAATAACCATTTCTGTCTTAGAGAGGTTTAGCTTACGGCAGTGTTGGGACATCACAAGACTTAAAAAAGGGTATGTTTTTAAGGACATATAAAACATATATAAAAAATAAAACATATTTATTTTTTAATTGTGTAGGGGATTGATAATTAAGTTGCTCTTTATGTTAGCTGGCAGTCCCAGTTTATAGACAGCTAAAGTGTGGGTCCTAAATTACAATTGGGGGGAACCGTTGCCATATGCAATGTCTGCATGTGCTTCTGGCAGTTCCATAACTAGAGGGGTCATTGTGCTATTGTATAAAAGGGAGAAGCTCATTGACTCTTCTTGGATTCCACCTGAGAAGGAAGGTGGAAGAAGATTAGAGACTGGGCAGAGGTAGGTTGAGTAAGGGAAGTTAAGCTGGCCATATAAAAGGCAGATTTTGCACGATCATCCAGGGGGCCCGTAAGCAGGCACGTGTTGTTTGGAGTAGAAGGCATTAGTTATTGATTTTGGATTCACCTGAATCTGTACTTTCCAAAAATATATGGTTTTGGGGCATCAACATATATTTTTGTGTTTTACCCGACAAATATGCAGTAACTCTTAAGGACTGAACTGAATATATTCATAAGGAACTGAAATGTCCACTTTGCCCAACATGACCGTGTACTAGAGTTGTTGTATAGCACCGGGGGGTTCTGGAGGAATGCCATTTCATTTCTACTGTACTGTATCTACTGTATATGGCTGAAATGACAATAAAATCCACTTGACTTGACTTGACTAAATGTGATGATTTTCCAAGTGACCTCCGGGACAATTTGTATGCGCTAACTTCATTTTGAGGCCAGTAAATGCCAGATACTTTGGTAATCCTATGCACAATGTGCATCAAACTGTTTAGTGGACCCCTGGCATTCATATTTCGGATGTTTTTTTCTTGGTACATAATGCTATGTGGGAGATACCTACTTGCAAAATAGCAATTTTTCTTTTTTGTATGTAGAGCTCTAAATCTTGTTCCAGATGTGAAAATCTACAAAACCTCAGGCAGATTTAAACTGGCCATAGACGCAAAGATCCGATCGTACGAATCGTGGATTCGTATGATTTTCGGACCATGTGTGAAAGCTTAAATTCTCCAGAAAAAAAAACCAACGTATAGTTTTCCTAGGTAAATTGAAAATCCCCAGGAAATGGCACAAGTGTGAGGGCACAAAACGGTAAAAAGAATTAGCTGGCATCGAGTACAAATGGGAATGCTGGCACTTAGGGTTAACGATGGTTAGCTGATTATCCCATCCACTGATCAACTTTGTTTCACAACATAAAATGTTAAACCTGTCCAATCGACTCTAGGGACAATTTTGTCGGAACAAGAGTGAAGTTAGAGATCACCACAGTTCTCTAGAGTGAAATTCTGCCACTCTCCATTATTTTTTATGGGATTTTTAAAGGTGTATTTATCAAAGGATGAACTTTCACTTTCACCCATTGATAAATACTCTTTTAAAAACCCATAGAAATGAATGGAGAGAGGTGGACTTTCACTCTAGAGGACTGTGGTGACCTCTAATTTCACTCGTTGATAAATATACCCCTATGAGTGTAAAAACAAGTAGACAATTTAATTGGGTCATGCTAAAATCGGTTGTTTCACACTATTAAATCTGCCTGTGAATGGCCACCTTCAGTTGTGAGAATATCTATTTTTATAGTTTGCTCTAGGACTGAGAGATAAGCTTAATATTTGAGCAGCCTGATGCTCCTACAAGGAAAGCAGGAGGAGACCTGGATTAGGGATTCAAGTGTACAGAGTGTTCCCACCTAGGTTCCAGTTGGCGGACCTGACATTTGGTGGTTGGGTTGGACATTTGCAGGTTGACTATTGGCAGGCTGGTCACTGGCCCCTCACGGACACTTTTAAAGTGAGTATATGCAGAAGCTATTGCTTACTTTTAGGAGCCACTGGTCCTGTTTTATTAATCCTACCAAAGAATTCTATTTCTACAGCACCCTGCCACCAAAATTATGTGAGGGCGGTACCAGTAGGGTTGCTATCTTTTCTGGAAAAAAATACCGGCCTTCCTATATATTTTTTTTCCCCTATTAATAACATTGGGATCAACCATCATATTTACTGGCCAGGTGGCAACCCTACCTGCCAGAAAGTCAAGAGTGGAGTGCAAGTTTATTGGCAGTAGGGTTGCCACCTTTTCTGGAAAAAAATACCGGCCTTCCTATATATCTTTTTTCCCTATTAGGGCAGGGGCACACAAAGCTATTGAGGGAGATTAGCCGCCTAGCAACAAACCACTTCTGCTTCGGGCGACTAATCTGCCTGAACTACACCTGGCCGGTATTTTATCGGCCTGGCCGGTAAAAATTATGTTTGATGCCAATGTTATTGATAGGAAAAAATGGCAAGAATATAGGAATGCCGGTATTTTTTTTCCAGAAAAGGTGGCAACCCTACTCCCCGCCGACTAGAATCTAAATCGCCAGCGGGATGGCACTCGGAGCACTTCATTTTCTGAAGTTGCCTCACGAGGAAACTTTGGGCGACTTCGGAAAACAAAGAGCTCCGAGTGCCAACTCGCTGGCGATTTCGATTCTAGCCGGCGGGAAGGCTTTTCGAGACTAGTTGCCCGAAGAAGAGGCAATTTGTCGCAGGGCCACTAAATCTCTCCTAATCTTAGCATGTGCCCTTACGCTTAATAACATTGGAATCAACCATTATTTTTACCAGCCAGGCCTGTAAAATACCAGCCAGGTGGCAACCCTAATTGGAAGTGGTTACAGTACATCTGGACTGGCACTAATGTAAGAACGAATATGAATATCTAAATGACATCTGTATTTATTAATACAGCAGCATACAACTGACCATGTCCCACAACAGAAAAACACTTGACTTGAATATAATATATTTCCACACTGTCCCCAGTACAAGAATAAAGGAGGCTGGAAAGAAAAGGAGGAGAAACTTCATATTAATAGGGGAGCAGTAGGGTTATAAAGAAGACGGTCTCAGACTCAGGTTACTAGTTAGTGGGTCGGCGGGTGAGGGATAAAAAAAAATAGCAGGTGAGGCTTATGGACAAAAGCATCTGCCAGCGACATATCCCTGACAAGCCCCGCCTCCCTGAAGCTCCACAACAACATACGCCCACAGCAGGCGGGTTGGATTCTGCTACCTACCAGACAAGTCCCATCCGGCGCCTTCTCCCGCCCCTTCCGACGTCCTGCTCACGTGACTACCATGGCTATCTGTAACTTTTTCCTTCAGGGCCGCTGCCGGTACGGAGAGAAGTGTTGGAATGAACACCCGAGAGGCGGCGGAGGAGGAGGAGGCAACCGGTACCAGTCGCAGAACCGATATCAGGAGCAGAGCCGATATCAGGAGCAGAGCCGATATCAGGAGCAGAGCCGATATCCGGAGCAGAGCCGATATCCGGAGCAGAACCGATATCAAGAGCCAGCAGGTACTTTGATTTGTTTACATTGAGTTTCGGGCTATTAAAGGGGTGGGTCACCTTTTAGCTTACTTTTAATGATGTAGAGAGGCATATTCTAAGACAATTTGCAATTGGTTTTCATTTTTTTTATTATTGAAGGTTTTGGGGTTATTTAGCTTTTTATCCAGCAGCTCTTCAATTTGCAGCTTAAACAATCTGGTAACTAGGGCCCAAATGACCCTAGCAACCATGCATTGATTTGAATAAGAGACTGGAATTTGCATAGGAGAGGCCTGAATAGGAGGATCAGTAATAAAAAGTAACATTACATGTGTAGCCTTACAGAGCATTGTTTTTTGTTTTTTTAGAAGGGCTGCAAAGAGTCAGAAGAGAAAGGCAAATAACTAATGAAAACCAAATGAAAAGTTGCTTAGAATTGACCATTCTATAACATAGTTAAATGTGAACAACCCCTGTAAGATTTGCTGCGCAACTGAACGGAATAAAGTGACATGAAATGAAACCTGTTACCCACAGCAGCTTCATAATCCACAATGGGCAATTAAAGGAGCAGTAACACCAAAAACTATTTCTGTGCTGTATGTGATATTATTAGAGTGAGCTCCCCACTTCCTCTGTTGTGTTCCGCAGAATGGTATATAGTCACGACTGCACCTAAATGTCCTGCAAGCTAAAAGTATTTTTTTATATTTTTTTTTTATGCAAATATCTTGCTTTCTACCACCAAACAAGTACTATGGGGCAAATTCACGAATCCCAGAAAATACGCTAGCGACGCCTTCGCCAGGCGACGTTTCACCATGGTGCCGCTAATTCACTAAAATCCAAAGTTGAGCTCAGGGAGGCGAACGGTAGCGAAGTTGTACTAGCGTTAATTCCTCAAGCAAAGTGAAGTTACAATAGCAATGCCTAATTTGCATATGGTGCCAAGTTAAAGTACAATGGACGTATATGTAGCAGCAAATACATTACACTACACAAGCCTGGGAAAGCTTCATACAATAAAATAGAGTTGTTATTTTGCCCTATACATGTGCCCACTGTATAGTTGAGGTGCCATATGTCAGGAAATGTAGGGGGGAAGGAGGGTACCCCCCAAAAAAAATTTACACTCTTTTTCAGCCTTTCACCCTTAAAAAAGTAAAAGACGCCAGGACTTTTTTTGAAGCAAGCCCTATCTACTCTATTGCACTTCGCCTGGTCTGAGGTGGCGAAGGCAAGTCTGGCACAAGAGGTAACGTTCAGTAAAATGCGCAAGTTAGTGAATTAGCGTAGTTAAGTCCCTTCGCCATAGCGCAACTTCGCCAGGCGTAAGGGTACGAAGTAGCGCTAGAGTAGGTCCACATCGCTAGCGAATTTATGCCAGCACCCTTTAGTAAATCGGCGAAGTAACAAAATGACGTCACGCTGGCGAATTTGCGCTAGCGTTGGCCGCTTCGTGCTTTAGTGAATTTGCCCCTATGTGCCCAGGTTTAGTTGTGCAGGTCTTATGGTTGGTTCCATCAATTGGAACTGCTCCTCTTCACTGCCTGCACTTTTTTTTTTAAAAGGTTTCTTTTTTTATTGAGTTTCAAACAAAAAAAGGGGGGTACAGAAAAGGGGGGGGGGAAGGGGGGTACAGTATCTTCACGTTATTTATTTGCAATCACTCATAAAATTAGCCAGCAACACATCAGTGTAGATTGTCTCCTAAGTGTATGTCGCACCATGTTTCCCACACTTTCTGAAATTTAGATGAGCATCCCCTTGCTTCATATGTAAGTTTAATCAATGGTAGAGATCCAGTGCATTATTAACATCTTTTTTGCATAGAACAGCAATGATCTCACTGCTTGTCTGGTATGGTGTGCAGGAATAATATCTTCTACAATTCCCAGAAGGCAATTTTCAGGTGTATATAAAATCTCCAGAGCCTCTGATATGTAAGCACAGATGTCTACCCAATACTTTGTGGGCAGGCCCATACCATATGCCAGAAGGATCTGTGTTCTGACAACTTACCCATCCTAACTAATTTATCGGTGTTAAATATGTATGTAGCAGGAAACTTCCTGCACTATAAATTGGGTGAACAGAACAATGGAATGAGGCGATGCACCGGTCCTGCTGTGTCTTTTTATTTGGCCCCAACACCAATTGGCCAAACACCCTGCAGGGTTGCCTAGAGCCTTCCACCTAAAGGGCACCTGTCAATAACATTGACAGCTGCAGCATAATGGACATAGAAGCTGAAGCAATCTCCTTGCAAGCAGTGGATATTATTACAAATCAACCATTGAGTATGAGACTTTATTTGTATGCATGAAAAACATGTATGCCAACACTGTCCTTTAAAGAGACGGAGACACTTTATGGCCAAAAATATACAGACATCTACTTAATGAAATCATCGGTACCTGTACAAAGTTGGTCATCACTTCGCTGCTATAACAGCTTCTACTTATCTGGGCTTAGGGCTCTGTGCAGGCCAGCGTTTTTAACCCATCTCAACCAACTAATTCTGTTGAGACATATTATAAAAAAAAAAGTTAAACTGTAATGGATACTATATCATTCCCACATACAGTTGCCATAATTATAGGCCTGTATCATATTAAACTGGCCATAGACTTTCATATCTTATTCTGTGTACGGTGGACATTCAGATTTCGATCGCTTGTTTTAATTACGCTAAAGATTGAAATTGTAGAATTAAAGTAGATAAAGTAACAAATCAGACAATGTTTTGGTCATACATTGACAGACAGCAATTGTAAGAATACTTGTTTTATCTGACTGAAATTTTCTAACCTGTCCGGTTGACTAAACAACTGATTGCCATGGTAGGAATTGTTGGGACTATTATGCTACCCCACAGACAGTCCGAAAATCGTAGCGTTGATTTTTCTGATTATATCTGTAGTTAGTTGGCAAATGCACTATAGACACTTTACCATCTCCAAAATACTATTATTTGTAACCTACTCTTACCTCATCATTTAAGGTAATGCTAAGGGCACCTGGGGTGCATCATCGCAGAGATATGTACAACCATCCAACTTTTCCAAATCCACAACATGGATCAATAGGGACAGTGAAAAACCTTCAGCTGGATCATTTTCTGGATTTGGCAGCAGGAATGTTAAATCTACAGCAGCCACAGGACTCCCTTCGACTCAGAATCGCTTTGCTGCCTTAAGCTCACAAGACAATTCCAGAGATGGTCAGACAGACAAAGGAAATATTCTGTAAGTCATTTTATTTTGATGGTGGTGACTTGTCTTGATGAGGTCACCAAATGAGCAGATCTTTGACTTATCCAATCTTTTGCATTGGATCATCCTAATGTGGGCCAATGTAGAACTGCTTGGGTCAGCTAGATATCTGGTAGCCATACAGGAGGCCAACAAGCCCCATACACTCTCTGGTAATCTACTGACTTAGTATGATAGGGGTTTGTCAGCCGCTTATATTAGCCCAGGTATGGCCACCTTTATCTACAACACTGTTTTGGCAAAGGGGTTTTATTAAATTCTGAAAAAGCTGTAGTTACTTGTGTTTGAATAGGATTCTGCCTTTCTCGCCACACCTACTGCCTAGCATGGGAATACCAATATAGAATTGACTGCTCTCATGTGCCTATCACCCAATGGCCTTAATAAAACTTGGTACTAGAGCTCATGTTTAATCAGAAATTAACTGTCTAAAAAATCTACTCTCTAATGTCTTTATGATAGGAATACATTGGTATTGAAGGTATTGAAGGGCTTTATTGTACAGCTACTGGGTTGGATACAATCTGATACCTAATGGTGGTTAGCAAAAGCACCTCCTATTCAGAGAAATAGAATATTGCAGTGTCAGGTCTCTTATACACGTGTTTCCCAGATTACTGCTGCAGTCAATAAATATTACTGGTCTCTGTCTCCTTTTAGAGATGACATAATGAAGGATATGGAGATCTGGGAATCTTCAGGGCAATGGATGTTTTCGGTTTACTCCATGTTGAAAGAGAAGAAAAATATCTCGGGTAATTTTATCCCTAAATAAAAATAACAACCAAACAGAACCTTCACAGTCTTTCAGTAAGCTGCCGCAGGCAATAGGAAGAATAGGAATGTTGATAATTCAAGCAACATGCAAAATAAATAATAAAGAGCAATTGCTACTTTATTATCTGAATATCTATTACATTCTTGTATAAGGGCTATGGCACAGTAGGGGCAGATTTTTTTTTTATATTTAATTTATTTATTCAGTTTTTTTTCTTTTGTTAAAACAGAGTAAAACACATAACAGAACAATACAGCAATAAATGTTTTCTCATTGCATAGTCATCATGACTCATTAAATACATCTATCTGTATACATAAATACATTAAAAAAAAAGAAGGAAAGAAGAAGAAAAGAAGAAAAAAAAAAAAAAAGCATATTAATTAATAAATAATAATAAGAAAATTTATTATCTACTTTATTATCTGAATATCTATTACATTCTTATATAAGGGCTATGGCACAGTAGGGGCAGATTTATCAAGGGTCGAAGTGAATTAGAGAGAATTTTGGAAAAATTCTAAATTCGAAGTAATTTTTTGGATACTTCGACAATCGATTAGGCTACTTCGAATTCGATTCAAAGTAAAAATACTTCGACCATTCGATAATCGAAGTACTGTCTCTTTAAAAAAAAAACTTCTACTTCAATACTTTGCCAAATTAAACCTGCCGAAGTGCTATGTTAGCCTATGGAGACCTTCTAGAGCATTTTTCTACGTTTTTTGAAGTCGAAGAAAAATCGTTTGATCGATTCAAGGATTTCATCGTTTGATCGAATGATTTTACTTCGACTGCAAATGGCCAAATTCGATGTAAACTTCGATAGTCGAAGTATTCCAATTCGATGGTCGAATCTCAAAGCTTTTTCTACTTCGAAATTCGACCCTTGATAAATCTGCCCCTAGGAGTTGCCCATGATAAATCTGCTCTACTGTGGGCAACTAATCTGCAAATGCTTTCTCACTGACATTTATATAAATCACTGGTGGGTAAATATACACCATTCTTCAAAAGTTGCCTTGGGTGCAAACTTTGGGCCACAAAAACATCAGCACTTTACAGTATTGCTAATGGCATAGCATTTGCAGGAGATAAGGTGCTCAAGCTAGCGCAGATTTATCATGGGCAACTAATCTCCTAGTGTGTCATCAGCCTAAAGGTAAACATTCTGTTCCATGGGATATGCCTGTTGCCTGTATATCACACCTGGCACATTGTGATTCTCCCAATGGAAACTGAGTATACTCTAGCTACCATGTCTCATTCAAAAGATTGCTGTGATGAAAATGCCTGCGGCCTTTGCCATACGCACAGTTCACACAGATGCATGAAATTCTCCATAAACCATGTTATGTAAAAGTCATGTTATAAAGTATTGTAGTTTCTCAACTGGAAGCTTAAAAGAATAAAAAGCTAGAGTGTAGAGATATTCCATAGGATAAAGGTGAGGTGAGATCACTCAGAGAGGTGAATCCTGCAGTAACAGGACTGCTGTTGGATAACATTATGGGCAGTGATTGTGGATTCTCAATTTTTTTTTTCGTCTGCGTTTCCCCAGGATTTACAGACTTCTCCCCAGAGGAGCTGCGTCTTGAATACTCTGTTTGCCAGGCGGAAGGAAATCCTCTGAAATATGTAAGTGAATGTATCCAACTCAAAGAGCCACAATTATCCTATACCTGGTCAACCAAAATAGTTAAATCCATTGCCTTACACAGCCCATCCTACCCTGCACTAGAGCTCATTCTACTTTATCTAGTGAATATTGATTGTAATTACTTGCCCTAGAAATATTTATGATATTATGTATTTTATAGTTTTTGAATTATTTGCCTTCTTTTTCTGACTTTCTAGGTTTCAGATGGGGGTCACTGTCTTTGGTAGTCCATAAACTGTTTCTCTGTGAGGCTATGCAGGCCCTCTCCTATTCTTATTCCAGTTTTGCAGTCAAATCACTAATTGGTTGCTAGGGTAATTTGTACTTAAAGTTAATTTAAAGATGAAAAAGCCCTTTAACCAGTCTTGGCAAAATGTGAGTAGTAAGGGAATTCTGTCCCATTTGTACCTGTTTTCTGTGACACATAGTGGATCTTATTTTTGAACTTATCCTAGCCAGATTTTTGCACATTGTTATTGAAGGTTCTTGATGTTGTCACAAGTAGTTAGCTAGATCAAGCCTACCATTACAGAAGCAATGTCCTAGTCTGTTCTCTGCCTCCATCTCTTCATTCCAGGTCTCACATATTGCTCCTCACTACTGTGCTGCTATGTGGCCACATGTGGATTTTAAAATTGTCCTTGTTTTTATTTTTTATTTTTCTTGTGTGGTGTTATCTGCTCATTTTGTACTACAAGCTTGCACATAAAATACATAGCATTACATTTAATTGTAATCATCCCTCTTCTCCAGATCAATGCTGTTCAGCAACTTGGAAGCAAATGGAAACAACGGATACTTGAACTAAAAAACCCAAATCCATCAATAAAAACAGCCCTGGTGAGTCTCACTAATACATTTTATTAGGTGTTCTGAAGGGTTCTTATCTGTTTAATCTGTGCTGTCGTAAAGGGGAAATATAGACTGGTACTTAACAGAAGTCCAGACAAACTTATGAGGAATAGGTGTACAAGCCCTGTGTTTTATTTAATTTCTAAATACACATGAGAGGCTTAGCCATGATTTAGCTTCGTCATATGCCTTCCCTTAATAGCATATATATTAGTAATTAAGAGTGCTCTACCCTCGTTAAAGGACCTTTAAAAATATTTGTTAGTATACCACGAAAAAAACAAAACACCAAGACTAATTAAACTTTAAAATCGCACAGCCTTTGTTAAGAAATAACTTGCCAAAACTCTTATTGCCCTCCTCTTCAGAAAAGGCGATCCATCATGCGGCGCTCGATTTCTCCTCCCTGCCTTCCTTATAGGAGATAGCCAGGGAGGAGAAATTGTGCAACGCTCAATGGATCGTTGATGTGTCGCCTTTTCTGAAGAGGAGCGCAAGCAGAGTTTCGGTAAGCTATTTCTTAATCAAGGCTGTGCGTTTTTTTTTTCGTGGTATACTAGAGAATTGTGATGTTACTGGTCCTTTAATACCTGTGTAGGTTTCAGGTGCTACACTGGAAGACCCTCGCCTGCTTTTTGGGTCAACTGATACATCCAGGAAAAAAAAAATCCAGTAGCACTCTGGAATTAATACAAAATCTTAAGTGATTTATTTAGCCCATATACAAACAAACAAAGGACAACGTTTCGGGTCCCACTGGACCCTTTAATCAATGTGCCTAATGTGATTACTCTCAGCAGGGAAATACATAGTGCTGTTTTTTTTCCCCCCCTAAGAGCATGTCCCTTCCCTTGTAATTTCCTGTAATGCAATACATTTTATATCTTGTAATCCAAGCATGTGCTGAACTAGAGCTGCTTAAACCTAAGGGTCAGGACACACAGGCAGATTCGGGGAGATTAGTCGCCCCAGCAACTAGGGATGCACCGAATCCATTATTTTGGATTCGGCCGAACCTCCGAATCCTTGGCGAAGGATTCGGCCGAATACCGAACCGAATCCGAACCCTAATTTGCATATGTAAATTAGGGGTGGGAAGGGGAAAACATTTTTAAGTTCCTTGTTTTGTGACAAAAAGTCACTCAATTTCCCTCTCCGCCCCTAATTTGCATATGTAAATTAGGATTCGGTTCGGCCGGGCAGAAGGATTCGGCCGAATCCGAATCCTGCTGAAAAAGGCAGAATCCTGGCCGAATCCCGAACCGAATCCTGGATTCGGTGCATCCCTACCAGCAACAAATCTCCTCTCTTCAGGGCGACAAACTCCCCGAACTGCCTTCCCACCGGCTAGAATGAAAAATCGCCAGCGGGATGACACATTTTCCGAAGTCGCCCGAAGTTTCCTCATGTTTGGATACAAACAGTGATATAGTGCTGCTTTCTAGACAGGGCACATGCACCTTTTTCACATATGGGCAGTTTACAAATGTATATATGATTGGTCATGCTGTGCCTTTTATTTAAATATGCAGGTATGGGATCCATTATCTGGAAACCCTTTATCCAGAAAGAACTGAATTACGGGAAGGCCATATTCCATTCAGTCTATTATATCCACATAAACCAGATTTTTAAAAATGATTTCCCTTTTCTCTGTATTAATAAAACAGTACTTTCCAAACTAAGATATAATTAATCCTTATTGGAAGCAAAAACAGTCTATTGGATTTATTTGAGTTTGAATGGTTATCTTGTAGGCTTAAGTTACTAATTCTAGAAAGATGTTAGCTGGAAAACCCCAGGTCCCGAGCATTTTGAATAACAAATACTATACCTGTATCTATTGCATCTGATTTCTTTAACTTTGTTTAATATTACCACTAGAGGGCAGCAAAAGACTAGTCACAAAATACTGGATCTGTTATCCAGAATGCTCGGGACCTGGGGTTTTCCGGATAACGGATCTTTTTGTAATTTGGATCTTCATACCTTAAGTCTACTAGTAAATCATGTGACATTAAATAACCCATTAGGCTGAGTTTACTTCCAATAAGGATTCATTATATATCTTAGTTTGGATCAAGTACAAGCTACTGTTTTATTATTACAGAGAAAGAGGAAATCGTTTGTAAAAATTTGGATTATTTGGATAAAATCGAGTCTATGAGAGACAGCTTGTACATAATTCAGAGCTTTTTGGATAACGGGGTTCCAGATAACGGATACCATACTTGTATTATAATTTAAAATAAAGATATTTCTTAACTCTTTAGTTGTTAGGAAGTACAGTGAATTAAAAGAATACAAAAAACACAGCTATAACTTTAGTACTAAAAAAGAGTCTTTCACAAATCACATCAGCACCATTTCAAAATGGACTTATCCTCCATCAGATAAACTGGTGAAGATTGAGATGTGTTCCTTCCTAATGTATGCTATTAAATAAAGTTCTAATAAATTCTTGCTAACAAAAGTTTTTATGTTGAGCTTTTACTTTCCTTCAAAGGTAGAGAAGTACATTCTGAGCTCTACAAAATGCATCAAGGAACCACAAAGTGTACATACCTTTCTTTATACTGCGTTACACCCATTATATATTGTTTTAGCCACCAAACAATTATAGCTGTTATTTCTCTAAGGAGTGTACAAGGAAGAACATGCTAACTTATAAACTGGATGTTTCATCTGTGTTTCTGTCCCTGCTGTTCCTAACATTGAATTTAGTCTAACCATGATGTTCTATTTTGCAGCTAAATGAACTGAACAGTCCATCGCCTGATGTGACTCCTGGTTATAGTGGACAGCAAAATTCTGCCTTTGGTGCTTTAAGTAAGTTAACCTGATGGTAACTGCATCTGTCATCGTTTTGTATTGGGTGTAAGCAGGGTAACGTCTGCCCCAAAGTATAAGAATGAAAAAAAGGCAGCAGAACTCTGACACTAACCAAATACATCTGTAGTTGTGACAATGTACAAGTCCAGACCTTGCTGAGGCCTTACTTGTATTTGTACTACTTAAAGGGGTGTTTCACCTTTAAGGTAACTTTTACTATTCGTTAGAATGGCCAATTCTAAGCATCTTTTCAATTGGTTTTCATTCTTTATTAGTTTTAGTTATTTGCCTTTTTCTTCTGACTCTTTGTAGCTTTCAAATGGGCGTCGCTGACCCCTTCTCAAAAACAAATGCTCTGTAAGGCTACAAATGTATTGTTATTGCTACTTTTTATTACTGATCCGTCTATTCAGGCCTCTCCTGTTCATATTCCAGTCTCTTATTCAAATCAATGCATGGTTCCTAGGGGTATTTGCACCCTAGCAACCAGATTGCTTAAAATGCAAATTGAAGAGATGCTGGATAAAAAGGTGAACCACCCCTTTAGGCACCAGCTTATTTGGTATTTCATACAATGCTAAAGTGATTTAGATTTTTCCTAGCATTTTTTTTCATGTCGGTTTAATTTTTATACCCAAGTATGTTGCTTTCAGGTTCTAAAATATGGTCATTATGATTATGGCTCTTTTCCTTTTTTGCAGGTTTTCCTACAAGCAACACAGCCCCAACAGCAGTCACGTTTAGCTTTAAAGCAGACACAACAACCGCCGCTAAACCTGCTGTGCCAAATGCATTAGCTGGATCAGATTTTTCTGCATTTGGAAACAAACCCACCAGTGCACCAAGTTTTGGAAGTGGAGTGGCAGCAGCTGCAGCTTCCTTTAGTTTTGCTCCATCAACAATATCTGGTTTTGGCTCCACGGCATCCAATTCAGGCTTTGGAGCTGCTTCAAATGCAGCTGGTTTTCAGGGGGCCGCTAATATTGCTGCAGCTCCTGCTTTCGGTGTGGCTTCCAGCACTGCACCGGCTTCTGGTTTTGGGGGAGGCTTCGGCACAACAGTAAACACTGGAGCTAAGACTTCTAGCGTTCGTGATCTTTTTAGTGCTGGGACTGCGGTCCCGGTACAGACTACCTTATTATTTGGGCAAGCTACTGGGTCCTTAAATACAACTGCAAGTTCAACATCACTGGCCGGGCAGCCTTTCAAGGCATCAACTTCGGCTACTGCTGTGTCTGGTTCTTTTACATCTGATAATACAAGCAATCCTTTGTTTACGCCACGGAATGAACTTTCCGTAGAAGATCTTGCACAGTTTGAAGCCAAGCAATTTACATTGGGAAAGACTCCAATTAAACCCCCATCAGCTGATCTTCTAAAAGTTACATAAGACATGCATTGGTCTTTCTATATTCCTGTTGGCTTTTTCTGTACAAAACTGCTTCTTTGAGAATACAAACCTGGAATATTTGTATCACAAACTGCATTGTAATAATGTTCATTTTTTTAAAGTAATGTTTATTCAGAATAATGTATTGCATATATTTGTTTTACTGCCATTTAAATATATGTTTAAATAAAGGTTTTTCCTTTATTAAAAAGTCGTCTTCTGCTGTTTTTCTATATCCTGTCGGTTATGGCTGTCGGTGGTTTTTTCATACGTTTGTTTGAATTTTTATTTGATCCGGAATTGTTTTGGTTCGCAGGTATACTATTTAAGAAGTTACTTCTGTAGAGGCAGGCTGTAAGGTAAGGTGTTTGGAAATTTAATATTTTGAGAATATTTGAGAATTTTCAGTTTATCAAAAGTACAGTATCTCAAAAATACTAGATATCAATCACTTTTGAGGGAGAAATAATTGACGGATGCGACCCGACTGAATCGCTTAGGACAATGGAACACTCTAGAATAGTGACTGTTTTTGACACTCGCATGCTTTTCAGTTCTGTGTGCAAGTGGAAAAACAAAATGCTCACAATTGCCCCTCTACAGACTTATCACAGTAACTGCCCATATTTGAAGGGCCAAAGAGATTACAATAAAAGTCAATGGTGGGGGCAGTTGCAAGTGTGTTGCTATTGTGCAAAGTGCCATTGCCATTAATGTCCCAATCAGAACTTGTTGTCTGGGTTCCTTCATAAAACACCACCTAAAGTATAGGAGTATACTATTCTATACTATACTCCAAACAGGCTGGCTAAACAGTAACCCACAGCAACTGATGTAGAACCACAGTAGGTTATTTCGTGTATTTTGGTAGTGTACGTCAATACAGCAATTCTGGACTGAGGTTATACAATACATGGCGGCAAAACTTAACCTGCCTGATGCATGCTCCCCCCCCCTAGTCTGCCTTCTTAGGGGCAAATTCACTAACCTCCGGAAATTTGCCAGCGTCGGCTTCGCTCACATCGCCACACTTCACCAGACGAAAAATTTGTCTGGACAACGCTCATTCACTAAAATGCAAAGTTGCTTCGAGGGCGCCAAACGTCGTTGTTATAATGCCCTACACAAAAAAAATGTTACGATCTTTTGGAGCCTATCACCTTGAAAAACTGAAAAGTCGGCAGCGTTTTTTTGGAAAAATGTAAAAAAAAATTTTTTTTTGAGGAACTCCTATCTACTCTATTGCACTTCATCTGGTCTGAGGTGTCGAAGGCAAGTCTGGCGCAAGAAGTAACGTTCATTAAAATCTGCATCTTAGTGAATTTGCGTAGTTACGTCCATTCGCTAGAGCGAAAATTTGCCTGGCGTTGGAGTGTGAAGTAGCGCTACAGTCTCTCCCCTTCGCTAGCAAATTTACGCCAGCGCCCGTTAGTTAATCGTGAAGTCCCGTAATGAAATCACACTGGCGAATTTTCGCTAGCGTTTGACACCATGCCCTTTAGTAAATTTGTTCCTTAGTGTCATGAAAGACTCTATCATGGACTCGTATATGAGATTATGCTGTCTGCTATTGCTGTATTATGCCAAAAAATCAATATTACTCCATTGGAAATCTATGACCGCCCCCTCACTCAATTTTTGGAAAAAGTTAATCAATGGCATTCTCTATACAGAAACTAACATATGTAGCCAGAGGCTGATCTAAAAAGCTCGATGCAGTATGGGGCACCCGGGTAGCAGCGCAAACATAACAATGTGGCAACTCAAACATGTGGATGAGTCACTCGACCCCACCTCTTATGGCCCTTGAGACCTTCTCTCTCTTCTCCTTTATCTTTTTTCTTTCCTTTCTAAGTTTTGTATGATTTGTTATTGTGGTTTTTATGTTTATTATGAAAACTCAAAAAACAAAATCAGATTTGCAAACCATAAGGCTTTGTCCCAATTATTTGGATTTTCCCAATTATATCTCCTACTAGAATTAACCTTGATAGATCTTGATGTTTTATGCACTTTATAAAACCAGTATACAATCATGCTGCCCTTCTAACATCCTCAGATCTTATGATAGGGGCTGTATTGTCTGCTACTTCCCATGATTATATCTTCCCAGTATCTTTCTTTTTTATACTCTATTTCCATGGGGCATTTACTATGAAATATTCATTTTATTGTTTGAGGTTTCACTTAATTTATGTGTGCAAATAATTTGTGAGCAAATACAGCGAGGGGCTGTAAAAGTAACACCCCTGTATGTAGTTTTTTTCTTTTTTTTTTTACTTTAATTACCAAAACTTAAAGGGATCCTGTCATCGGAAAACATGTTTTTTTCAAAACGCACCAGTTAATAGTGCTACTCGAACAGAATTCTGCACTGAAATCCATTTCTCAAAAGAACAAACAGATTTTTTTACATTCAATTTTGAAATCTGACATGGGGCTAGACATTTTGTCAATTTCCCAGCTGCCCCCAGTCATGTGACTTGTGCCTGCACTTTAGGAGAGAAATGCTTTCTGGCAGGCTGCTGTTTTTCCTTCTCAATGTAACTGAATGTGTCTCAGTGGGACATGGGTTTTTACTATTGAGTGCTGTTCTTAGATCTACCAGGAAGCTGTTATCTTGTGTTAGGGAGCTGCTATCTGGTTACCTTCCCATTGTTCTTTTGTTTGGCTGCTGGGGGGGAGGGAGGGGCTGATATCACTCCATCTTGCAGTACAGCAGTAAGGGCTAGTCCACACGGGGAGATAGCGACGCGTTTGCGGTCGCGGCGACTGACCGGCGCAGGCGACAGTTTTGTATGGGCGCCTATGTAAAAACGCCTGTGCTAACCACACGAGGCGATGCGCTTTTCAACAGTCGCCTGAAAATGCCTCGCCAGGCTTTTTCAGGCGACTGTTGAAAAGCGCATCGCCTCGTGTGGTTAGCACAGGCGTTTTTACATAGGCGCCCATACAAAACTGTCGCCTGCGCCGGTCGCGGCGACTGTCGCGGCGCTTTGTCGTCGCGACCGCAAACGCGTCGCTATCTCCCCGTGTGGAATAGCCCTAAAGAGTGATTGAAGTTTATCAGAGCACAAGTCACATGACTTGGGGCAGCTGGGAAATTGACAATATGTCTAGCCCCATGTCAGATTTCAAAATTGAATATAAAAAAAATCTTTTTGCTCTTTTGAGAAATGGATTTCAGTGCAAAATTCTACTGGAGCAGCACTATTAACTGATTCATTTTGGAAAAAATTTTTTTCCCATGACAGTATCCCTTTAAATGCTCCTTATTTTTTATTAAAGGCAGCCTTTTGTGCACGCAAACAAGTTTGTGCCTGAATAAAACATTTTGCAATGCTAAATTGGTATGATTTACTTTATCTGACATCTGGACTCCAAATCATATGATGATCTGACTGGTGTCTTGATCATGCGCTTGTTAATATTATTGAGTTACTGCTAATTGGACACAACATGCATACATTGGAGAGAGCTTCCTATTTAGACAATTTTCCAGAAGCAAAATATACAGATACAGGGAAAACAGAACAGTGAACTTGATGTTCCTATTACATGTATGTACACAACACGTGTTAGCACAGTGTCATTGTTAAGTTGTACAAGTATGGGACCGATATAGGGAAGAAAATCAACCAAAAAAAGTTTTTTAAAGTAATGAAAATATAAGGTAGTGTTCTGCTGCACTGGTAAAACCAGTGTGTTGGTTTCAGAAACATTACCATAGTTTATATAAACAAGCTGCTGTGTAGCCATGGTCATTAAAACCACTTTCATTTTTTGGTGTTACGGTAAGTGCCTTACCGTTTAGTATTTGCCCAAGTAGCAATTTACATTGCCTTGGGAAACACTGGAGTGAACAGTTTGCTAAATTGCAGCCACACTTCTCTTTGCTTTCTTTTCAAATGCCTGAAGTCAACTGCTGAGAGCCACCTTCTCCATGTCTGCCCATGTGGCTCTAGCCTTGTTCTGCTGCTTAAAGGAGAACCAAACCTTAAAAATGAATATGGATAAAAATGCCATATTTTATATACTGAACTTATTGCACCAGCCTAAAGTTTCAGCTTCTCAATAGCAGCGATGATCCAGGACTTTAAACTTGTCGCAGGGGGTCACCATCTTGGAAAGTGTCTGTGACACTCACATGCTCAGTGGTCTCTGAGCAGCTGTTGAGAAGCTAAACTTAGGGGTCGTTGCAAATTATCAAGCAGAAAATGAGGTTGGTCTGTAATTACTAATCAGCCTTACATTGTGACATTTCTATTCTATGTGTACTGTATATTGTGAGTGGGTCCCTAAGCTCAGTAAGTGACAGCAGCACAGAGCATGTGCAGTGAATCAGTAGAAAAGAAGATGGGGAGCTACTGGGGCATCTTTGGATACACAGATCGTTACTGCTGTGGTTGCCTTGGGCTGGTATAGGAGCCCAACATAATGTACAACATATCTAGCTACTTCTATAGTTAAGCTTTAGTTCTCCTTTAAATAGTCCGGTTAACTGATAGGGGACATTATACCATTGTTAAATATAAGTTCAGCTAATCAGACTGCACAATATACTCTTTGTCTATTGCTTTAACAAAGAGAAATATTTGGGGTGCCAGGAGGTATAGGAGCCAGATAGGACACTGACTTCTAAACACTCTAATTATATGTCTTTAATTGTCTAATTTCCAAAGTTGAGGGGGTCCTTAAATTGATTTTGCTGTGGGACTAGTAAATTCTGGTAACAACACTGTGGTTTGGGCTGGCATGGCATCATCTATTTAGAGGTGTTCAGAGTTTAAATTGCTTAAACAAACTTCAGTTTCCTTTAACCATCACCCACACATTTCAGATACAGCATTATGAGTTCATAGACCTCTTCATATGTTTAATCCTCTTGTGAAGACCAGTTTGTCTCGGGTTGATAAAATAACAGCAGTTATATTCTGTATTTATAATCTTACTTCATGATATTGTACACATCTATTTTAGACTTTTCAATAAACACGTCTGACAGACAGACATACATACATATAACAGAGTAATCTGTGTACCCTGAAGGTGGAACAGTGTCTGGTTTACTGTATCTCCTACATGTTCCTGGAAACCCATCTTTAGGGCTTTCGCAAAAGGGGAGATGGTCGCCTGTTGACTAATCAACTATTCTTCGGAGCAACACTCTCCCCGAACTACCTTCCGCCTGCTAAAATGAAAAATCGTCTGCCGCAATGCACGCGTGATGCTTCGATTTCCGAAGTCGCCCGAAACTCCTCTCTCGGGGAAACTTTGGGCGACTTTGGAAATCAAAGTTCCGCAAGTGCATTGGCGCAGTCGATTTTTCATTTTAGCAGGGAGAAGGCAGTTCGGGGAGATTGTCGCCCCAAAGAAGAGGCGTTTAGTCGCCAGGCGACTAAATCTCCCCGAATCTGCCAGTGTGCCCCTGCCCTTAAGGTTAATTAGGTAAAGATCTTGGTTGAGCATTTTTTTCTGACCTAGAAATCCTTGGAACTAAGGTTGAAATGGTGATCCAGTAATATTTTCATATATTTGTGACCTTGTTATGATCCAAGTGGGCCCTAAACATATGCTGGGTCTCAAAGAGGGCTTGAACTGGAAAACTAAGAAAACCTCACTTCTAGATTGTATACATTTTTTATATCAGTTCACCTAATTTTTTTGCTACCAAGCCAATCAGCTAAAGACTAATATGGAGACAATATAAAGGTTGTGGGCTTAATATGGCTTTCCAGGAGTTCTACCAGTTCTATAAATATTTTGAAAACATCTCAGCAGCATATTTTTATCAGATTTATCTGTGCAAGAAATATAGAGACAAGTTTATTATATAGATGGTTTTTAAAGGACATACACTGAATTCTATTCTCTCAATATCTTGTGGTGTCAGGGTGTATTATAAATATGATACCACTTTATCAAGTTTATAACACACCACCAGATAATGAGAAAGTATTAGGTTGAAGTGTATGGTACTTTATGGACCCCGTTAAGCTTGAAACCTCAGGTTCTCCTTGTTGCACCGATTCACAGTGGGGTGGGAGTAATAAGTATCCATATTCCCACCCTTTACAGAGGGGACATAATGAATCATGAAGATGGACTCTTAGGGGCTCCCTAATACATTCCAGCTATGATGGCCTTTAGCACCTTGTTTACTACTTGGAGTAAAACCAGGATTGACTTTGTTGAAGGGTAAACAGACCATGGGCATTAGAGATGGATAAAATAAGTGAGTTCCGTTATTTTAAAGCAGCTGTTCCCTTTAAACCCCATCTCCACTTGTATAAGCTTTTGGAGCAATGCTTTTGCTGAAAAATATCTTCTTAATAAGGGAAGCAATATGGCAGTTCCCACTTGGCCCTCCTACTTTGAAACAGGGTATATAATCCCTAGAAAGTCAGAAACACTCACTATCCAGGAAACATACATCCCAAATAATCTAGATAATAGATCCCATAATTACAGTCTCGTAACGTGACCCAGTCGTTTTTAAGCCTGAAATTCAGCCCTATAAACCGACAGTTGTTTAAAAAAAGTTAGAATTGTATGCGCTTCCTTTAAGAAATATTGCACCAACTTTCTGTCTCCCTTTAATTTCTGAACGGCTTGAATGTCTTTAAGTCACACAGAGTTCCGGAATATATCGATCGGTAAAACAGTTCACGATCTTTACCCTCCAATCAACCGTTCCTTAAGCTCAGCCTCAAAAACATAAAGGTGACATAAAACACACAAAAGTCTTTGGTTTTCACTGAATTATAATACAAGCATTTGGCAGTATTGTGGAGTGTGGATCCTTTTTATGCCTCCTTTTTTCCCCTTTTTTTCAGTCACTTTCAAGCACAAATCAAATATAAAAAAACACTAAGCGGCAGATTTATCAAGGGTCGAAGTGAATTCGAGGGAATTTTCGTCTATTCGACCATTCGATAATCTCAGTACTGCCTCTTTAAAAAAGCTTCGACCAACTTAAACCTGCCGAATTGCTGTTTAGCCTATGGGGGACCTCCTCTATGTTTTGGTAAGTTTTTCGAAGGATTTTTTGGGAAAATCATACCATCGTACGATAAAATCGTTCGAATCAGAGTATGATCATACGATCGTACGATCGTACTATGATCGGAATACGATCTTACGATGTATAAAATCCTCCGACTTTGAATGTCGGAGGATTCTATTCGATGGTCGAATTTCGAAGTTTTTTCTACTTCGAAATTCGACCCTTGATAAATCTGCCCCTAAGGGTGTCACAAAAAAATTTTTTTTTGTAAAATACTACACTATATTATACATATTTCTGTTTTTTCCCCCTCAATAATCTGTGGTTTGTGAGGTATACAGCGGTCCAATATTGGATATTATTACTCCTTTTATAATTAGCACAATTGGATCAATGATTCCAATTAGCAAATTTTGAACATGATGATTCAAATTCAATAATTTACCTAATAACATAAAACAAAGTTATTAAAAATAGCAATTCATAAGAAGTAAGACAGGAAGTTAGTGTTACAAATAAAAATGATTTCATCTTAAGACCACAACTAAAAACCAATTGATGTCAGAAACTAAACGTATATATTTTCCATGGCTATTAGATAAAACAGTTTATATCCAAATCTTTATTTAGACCACTTGGTTGCAATGCTTTTAGGGTTATTATCCAGCGGGTCTCCTCCTGGGATATTATTTGGGCATTATTGCCACCTCTTAATTTTTTTGTTTTGTGTGAAACTCCCATAAATTTAAGTTCACTTGGATCACTATTATGACACAGGAGAAAATGCTCTGAGGCACTGTGTGTTTTTAAAACCTTTTTGATATTTCTTACATGTTCCCCAACAGTTGTGTTTATAGCAATGCGACTGCAAGTTCTAGACACTTCCCTTTCTGGCATGAAATCATGGGAACAAACGGACTCGCTAACTTGCACACTGTGGTTTCATGGAAACTTCAAGCACGAGATAAGCTTCAGTATTTCTTGTGTGAATTGTTCTTCTGCACTGTATGTATGCAAGCTTATCGACATAAAATATAGCATGGGAGACCCTTAAGGTGGCCATACACGGGCTGTTAAAAGCTGCCGACAGATGAGTCGGCAGCTTACTGGCCCGTGTATGAAGCCCCCCGAGGGGCTTCCCCGATTTCGGGCAGATCTCGATCTGATGGGACTAAAAATCCAGTCGGATCGCAACCGCAGCTGTTTGTTGATGCGGTCCCGCGATCCGACCGCCCGTTCCCATTCGTTAGGATCTGATCGTTGGGCCCTAGGGCCCACGATCGGATCAGCCCGATATTGCCCACCTCACCTTTGGTGACCGCCAAACAAGTGGATCTCTCCATGTATGGCCAGCTTTACTGTATCCACACTCATTACTTGCCAGAAGGGCTGGAATCTGACAATAAAATCAACATTGTGCATTGGTATTTTTGAAACATCTAAAAAATATAACTATAACTATAAAGCGGAGGCTTCCATTTGCTGCCATACACAGGCACATTTAATCTGTTGATTCGGGCCCTTTACACTGATTTAGCAGTTTATCTGCCGGTGTATGGGGACCTCCAACGGGCCCACCCTCCAGATATCTGGACAAAAATTGGGCAAGTTTGATTTTCCCTTCGATCTGGGGCAACATTAACCAGTTGATGCAGTCCAGCCAAGTGTACAACCACCATTGTAACAGCATTTGAGCACTTTAGAATATGGGCCCTGTTATATTTGCTTTTTTTCTATGTGTTATATTGCATAACCAAATCTACAGCCAGAGCCCTAGAGTGACCACAAGGCATTTACTAGGGATTCTAAGGGGCAGATTTCTCAAGGGTCGAATTGAAATCAATTTTTTTTTTATGGTCAAAACTCTCAAATTCGACTAGGGAGTTATCCAAATTAGATTTTTTTAAAAAATTCGAATTCGATTTTCGAGATTTATCATACTCTGGCCCTTTAAGAATTCAAATTTGACTATTCGCCACCTAAAACCTTGTGAATTGCTGTTTAAGTCAATGGGCATCAATTTGGGAATGTCTGCAGCCTTCCTGACATTCGCATTTTCTTAAAAACTTAAAATCGGGCTCGATCAAATTCAATTTGATTTGTATTAGATTCAAATTCGATTTGAGTTATCCAGGCGTTTCAATTTGTCCGAGTTGGAAAAATCTGATTTTATTAATACATTTTCAAATTTATGGGAGTTTTAAAAAAAAAACGGCTAATGTGCCGAAACGTTGGGGTTAATTCTCATTGCTGGCAAGTGTATCCATTGCTTGTGGTTTCTTTTTTGCCTTGATTTCACACAAATTGTGGTATGTATCTTTACTTGATGACATTGCCGTATATGTATATATTCATCTTTGATAGATAAATGGGAGACTTGTTTGTGCAATGTATTGATTGATAAATGTATATAAAGATTTTTTTTTATATTTCATACCACCGTGTATTTGCAGTTTTTTGTGAGTGTGCAAACCCAATAGCTGTAATATTGTGTATTTTGGTTACTCGGTGGGGAGTATTTTTGGGTTATTTTGCAACTCTTATCCATGTCATTCTAGATTTCTAAATTTTTGGAGTGCCCTCCCTTGTTCAGTATTCTTGTAAGTTTTAAAAAAACGCACATGCATTCAAAATTCTACCCTTGATAAACGTGCCTCCCCATCTACGGGTTGCCTATATAATAGTTCTCCATAGGTAACATGTTCTCCTACAAAATGGCAATGGAGAAAACATCAGGTATGCCATTACGTCTTGCAAATGCTGCCACATGAGGGAGAAAGCAGTTCCTTCCTGACGCATTGATTTCCCTGAATGAATGTAATATCCCTAATTAAATTGTTATATGCTGGATTTACATTCCTTAATGTTGTGAAATGTTGACCATGTGTTATTTGTGTTCTCCTTTTTTTTTGACCATGTGTTATTGCCTAAAAACTAGGTTGCCTTGTGTGTGTAAATGCTGATTCATTGTTAGCCGAGCCTGCGCCCAGCATCTCTCCGTGGCACTGAAATCTCTGGGCTTCCCCTTTTGTGGTCATATGAAAAGCCTCTAAGACTTGAATCAAGTGATCCGAGGCAGAATGTACTTCACATGCCACATGATGCACCCAGACAGTTGTTGGCATATGAAGTAATAATACAGAAGTGGCAGAAAATACTTTACAAACATTGGGGAACTGGTGTGCCTACTGTAGCCTGTGATATTTCCATCAAAACAATAAAATTACAAATCACCCCTTTCATTTTATAGAGAAAAGCTGCTTCCCCAGCAGCCCCTATTTAGCAAGTTTCACAAAGTTCTTATAGCTTAAATAATATCTGGCGAGTGCAATAAAATGTATTTGTGTATTTTCTCTGCAAAAGATATCAATGTGCTGTCACTATTTATAAAAAAAGCAACAGGTTAACTTTGGATACACAGTGAAACCTGACAGGGTGGATTCAGCACCTTCAAGATGTAAAAGCCTCTGAGGAGCTTATGTGGCACAACAGCCAAAGTAATAATTACTTCCCATTGCACACACTACTGGGGCTAATTTATAAACACAGGGCAAATTTGCCCATGGGCAGTAATCCATAGCAACCAATCAGTAAGTGGCTTTTTTCAGCCAGCTGCTGATTTAGCAATGAATGCAAGCGTTTCATTGGTTGCCAATGGTCAAAAATGCACAAAATATTTGTATATGTCCTGTTTATATTGTCACCAGGTATTGATTTTCCTTTTTCCGTGTGTTTTTTTGGGGGGGGGGGGGTTGGCCTCTAGTAGCAACTTTGAAAAAAATATGCACCATGAAAATAATGCAAACAATGAATGAGACATTCTGGCATTCTTCTGCTAGACCTGTTGATTGAAGACATTTGGTTGCACCCAAATCCAGGGTTCACATTGCCTCTTGGTATAATTGCTCAAGATTGTCCATGTGGATGATCAGTCTCATCTAAATGACCTACATTTGTTATTTGGGTTTGTGTTGGCTTATCTCACTTAGTCATCACTTAATAGTTCACATTTTGAAATATTGTACTGTTATGTTACTGGTCCATAACTGAATACTCAAAAAACCTTCTTGGCCAGTGTCATCTACTGGCATGTTTATTGGCCAATATGGGTATAATTCAAAATCTAGACAGTGTGGTTGAGCAAGAATGGATACACTTGTTGCCAGGCCTGGATTTGTGGAAAGGTCACCAAGGCCCGGGCCTAGGGCGGCAGAATTCTGCCCAACCGCACCCACATAGGTTTAAAAATAGTGGGGATGCGCAGGAGATACAATATTTTTTTAAATTTCCCATGCGCCTAACCCCTTTGCTTCAGTACCGATGATGAAAAGTGGCACGAATAAAGGCGAGGGGACAGGGGTGATGAAGGCAGTGGGCCTAGGGGCACCTGTTTTGTAAATCCGGCCCTGCTTGTTGCATATATTGACCCCATTCATTAAAGTTATTAAAGGTGCTTGTGTCTAAACACATTCCATGTTGTCACTTGCATGTTGTGGTATGTGCCCATCTCAGTCTGTTCTAATGAATCTTGTGCAAGGTCACCTATTGATGCAGGGGAACCCTGGAGCTACTTGATGGTGGTGGTTATTTCAGGGTTTGCACTGTGGACTGTGTCCATAGGTGCAGTAGACTAAAAAGTCATGTGCAGATAGGGTTGCCACCTTTGTAAAATTAACTTACCGGCCAGGGGGCTGTAATAACGATATGGGCAGAGTGATGATGACATCACGGCTATTTCACAGATGATGGGGAAAGGGAAAAGGCAGACAAAGGGTAGTTTGCGGCACATTCTGGGTGGATCCGGAGGGGGCCAGGGGCTGAACTTTTTGTTATTAAAGATTTACCAGCAACTACATTGCCAGTTATTTTTTAACACCAGCCAGGTGGCAACCATATGATAACATTGTAATGCCAAGTGCCAGAAATGGTGCAATCACCGCTGCGACAATTTTTAGAGCAATTGCAGCTGATTTGTGTCAACATGCAAGAGCAACCGGACACTTTTTAGTGCCTCAGCGGCAACTGCAGTGAATGCAAATACGTGATGGCAATTTTGCTGAATTTTGGGGGAAAACAATGCATTGTGGTTACAACACATGGCAAATTTCAAGTGAATACTGCACTTGAGTTCATAACTGAGCCCGGTGTATTTTATTAGAATCCATTTAATTGATCATTAAACAGTCTGAGCCTCAGTAGTAGTGGGAGTGGATCTGTCTTTTCCTCTGCAGCAGGTCAGGACATTTACAGAACATCTACAGTACCAAAGAGTATTGGATCTCCACGGGGGAGAGATAAATGATGTATCATGATCAGAACTAGAGACAACATTGGTGGTGGACAGTCCTGTATTCTTTTTCATTCGCTTTAATTTAATGAAGGATCCCAGGAAGAGATATAAAATACACTATATGTACAGTATCCTATCGGTCATTTTGTAAGCCATTTAGAAAAAAAACATTACACAATATTTAGACAAATCAGCAGGAGGATAAAAGTACAAATCATATAATAACGTCTTTGTCAGAGAGAGGAGTATCTAGTAAGGACACTCACATAACAGTGAGGAACTTGTTCAAGTCTAGGAGAGCGTGATGGGTATATCTGAGTGTAAAATCACGCACATTTTACTCACGTAGACAAAAGTGTGAGTGCCCTTGGATACATATTGTTAGATCAAATGGAAGCGCTTCCGTGCAACAGCATCACATGTTTAGAAAAAAAACAACATATATATTTTTTATTAACTGTTATATCAAAGAAAATATGTGGGAATGGTTGTTGTGACCACTTGAAACAGTTTGAAATTTGTGTTTGAAAATTTGTTCAAAAGGTCTCAGTTATGAAGAAAGACTGGCCAAGTTGGGAATGTTTACACTGGAGAAGGGAGCTTGATAAGTATATACATAAATATATCATTGGCACCATACAATAAACGGGCCTCTACTGAGAAAAAAGAAGTTTCCATTTGAACATGCAAAAAAGGGTATTTTTTATTTACAGTGAGTGCTGTTAAGTTGTAGCAATTTCTCCCTCAAGTGTTCGTACTGGCAGATACAGTAAATAGCTTCAAGAAGAAGTTCTGTGCCTTTATAGCAAGTGAGAAAATACACTGAAATTAACTCTTATTAGTTGTTGATGCAACTGGTCTGACTGAGGCAAATTGGAGAAGCTTCAGATGGTCTTTGTCACCTTCCTCTGGAACAATTAGCAGTTAAGCAATTTTGATTGAGACGAATAGATTAAACTTGATGGATGGATGCCTTTATTAAACCTAAATTACTATATGTTACTCATCTTAGCAAATGCTTTGTACCCCTCTGGCCACCTGGCCAGTATTTTACCGGCCTGACTGGTAAAAATGATGCTTGACCCCAATGTTATTAACAGGGGAAAAATCTAAATATCCAAAAAAGGTGGCAACCCTAGCTGTAAGGTGCAATAGACCATTACTATTTAGTGGCCTGGTGGGGGGCTATTTAGGCCTCTGTGTACAGGTATGGGATCCGTTGAAAAACCGGAAGGCCATATGACATAGACTCCATTTTATCCAAATAATCCAAATGTTTTTTTAAAAAAATATTTCTTTTTTCTCTGTAATAATAAAACAGTACCTTGTACTTGATCCAAACTAAGATAAAATTAATCCTTATTGAAAGCAAAACCAGCCTGTAGGGTTTATTTAATGTTTGCATGATTTTCTAGTAGACTGAAGGTATGAAGATCCAAATTATGGAATAATCAATTGTCCAACAACCCCCCAGGTCCCAAGCATTCTGGATAACAGATCCCCTACCTGTACTTGAAATGGCAGGGCCGATTCTGAAACACAATCCAGATCTGTGCTTATGCCAGAAATAATACACCTTTTCCATTGGGCTTACTGTAATATCTTAGTTGAGATATTAGTTCACTAGAGAATTTATGTATCCAGGATATTCACAACCTGGTGTAATTCCTCTTGGTGAAAATTAATTCTTGTGCTTATGATAAACTGGCAAATATTCATAGCTTTGCAGTAGAGAAATCTCACCTCGTGAAAAGATGTGAATGTTCATCCATGCAAAATTAATTTGCCAAAACGTGTCATTCTTGCCTCCTAGTAAACTGGTAAAATATCATTTTTGGTGAATATATTACAAATTATAACTACTGTCCTTTAGTAAATATGCCTGTAGTGATGGATTAGCTAAAAGATATAGCGTGAGTACCACTTTCATCTGTGTGGGGGGACAGTGAGTGGATCTATTACATCCCTAGTAATAAGATTGCTTATTTACTAAAGCAATACAGGTTTGAGACCAGTTATCCATAATGCTCTGGATCTTTGGATCTCTATGCCTTAAGTCTACTAGAAAATCATTTAAACATTAAATAAACCCGTTATCCGGAAACCCTTTATCCAGAAAGCTCTGAATTACAGAAAGCCCATTGCCCATAGACTCTGTTTTATCCAAATAATCTAATTTTTTAACAATGATTTCCTTTTTCTCTCTAGAAATAAAACAGTAACTTGTACTTGATCCAAACTAAGATATAATTAATCCTTATTGGTGGCAAAACCAGCCTATTGGGTTTATTTAATGTTTACATAATTTTCTAGTAGACAAGCATAAAGATCCAAATATCTATTATCTGGAAAACCCCAGGTCCAGAGCATTATGGATAACGAGTCTCAAACCTGTATTGCTTTAGTAAATAAGCAAGCGTATTACTAGGGAAAATTTAATAGATCCACTTACTGTCCCCCCACACAGATGAAAGTGGTACTCACACTATATCTTTTAGCTAATCCATCACTAAAGGCATATTTACTAAAGGACAGTAGTTATAATTTAATAAAATATATTCTGGATAACGGATCCTATACATGTACAAAGTACAACATTTGGCTGCAGATCACTGTGTTTAATATATCTTCTTTTCTTCGCAATTTTTTTTTTTTTATATAAATTTGCTAAACATTTTGGAGACCTTTTCCTGTTTGGTTCCAGTGTTAACGGTATGGACATCGTATTTGCTGTTCTGCTAGATATTTCTAGACGAAATATCAAAAAAACCACGGAGCACTAAGAGGGAGTAAAGTGATAAATTTTCACCTTTAATAGTTCATCTTTAAACGAGTCCAGTACATCATATCATTGAACTTTGGATCATGCGCTTTGCGTGTTTCGCCGCGTCTCGCCACTTCCTCAGAAGCGATCACAGGGGTGAGTTGTTTTTGGTTGGGGTGTTGCTCCCTTGAAATGGACTACTGTATATGTAACTTTAAATTCAGATGCATAGAATCCATATGCTGCATGGCTGGCTAGCAATGAAAGCACTGTATTATGCAGCATCCATATAACTTAATGCTAACTGCAGATGCATACCTTCCGGCATTAGTCCCTTTATTTACAGCTAAATTGCACGTGTGCAGATATTTTAGCACACCATTCACTACTGGGTTTTAAAAGAAATACTAATTTAAGGTGGAATATTGGAAGGCATAGAGATTTAACTATGGTTTTATACAGGTGGGGTAAAGCCGACCATGCTTGGGGCCAGCAGGGCCCTGATTGAAGTTATAACCTGCAATACAAGTCATCCTTTTTATACAAAGATTTTCCAGTCCACCATTAAAGGAAATATCTGCACCTATTCAGAAAGGGGAATGATGGACTTAAACCAGAGCTTTTATTCCTATGTTATATATTTCTTGTGGTTAGCTCCTTCATCAGACCTCGCTAAGAGCATTATTTCATTATTTTGCATACAGAGTTAATGGTAATTCTGTGTTACTGGTGATCCTGAGTGAAAGTGGCTTGTCTGAAGCTGCTTTGTTTTTCTTTTTAGAAATACAGCCTAAATCTCCCGACCTAGATACACGCAGAGCTGGGGAAGAGTTTGGGCCTGACATGAGTGACTCACGGGCACATGAGCAGGAGTGGGGGGATATGAACAGAAATCAGGCAACTTTGCTTAATTCTATCACATGATGAGCCTGCAGCACTTTCCTGACCAGGAGGAGGGACCTGTGCACCCTGATTTGCTATGAGCCCCAGCTGGCAGCTTCTGAGAACTGATTTAAAGTCTGGGGCTCTGAGCTCTTGTTGTTTCCATCGTTTGCCAGAATGAAGTGTTTGGTGAGTGGGAGTGTGGTGCTGTTGCTCCTGCTGCAGGTTTCTGGATCCCAAGCAGTTAAACGTGAGTGATTTTGCCAACAATTCCGGCTGGCTCTCCTTTATTTCTTCCGCATGTTGGGTTTTTACTTTTCACTCTTTATATCCTGTGTGACTTATGCAGCCATTGCAGTGAGAAACATTATTTCTTGCTAGGGTTACTTGTTCCCGTACTAGAATCAAGTGCTTTAAATATCCCTCAATTTCTTGAATGACTACTTTAAAAGGGTTGTTCACCTTTGAGTAAACTTAATATGATGTAGCGCGTGATATTCTGAGATCCCTTGTAATTGGTCTTCCTGTTTATTATTTGTGGAGTTATTTAGCTTTTTTTTTTTTTTTTTTTTCAACAGCTCTGCAGATAGCTATTTAAACAATCTGGTTGCTAGGGTCCAAATTACCTTAGCAATCCTGCACTGAGAGTGCCTGAATAGAAAGAGGAGTAATAAAAAGTAGCAATAACAATTGCAATAACAATTCCCCTCCCATTTTAAAACTGGAAAGTATCAGAAGAAAAGGCAAATCATTAAAAAAAAAAAACAACCTTAAAATGACCAATTGAAAAGTTGCTTAGAATTGGCCATTCTATAACCTACTAAATGATTACTGAAAGGTAAACCACCCCTTTCATTTAGGTCCTTTTTCAGAAGCCGCATAAATAGTTGTAGGGCATTATGGTATAAACTAACAATAATAAAATATACCACACCGCCTCACCTTTCCTATGGTTCTCCTGCCTGGTGGTGCAGATCCCCCTAGACGATCGGCACATGTCAATCAAACACAAGTAGAGTATTGGAAGAGAATTGCACAAACACCATATTTGTTGCAGGTAGGGAGCTTCCCCCTTTTATTGCAAACATCTGTGTGACTCCCTTCCACCAGGCTTTCCAAATAATCAGTCAGGGCCCCCATTAGTCCTCCATTACATAGGAATGTAACATTGGACTTTTTACTCTTAAATTCTGCTCAAACGAAGGCATTAGACTGCAAGAAAAGATTTGTCCTGCTCTGCTGGTTGTGTAATTTCAGTCAGTCTAATTAACCTCATGCTTTATTAGAGCCCTCTGGTTTATAATCCACATTTCCGTTCACACACAAAATTCACATCTTCTCATAGGCCAAGTTGAAGCTGCTCTGTCAAATGCATTTTGTACTAGGTGCACAAGAGATGTGTATGAATGTGGACTTCCCATTCCTTTTTAAGGCATGTACTGATTTTGCACTTGAACCTGTTAGATCTTTGGAAGACTGTGCCTCTGCACTGAAGCAGAAATATATGCATCGTCGTTTAACTGGAACAATGTTTTGTGATGGACAGTCTCTGGCTTAATCAGTATATCTAACATTGGTACCAGCATGATTCATGCTAACTGTAGACACAATGATACCTGCAATAGCCAATACTACATTCATGTATAGCAAAGCACCTGCCTGTGCATGTCCTTTGATGAAACCATGATATGCTATAACATACTTAAAGTTAATTTAAAGAAAAATACCCCATACTTACATTGAGTGTTCTAAAGGGTATTTCCTCTTCGCTCAGGCATTACTGAAAGGTTTTTTTGGCCCCTGTCCTCTAGGATTTAAGGATGTGATGGTTCTTGGAAGGCAACCTGGCTACGGTAACTCTCATGAGCGACTGCATGGTTGGTCCCCTGGCAGCAATTCTTGGGATGAGAAACGGTACCCTTCCTGGAAAGCTGGAGATTCAAGATGGGAAAAATGCTGGAGAGGTAGGTTTTGGTTTTTTTTTCCATTGCCCAAAGGGCAGCCATTTAACGAATTCTGGTACTTTTATCCACCAGTTTGTCAGGCAGCAGAAAATATTGAGAGGGCTGGACACTTTACAATAGTGTTCCTTTCCAAGTGGTTCCTGAATGTTCAGCATGTGTTCAGTATTAATTAGATCTGGGTTGAGTGAAATGTCCTCTTGATCAAACTTGGATCAATACAGTTCATGGCTGATGGAACTTCCCCTGGCCCAACTGTCATCTGAAGTCCCCATTATCTGTCCACTATGAGGTCTGACTTTTTTTCTTCCAGGTGGGAAGGTGGTGGCACGTTTGACCAGTGACAGCCCAGCACTGATAGGGTCAAATGTTACATTTGCTGTGATGCTGCAGTTCCCTAGATGCCAGAAGGAAGATGTTAATGGGGATATTGTTTATGAAAGCCAGTGTCTAAATGGTATGTAGTGCTGCTTAGACCATACAAGAGCTCTGTGTGTGTATATACAACAAACAGTAACTTTGTATGCTTTTCAGGTTCCTCTAGTCTGCAGGAACAATATGTTTATAACTGGACCCAGTGGAATGATTTCTGTAATGAGGGGAACTGCAGCTTTAACAGCAAGTTCCCAGATGGAAGTCCCTTTCCTTATCACAGTGACTGGAGAAGAAGGAACTTTATATACATTTTTCAAACTTTAGGTTAGACTCTTGCATAAATATCCCTATTCCTGCTCCTTTTACAAGTTCTGTGTTTTCTGCCCTATCTCTTTGTCTCCTTATTTCTAAATACAGCCCTGTCCACAGCCAATGTCTACTGCAATCTTTGATCTGGTTACTAACAGCCGCTCCTTTCTCAGGCCAGTACTACCAACAAACTGGGGGATCTTCAGCCTTGCTCTCACTAAATACAACAAACATTACTGCCGGCACACAGATGGTTGAAGTGTCTGTCTACAGAAGAGGCCATAGACAACATTATCCAGTTACCAAAGCAAGTTTGCTCTACGTTGTTACGGGTAAGGGCTTACTAGCTGAAGATCTTGTGTGAGTGACGCAAAATCCTGTGCTGTTGTATGACCAAGGTCTTGTTGGTCAGATAAAAGTCTGATCTGAAAAAAACTGCTCAAAATCTCCAGTGTAGTTTAGCCTTAAAGGTGGCCATAGATGTCAACAATTACGAACTTTCCAGGAAAGATTGTTGGTTTCAATACACACCTCTAAAGCTGAATCGTCACGATATAAAGGTAGAAATAATAGAATTCTACCTGTTTCTGAGGATTCTGCACCAACAATGACCAATGTTTGGGTGTCTTCAAATGTGCCCAATCAATTTTACAGCCAGCTTGATCGACGAGCCGACCGATATCCAAGTCTTCTGCCGATATCTGTCGAGTCATCTCCCACCATACACGCACCGAATATTGTACAAAAAATTTTTGTTGTACGATATCAGTGCGTCTATGGCCATGTGTGTTGAGCTGTTGCAAAACATAAATAGTAATAAAGACTACTGCTGTCTGCATCATGAAATGTTACTTGAGGGATCTGTAGGATTACTCCTGGTTGGGTATTAATGAAGGGTAGTGGAGTCACTGGACTTAAATATCACAAACATCACTTACTGATACTTTTTAATTTTTATTTTTTTTTTTAATTCCCAGATCAAATCCCCTTTTATGTGAACATTTCTCAAAAAAATGACCGCAATGCCTCAGACAGGATGTTTATTAAAGATTCGCCAATTAATTTTGACATCAGAATCCATGATCCAAGCCACTATCTCAATAATTCTGTGGTATCATTTGCCTGGAATTTTGGTGATGGGAGCGGTTCCTTTGTGTCAAACAATCCTGCTTCTACTCACACTTTCACACTGCTTGGAAACTTCAGCCTCAATCTGAAAATCAAAGCGGCAATTCCCAGCCCCTGTAATCCACTGACTACTACACCAGTTACTACTACACCAGTTATTCCCACAACTGCGCAACCTATGCCGACGACTACAGTTTCTCCCACAGCTCAGAACACCACTGGTAAGTGGCACATGGCAATTTGTTTTATATAATGTAATTCTATGGCACATGGAAATTGTATTAGAGAGCACAATGACATCTCTGCAGCATCCTTCCCACTGTTTTATAGTGGCTCATTTTGGTCAAAGGGATGCTACATGCTGTGGTGCACTGCATTTTGTCTGCCGCTACTTGGAAAGAGTGACTGGAAACTAGTTCAGCCTTATGGCACACAAAGCTGCCTGTCACAGCGAGGGGCACGATGATAACCAGTTATGAACAATGTGGCACTTATTTTTTTTCTCTTCTTGCCAGGAAATTCCACTGAGCCAGCCTTGTTTACCACAGAGCCTGTTCCCACTACAGAGATCACCACAACTACTGCAAGGACCACCACAACTGCAAGGACCACCACAACTGCAGAGCACACAACAGCTGCAGCAGGGTGTTTTATCTACAGATATGGCTATTACAGTACAAATATAACAGTTGTAGGTATGTGGCATTCTCCTTTACTTAAAGGAAAACTATACCCCCCCCAACAATGTGGGTTATTTAAATTCTATTACATAAAAACGCTCGTATGTAAAACCCTGCTTTAGCTAAAGAAAGCATTTTTTAAAAAAATATACTTTCGTTTAAATAGTATGTGCCATTGGGTGCTCCTAAATAGAAAACTGACATTTTAAGAACTAAGGGCACCCCCTGGGATACTATGATTAACGGTGCACACAAAGCAAACCATACATTTTAGGTCACATGAGCCAAAGGACATTGTTCTGTCTTTTGCTCCCAAACTTCTTCCTGTTGCAGTTAGAGCTGCATGCAGTTTGGTATGATTCTTTTTAAAGGAGACTTGAAAGCTACTTTTATTGCCAAGGATTAGCTGCAATTGTGCAAGCTAGAATACTATATTTATTCTGTAGAATGTTTTATCATCTCTGAGTAAAAAGCTCTAGATGCTCTGTTTGTTTAGGATAGCAGCTGCAGTATTAGCTTGGAGTGACATCACTTCCTGCCTGAGTCTCTGCTCACTTATAGCTCTGGGCTCAGATTACAGCAGAGAAGGAAGTGGAGGGGGGGGAGAGGAGCAAACTGAGCATGCTCACGCCCGGGGCAAGGAGGTTTAAGATGAAGGCAGGAAGTCTGATACAGAAGCCCATGTGTACACAATAGAAGGAAAGAAATGCAGTGTTTCTTTTGACAGAGGACTCAGAGCAGCACTACTTTGAGGGTTTACTGGTATATTTAGGTGGACCTTTCTGATAAGGCTTGCTTAGTTTTAAACTTTCCTTCTCCTTTACAGGCCACTTACAGTTATATAAATGAATCTGGTTAAATAATCATTCTGAGGGGGGGGGGTATAGTTTTCCTTTATCTCCTTAAAATAAGACACTGATTCTTAGTATTTTTTTTTTTTTTTCTCTTTAAGATGGTATTGTAGAGATAAATATTATTGAAATGACAAATGTCCAGGTGCCTGCATCTCAAGCGGAAAATGCTTTGATTGACTTTGTTGTGACCTGCCAAGGAAGGTAAGGAGTGACCAATCAAATGACTTATCTTAATCCCTGCTTGATTTTGTATGAATTATTTTTTTTTTCTCAATAACCGCTTTTTTTCACCTGTCAGCTTGCCTAAGGATGTTTGTACACTCATTTCCGACTCCACATGCATGATTCCACAGAACATGGTTTGTGAAGAGGTCCCTGCCACTGAGCAGTGCTCCTTAACCCTAAGGCGTGCCTTTGCACAACCAGGAACCTATTGTGTAAACATTACCCTAAGTGATGATGCAAGCCTTGCTCTTGCAAGTACTCTGGTGTCTGTAAGTGGAGGTAAGTGCTAATAGTTTACAATTTGATTTACTATTCAGCGTGGGGGTAGCATAAACACTTTGTTTTTTCTGAAATATGGTATGAGCCACAAGGGTCTTTAATCGTAGTGTGGTTTTTTTTTGTTTTTTTTTTTCCTCCTGCCATTTCCTTAGGTTCTGCAAAGCAAAAGACAGTGGCGGCTGTTTTGATTCCTCTGGGATTTGTGGTAATAGTTGCAGCTGTGGTCGGTGCCATTCTGCTCAAGTAAGTGAGCAATATGTCTTATATACTGCCTGCATGTGTAATAACAAAATGTATGGTTTCTGTTATGTTCTCCATTAAACATTGAAGCCAGGGCGCATACCAGCATTCAGACTAAGTGAAACTGAACCCCCTAAAGGCATGACTACTAAAGGTCAAACTTTTGCAGAGGGACAGATATAGAGATATCTCCTATCTATCGTGGATTTAGTGCATGCCTAAGTCTTTATAGGAATTTAAGATCTCTCAAATTGGTTATACTGTAACTCCTAAAGCCTCATTCTGGCAATGTTACTAATATATTGTGGTAGTGACTAGAAAAAGGTCACTCTAGCCTTTAATTTCTCCCCAGGTACTGAGAGATGCTCCAGGAAGGGAGTTGCTAAACAGAGAATCAGTGCTCTGTTTTAAAGACTTTAGTAGCCAGGGACTCCATTCCGCAGATCCAGTCCAGAGATTGGAGTTCACCTTCCACAGGAAAGCTGTCCTTGGGAAAGACTATTTAAAGTTAATTAGAATGGGAGAGTGTCTCTCAACACGGCACAGCAGGTAGGAGACCTGGCTGTGTGAGGAACTCCCAGAGGAGCTGGGAGTGCTGCCTGTTAACTGCAAGAAGCAGAGGTAGCCTGTGACTCTCGCAGAGAGTATTGTGAGGAAACCAGGAGGCTGAATATTACCTGGGAGAAATTCCTGTGAGTACAGGGGTGAGCCAAACTATTTGTTGTGCTGGTTGTCCACAGGGGGCCCAGTCTAGTCAGGGACTGCTTCAAAGTGTGAAGGTAGTGCCCAGTGGACTAGGTTTTTATTTTGTTTTGTTTGTATGATACAATGGTCACCCCTGTGTCCATGCATTATTGACAGTGTTTGTTGGAAAGTGGGGAAAATAAACCTGTGTTTTCCTTGAAGAAGCTGTGTGTCCCTGTCTTATGCTCCTTTTTCCTATGCTGCCTGCCCACCATTGACTAATCCCCCTAAAAGTTACGTGTTCAAGCCGCCAGCTTGCCACAATATATAAAAGGAGTTTCATATATAGGATCAGTTTCATGACCATATATTACAATACAATTATACTTTTTAACATTTTATGAGGTATGATTTTTATCCAGTCCCTTTTATACTCGGATATGCCCACTTTCAATTTGCCCTGTAGGTTGCAATTCAGAACTATTACTTCTAAGTCATATGCAATACTTTTCTGCCAATTTATTTCATCTGATAATGGTGTCGTTTTTAGGTTGAGTTGTGACCAGTGGTTAGTCATCTCAATGGTAGACGGCATAGAGGCGTAACTTTTTTTTTTTTTAATTTCCCCCAAGGCTGAAATACGCTAGTGGAGTAACTTTTACATGTGCCACTGGGCCCAGTGACCCCTCATTGTGGTGGTTAATTGTTGCCAAGCCACTAAAGGTTTTTCTTACAGATGTAGTTTACCTTGCCTGTAAATTCTAACCCTGCCATCCCTAACTTCTAGTTCTCATAAGCAGGTCTGGACAGGGATTCAAAATAGGCCCTGTCATTTCAATTACACAGAGACCCAAACAACCCCCCACCAGCCCACTAAATAGTGATTGTCTATGGTATCTTTCAGTAGCCCCTCTGGCATTTGCCAGAATACAGATTCAGTGTGGGCCTGCTCATATGGGAACATGCAGGTTAGTTTTAACTCCCCTCATTTGATTTCACTCAGACACCTAAGCTGGGCAGTTGAATTACAGTAAATGCTCATCTACAAATACTGCCCCTAGGAAAACTCTCGCTTCTCAGAAGGTTATACCTTTAGGCATCTTCTGGTGTGGCTGACCGTTAATCCCATCCCTGTATTTACATAAGGGAATATTTCCCAACTCGGTTTGGTTATTTGGCTGATTCACCCTCTCGGAGCATTTGAATGAGTACAAGCTGAGAATAGTTGCAGAATTTTGTCACAGTGAATACGTTTTTCTTATGTAGAGTATAAGGCTATTTTCATTTTGCCCTGCCTATATAAACACCGGCCAAAAAAATCTACTCACTCTGTTTGCAATGCATCAGCCTGGGTATAGATTTGCAGAGCAGATTTCAGAATAAAAATGAATCTTGCATTTTCTTGCCAAAATCCCCTCTGTGCCTGAACCCAGGCCTATGCAGTAAATGTCAGAAATCCAATATACTGCAGCACACTATAACTTGTGTAAAATTTGAAGGTGTACTTTATTTGGCTCAAATGTGAGCAGACATGTGGCAACGTTTATGCAGTAAATGTCAGTGCAGAGGAGCGAGCAAAAGCAAGTGAAATGACTGTAATACACAGGCTGAGAAATTACCCCATATTTGCAATATATCTATAACATGCAGGTACACCTAATATCAAAGCCTTTGACTAATTTTATTTTTCCTCTTACAGAAAATACAAGGAATACAGACCCATTGACAATGCAGCAACCAGTGATAATCGTGGGCTTAGTGTATATTTCAGCCAAGTCAAATCTGTTCTCTTTCCAGGAAACAATGAGCAGGACCCACTTCTGAAAACAAAGCAAAGGATCATTTAGTTTCCCTCTCTATAGGTTACTGTAAGGCTCAATAGGGTCTTAATAACCCCCCTAAATGGTGCTTCAATAAAACAAGTGGAATTATATTTTACTTAGTAATAATTCAATTAACAATTGAATGTGTTTATATTGCTGCATACTTTAGACTGTTCCCCCATATGCAGGCTTGTGCATTTTAGAGTACAGCCAATGTGCCACTCTAGGGCAGTGTTTATTTAGGAATGCATTATTTAACCGGCCTTCTTGATATTTCTGGCTATACATGAAACCTTGTCTAATGTTAATATTTGGCACTTCATATTAAATTGAAAGTCTGACTACCTATAGACTTCATCTGCACTGTGCAATGTCGGTTACACTAGATTGCTGTACAATAAATGCTTGCCTTTACATTTAATACATTGTATTCTTGTTTGCATTTTAAAAGAATGGAAATGAGAATCAAACCCATTTACAGAGTAAAACAATCTCCCTTCTGCTGTGTGTATGAACCAACCATATGCCCTGAAACACACAGTAGAAATCTGGCATGTACAGTAGACTGGGTACTTCAAGTGGCATCATGCAGGGTAGTACATATGGACACCTCTTGTTATCCCCCTGCTGTTGAATCTGGGAGTGCTACATGTTGGACGTATAGCTTGGCTCTCATAAATACACACTGAGACTAATAACTTATAGTGATATGAAAATAAGTGGGCTGATGATGCCTCATGGGTGGAATGATTTATGGGCATATGGAAATTCAGAGAGTTTAGAAATGATTAATGTCTCAAGGTGGTAACTTGTCCGGATTTTGGAGCAGTAAATCGCAGGATGGTGGGTTAGAACTGGACCACCCGAAGGGGAAAACCAAAAACGTATTCAGAGGCCCTTTCACTGAAGTTCCATATAGGCAGCCCAAACATAATTACATATACAAGTGGATTATCTAGTGAGAATCCTATTTATCTACATTAGAAGAACATTGTTAGCATTAAAAGAAAAGCCTTCCTTAAACTCTTCCTTAAGAAATGCAACGTTATGCACCAAACATAGCTGTATATCAAAGTGTGCTGGCAAGTCTTATAAAGCGATGCATGGAAATAGAAAGACTTGAAGCAAACGTTGCTTTATACAACGAGAAACAGATTCCCCCCTCCCTCAGGGTCCAATGGATAATATTTGTCTTCCTCTCTTCTGCCTCTTTCATGCTTTTTAAATAGGGAGTTACTGACCCCCCAAACTGGAAAGCTAAATAATTCCAAAGCCACAGAAAATAAAAAACAATTACAAAATGTTCCAGATTAGCATGGTCTCCATCATACAAAATGTTAATGGTTTAGTAGCACTTCAATGCTGGTGATTGTGGATATTGTCAGGGCCGGATTTACCCTCCTTCCCCCCTAGGCCCAGCTACTGTGCCGCCCCCCCCACACGCATTTTCTGGATGTGAATCTTTTTCCAATCAGGACATTTATGCAAAAGTGGATCAGATGGATCAACTAGCAGTTAGGCTTGTTTGAGATATATCTATATATATTCTCTATATATAGACACCTTTTTATACATAGATGCAGAGAGAGATGTGTCCCTTGTTTTGATAAATTGTCAATTGTGCTACAGTGGGCAGCCGCAGCATCAGTTAAATATTTATTATAAAATAAAAAAGGTCAAATCTTGGCAGCATCATAATCTTTGTAGTTCCTATTTCTCAGCAGACATTATCCCTTATAATACATGAGTGATACTCTGAGTTCCCTGTGTAACTCAGCCTGCAGCCTTGTGCCTTTATATGGTCACAGAACAACCCCTCAGTGACTCCTAATATCCTTATAATTTACAGTAGGGGGTACATTATCCCTTATAATACATGAGTGATACTCCGAGTTCCCTGTATAACTTAGCCTGCAGCCTTGTGCCTTTATATGGTTACTGGACCCCTCAGTGACTTCTAATATCCTTATTTACAGTAGGGGGTACATTATCCCTTATAATACATGAGTGATACTCAGAGTTCCCTGTATAACTCAGCCTGCAGCCTTGTGCCTTTATATGGTCACAGAACAACCCCGTCAGTAACTTCTAATATCCTTATCATTTACAGTAGGGGGTACATTATCCATTATAATACATAAGTGATACTCAGAGTTCCCTGTATAACTCAGCCTGCAGCCTTGTGTCTTTATATGGCCATAGAACCCCTCAGTGACTTCTAATATCCTTATCATTTACAGTAGGGGGTACATTATCCCTTATAATACAAGAACTGAAATGGTTTTCATTTTGTAGGAAGCAGGAAAGGGACATAAAAAAATCTGTAACAGGTTTAGACGTTAGAACACTTGTGATTCTGCACCTCCAGCAAATCTGCAAGTTGACTGACATATTTCTCTACATGGCCGATATACAGCAGATCTGCAGGGAAAATATTAAATGTACATACCAGGAACAGATCACCTTGCTGGGACACACGCAGCACAGCAGAGGCAGCCGCAGCACGAGCACAGAGAGGAGTGGGAGGGGGCGGAGCCTCAGCGGGAGATAGGCTGGAGGAGCGGTCCTAAAGCCAGCCGGATCTATCAGGAGCAGCCGACTTACACAAGATGTTAGGGGGCGTCTTCTTGCCGCCCTTAACATCTTGCCGCCCTAGGCCCGGACCTAGGGGGCCTTTCCCTAAATCCGGGCCTGGATATTGTTGCAAAAATAATTTATAGCCATGTGACTATATTGTGCAAACGGTCACTTCCCTTCTTTAAAAACCAGACTGCGAGATTCAAAACCAGTGGAAATCCTACTTGAAACTTTCATTTAGAGGGAAGCAGGTTGGATTCCCCGCTGATCTGTACAGCATTGAGCGTGCACTGTGTGGCTGGTAGAAAAGAGATGGCCGCCTTAAATTAACTTTTAGTATGATGTAGAAAGTGATATTTTTAGACCATTTGCACTTGTTTTATTATTTGTGGTTACGGAGTTATTAGCTTTTTAACCAGTAGTTTTCCAGTTTGCAATTTCAGCAATCTGGTTGCTAGGGTCCAAATTACCCTAGCAACCATGCAGTGGTGTTAACAACTCTGGGCCTTCCCCCCCCCCCACACACAACTTTTTTGAAGGGGCCCAGCACCAACTGCAGGGAGCTGTTTCCCCAGCTTTCTTCCCCCCCCGCCAACAACTCTGGGCCGCTCTTCCCTCGGCGAAAAAGCTTTGAAGGGGTCAGGCACCAAATGCAGAGAGCGGCTTCCTGGCTCTTCCCGTCCGTTCAAGTGTATGCACGCCTGCCATCACAGGTGGAAGCTGAGCCCAAGGTAGAGTCCTGTGCGGAACCAATTTCTAAGACCCGATTCCGCAAAACACATATTGACCCACTTTGATCCGCGACCCGACCCCGCCACTGCCTTATCCGCAACCCACCGACCACCATCAAACAGGAAGTGGCATCATCAAAAGTGGGCGAGGACAGAAACAATTTCTGTAAAACTTTAAAATATAGACAATATTACATGAGATAATAAATTTAGACCCGCGGGTATACCCGTACCTGAAAATCTTCCCCTCATTCTGCAGGGTGCCGCTTTTCTTGCGGGTAACCTGCAGGTTTTCGAATCCTTTGTATCACAGACAGCACCATCCATAAATGTATTTTTGGCTTGAAAAAAGTCCTATGCAGCTCTGAAACGTTGTGTATCTGGGTCAAGAGCCTATGTCTCAATAAAGGCATTTTAAGAAAATACATTTATGGATGATGCTGTCTGTGATACAAAGGATTCAAAATCAGTTGGTGGTGGAAACTGTGAGACTTGCACCAAATGAAAGGATTTTTGGAGGTATGAGTGCTGGCTAAACTCTTGCAGTAACCTGCAGGTACCCGACCCGTGCAGGACTCTAGGCCAAGGCCCCCTTTTCCCCCCACAACTGTGGGGTCTGCTTCCTCTAAAGTTACACCACTGCAACCATGCATTGATTTGAATAAGAGACTGGAATATGAATAGGAGAGGCCTGAATAGAAAGATGAGGAATAAAAAGTAGCAATAACAATACATTTGTAACCTTGGGGTAGACTCCATGATCGATTTTGTCGCGATCCGACGCGCTGCGACAAAACGCAAAAATAAGGTAAGAGATAGAATTGTCGCATGGCGTCTGCATCCGACAGTCGTGTCGCGTCGGATCAACGCAGCAACACCATGTGACAATTCTATCTCTTACCTTATTTTTGTCGCAGCGCGTCGGATCGCGACAAAATCGCTCGTGGAGTCCTACCCTTACAGAGCATTTGTTTTTAGAGGGGTCAGTGACCCCATTCGATAGCTGAAAAGTCAGAAGACAATTCAAAAACTATAAAAAGAAAAAATGAAGGCCAATTGAAAAATTGCTGAGAATTAGCCATTATATATATCTGTGGTTAGTCTTCTTAGAAATAAAATAAAAACGTATGGCTCAGCAGCGCCACCTAGCGCTACAATTTGGTAGTGGGGAACGTCACAGACGCAAATTGGCGAACTGACGCATCAGGACGTTCCGAGGCGGCGCTGTAACTCGCATTGCTGCATTTTGCGGCTATCGTTGCGGTAGGAGTATGTGGGCACAGTGTCTGTCCCGGTTGTCGGTTCGTTTGTACCGACCGGGGAAATGCCTCATTAAGAACCAATTGTATTGGCGGCGCCATATGCCCTTGAAGCCAGAGGGCCGGACGGCTTTCACGTGGGACTCCGGGATCAGGCCGCTGTGCTCAGCCGGGAGCAGGGTGAGTGACCCTATCAGCGAAGCGGAGCAACGCGAAGCCCACTCACATGGTAGCGCGTTTACTGAGGATCCTTCCGCCAACCCTGATGGAGAGGCGGAAGTGGGTAAGTCACCTTATGTGTGGCCTTCAGGGGATCTTGGGAAGTGGCTGCAGAGCAACAGGCTGTTACTATATACATATCACCGTGCACTGAAAGGCAGCCAGAGAGGAACAAGCAGTCACTATATGTACTTGTATATGTATTTTACACACACAGACAACAGTTACGTGGAACAGCCATTTGCCCAGCTTGCTTTTGGATTCAGCACCCCCCTCACTTGAACTATTATTTGGTCTCCCCCCGCCAAGCTCTTAAAGGGGAAGTAAATGTATTCTTCAAACTTTATGCAATGTGTCCGCCTACTTCTTACTGTTCCTTTTATTTCGTAGCCTTTTATACAGCGTTTGGACATTAGCGAAACACAGTGTTAACTGAATTCATTGTCATTTTATATTTTAGTTTGTACAGAAGATTTGCTTCCCAGTTTTGACATTGAAACCCTGGTCGGCTTGCTGAGGCAGGAGAACGCCAAAGACCTGTGCGTGATACGCGTCCCCCCAGAACTCAAGTACACGGACCATTTTGTGGTGGTCAGTGGATTCTCTACGCGGCACATCCAAGCCATGGCGCAGTATGCTTTGAAAGTGGTACGTTTCTTTACCCCATAAGTTGCATTATTAGCCATGAGTAGTTAAGAGTGTGAATAAAGATACATCTTTAAATAAAATCCTCACAACTTTTTTTTCAAAATGAATCAGTTCATAGTGCTGCTTCAGCAGAATTCTGCACTAAAATCCATTTCTCAAAAGAGTAAACAGATTTTTTTAAATTCAGTTTTAAAATCTGACATGGGGCTAGACATATTGGCAATTTCCCAGCTGCCCCAAGTCATGTGACTTGTGCTCTGATAAACTTCAACCACTCTTTACTGCTGTACTGCAAATTGGAGTGATATCACCCCCTCCCTTTTCCCTCCAGCAGCCAAACAAAAGAACAATGGGAAGGTAACGAGATAGCAGCTCCCTAACACAAGATAACAGCTGCCTGGTAGATCTAAGAACAACACTCAGTAGTAAAAACCCATGTCTCACTGAGACACATTCAGTTACATTGAGAAGGAAAAACAGCAGCCTGCCAGAAAGCATTTCTCTCCTAAAGTGCAGGCACAAGTCACATGACTGGGGGCAGCTGGGAAATTGACAAAATGTCTAGCCCCATGTCAGATTTCAAAATTGAATATAAAAAAATCTGTTTGCTCTTTTGAGAAATGGATTTCAGTGCAGAATTCTATGGAGTAGCACTATTAACTGATGCGTTTTGAAAAAAACATGTTTTCCGATGACAGGATCCCTTTAAATAACAACTAAATGCTTTACTTCTATCAATTTCACTGGCCAAACCAAACAATAACACCCAATCAGGTCAAATCCTTTCTCACAGAGAATTCCAATGGTAGGACCAGCCTTTCCCTAGTATAAAACCCCCCTCACATTCCTGAGCTGGGGTCCGCAGTCATGCATGCGTTGTACACATTCTGTCCTAAACAGCATGGCCCACGTGTCCCAGCATCACCCTTAAACTGTAGGCATGCTGGTAACTCTTAAACCAAATAAAATGTAATATAAAAGGTTTGTTCACCTTTGAGCTAACTTTGAGTATGATGTAGAGAGTGACATCCCGATACAATTTGCATTTGCTTTTTATTTTATTTATATTGGTGGTTTTTGAGCTAACTTTGCTTTTATTTAGCAGCTCTCCAGTTTGTGATTTCAGCAGTCTGGAAACTAGGGTCCAAATTACCCTAGCAACCAGGCATTGATTTGAATAAGAGACTGGTATATGAATAGGAGAGGGCATGAATAGAAAGATGAGTAATAAAATTAGGGATGCACCGAATCCATTATTTTGGATTCGGCCAAACCCCCGAATCCTTCGCGAAAGATTCGGCCGAACGGAATCCGAACCCTAATTTGCATATGCTAATTAGGGGTGAGAATGGAAAAACATTTTTTACTTCCTTGTTATGTGACAAAAAGTCATGTGATTTCCCTCCCTGTCCCTAATTTGCATATGCAAATTAGAAGTCGGATTCAGTTCGGCTGGGCAGAAGGATTCGGCTGAATCCGAATCCTGCTGAAAAAGGCTGAATCCCGAACCGAATCCTGGATCCGGTGCATCCCTAAATAAAGTGTAGCAATAATGCATGTGTAGCCTTAAAGCGCATTTGTTTAAGATGGGGTCAGTGACCCCTAGTTGAAAGCTGGAAAGAGTCAGAAGAAGAAAAAGGCAAATCATTTTAAAACTATAAAAAAAATATCTATAGAAATAAGTCAGATCATCTGGACTTAAAAAAATAACGACCAATTGAAAAGTTACTTGGGGTTAGCCATTCTATAACATACTAAAAGTTAACGTAAAGGTGAACCACCTCATTTAATGTAAAAAACAAGGTCATTCTGTATATCACAAATTGATCAGCGTAAGGTTTACGTATGTCCATAGTCGATCATACAGTATCTGGCTCTCAGAAAATGGTAAGTTGTGAGACGTTTGTAACACTGGAGCAGCTCAAATGCTTGCAAGAACATTTATTTACTTTATTTATTGTGTTTTATTCTTGTGTCTCAGTATAAATACCTGAAAAGGGAGGACGAGCCACACGTTCAGATAGAAGGTGCGGACACGGATGACTGGATGTGCATAGATTTTGGTAAATAAACAATCAACAGCTAGATTTTAGGATATAGAGCTATAAATAAAATGGATAACCATTACTGGCATGCTTGAAGCCTCTAGTGACCAAACAGACATATAACATGTTATTCAAAAACATTTTTCTAAATGCATGCTCTTTATGTAAAAAATATTGTTTATTGGATCATATTAAAATATCAAAAACACTCCACATGGAGCCTAACACGTTAGATCCTCACCTAGCAATTAGTCATAGGCAATTTCTAATGGGACACTTGTCCTAGATACTTATATACCATCTCATATAAACCCTAAAACCAATCACAATTCAACACATCTATTGTATAAGTCATTAATTAGAGCCTTGTCCATTGGCCCACTCAGTTAGAAAACACTTATACAAAATACAAATTCCATGTTACGGGGTAAAAGTTGAAAAAAGTTTTTCATTGTTAAAACTGACAATATAGTTTTCAAATACTTGTGATGTTTAACCATATTTGAAAACTATTTATATTGTCAGTTTTAACTGTGAAAAACTGTTTTCCAATTTTACCCCGTAACATGGAATTTGTATTATGTATTATTGTATTATGTATTATCTAACTGAGTGGGCCAATAGACAAGGCTCTAATTAATGACTTGTACAACAGATGTGTTGAATTGTGATTGGTTTTAGTATTGGGAGGGTTTATATAAGATGGAATATAAGTATCTGGGACATGTGTCCCATTAGAGATTGTCTGTCTATGACTAAGCGCTAGGTAAGCATGAAACACTTAATCACTTAGAAATCCGTATACTCCTCTAACCCACTCTGCTCCCTCCCTCTGGAATTTACTTTGGCTGTTGGCTCGTGAGCATGCTCAGTTCTATATTTAGCTCAGATTACTAAACACACCCTCCACTCTAACAGCCAATGAAGAGATAGCATTGCTGGTTCTACAATTAAGAGTACAAGTGGAGCTCACCAAATCTCTTTGTCGGATTTTCGCACTGGGTATCCTGTGTGTGATATCCCAATTGAGTCAATCTGTGGAAATATGTAAAGGTGTGGGACAAATCCAAGGCAGCAACTGGACTGCAAAACTTCTTTACTGGGGATAGAGATACACAACATGTTTCGGGCAGCGCCCTTTGTCAATTGCTGGTTCCCATTAGGGATGCACCAAATCCACTATTTTGGATTTGGCCGAACCCCGAATCCTTCGCAAAAGATTCGGCCAAATACCGAACCCTAATTTGTATATGCAAATTAGTGGTGGGAAGGGGAAAACATTTTTTACTTCTTTGTTTTGTTCCCTAGTTCCCATAGAAACTCTAGCTGTCTGATCCTATTTCTTTCTCCTAACCAACTCTCCTGAGCTCACATTTACGTTGCGTTTTTAAAAAAGAACAGCCAGGCGTAAATACGCATAAACTGCACTACCACTGAAACTAATGGAAATCGCACTATGGGAATTCACACAGGGTGCTTGCAATCTAAAATCCGCCACAGGACGCCAGTATTGGCGTTTTTTAGCAGAAACGCCAATACGTCAAGAAACTACCAAATCAATAGACTCTATGGGATCTGCACGTTTGAAACCACACTTTGCGTAAATACGCAGCGTATTTTAAATATGGCGTCCAAATTCTAAATGAGAACAATGAAAACAATGAGAAGTGAATGTTGGGAAAAGAATCGTACGTGCTGAAAAACGCATGAAAAATGCACGTTGACGGATGCATTTGGTTCCAGTGGCGTATTTACACCTGGCTGTTCTTTTTAAAAAAACGCAACGTAAAAACGCCACGTCTGGCCTTGCCCTTACAGTGCTCAACCCCAGCAGAGATTTTTATCTAAGTATGTCGTGCATTCTGCATTGCATGAACTTTACAGCATACATGTCTCAATATTACCGATGATGAGGGGAAAATGGCCGCCAGGTGGAAGGTGCTATTTGTTTTAGGAAAATGTGATGGCGCTGGCAAATGGAGGGGGTCTATGCAGTACAAATGATGTGGCTTGGGTGGGGAAGATATGCCCAATTTATATATTATTGGTAGGAAAATGTAGGCTTTACATGTCAGTGGCTGGTTTATTTTTTTTTGTGCATTCCAACACACTGGAAAGAATTGGTTAACTACTGATGGGAGCACACATATACAGCAAACTCAGGTACAATTGTGCACAGTTGCATCCATATTGATTGTTTACATGATCTCAAGTGTGCGGAATGCTCAAAAAAGCCACCACAGGGCAACACATTTACAAAAGCACGAGTCCAGCGCTCTGATAAGTGAATAGAGAGTTGGGAAGTTTACCTATAGTGTTTAATATTTTCACACTTTGAATTAAAAAATGGAAATGTAAATTCCTTTATAACTTACCTCTATCTGTGTGTGTTTTACAGGTAACATTGTTGTGCATTTTATGCTGCCAGAAACCAGAGAAAAATATGAACTGGAGAAACTATGGACTTTGCGCTCATATGATGATCAGTTGTCACAGATTGCCCCGGAGGTCTTACCTTCTGACTTTACTTTTGGACTTCAGTCACACAAAGATGGAATCCTAGGAGTGTGAGCCATGTTGGTTTAATGGATGGATAAAGTAAATGTACTTCTTGCATATCGGTGTCCGTGATAGAAGCACAAGGGAGTCCTGTTTAAATCTTGTTCGAACACGTGGTACCTGGTGAGAGAGAGGTGCAGCAAGTTCCACGTTATAGCACTAGTGTGTTTTCTCACTGGAAGCAGCTTTCCATGTCTGTAAAATGTAAAAACCTATTACATACGAGGAAAAGATTCACAACCAATATTGTATATCTGATCAATTGTATTTTCTATAAAACATTCAAGTACAAAGACAATAATTTATGGTGTTGGGGGTCTTTCTGCTCACACGGGAGGTAGAAAACAATCTCCAAATTTTATCCATTTACGGCAACTTGTTTTTTTGTTGACTATAAAGAATGGTCTGCCTAAGACAATCAAAAGGCAGCTCACACTGTTGTCACAAAAACTGGCATTAAGCAGAGATGGAAAGTGCTGTATCTGTCACAGACAGAGCCTTTTCCTTGAATGTGAATGGGATGCAAATGTGTGTATTAAACCATATGCATTTTATTTGCATTATTCATGGCTCACCTAGCATATTAAACTTTTTGGTCACTCCGCTGTCTTAAAGAGGGAAAACTATGGGGTACCTCCCCTTTACCTATAATACCACTGGACCAATGGAAACACAATCACTCCAACAAGGCATACATTATACTTAAACTTACACGATATTCTGTTATTCAGTTTGTTTGGGCCAACAGGTCAAATGATTAAAACAGCAGATAGGGAAGAGATATAGCAGCTCATTTACTGATGCACCAAACACTGGAAGATCAATTTTTAAACATGTGATCTTCAAAGCGACCAATATCCATAGTACTCATACATGATGAACAGTTGGGATCATACAACCAATACTATCAAACAAGTTGGGCCATAATTACCCCACCACCATCCCGAAGGTCCCCACAATAACAGATCAGCTCTCTCCACTATATCATGAAAGTCACAATTCATATGTCTAAACCTACGCTGGAGTGATGAACTGAATCCTACCTGCCCAACCATCTTTCATCTCTATATGGCAATCCAGCAATGGCAAAATTTCAGATAATAAGCATAACTCAACGCCAGGGTCTTGGGTTTGTTTTTGGTGAAATATTCTATTCCAAAAACATTCTAGTAGATGAACGGCCTTCTGATGAGAACTGGCTCTAATGTGCATGTTGTGTAGAAAATAGACCTGATTGGAGGGATTAAATATCTTATTAACCATAATAATAGCAGGTCTACTTAGTACAGGTATGGGACCTGTTATCCAGAATGCTCGGGACCTGGGGGTTTTCAGATAATGGATCTTTCTGTAATTTGGGTCTTCATGCCTTAAAAGGAACAGTAACGTCAAAAAATAAAATTGTTTTAAAGTAATGAAAATATAATGCAGTGTTGCCCTGCACCGGTAAAACTGTTTGCTTCAGAAACACTACTATTGTTTATACAAATAAGCTGCTGTGTAGCAATGGGGGCAGCTATTCAAATGAGAAAAGGCTCAGGTTACACAGCAGATAAGCTCTGTCTGTCTGATGGTGTTATCTGTCATCCATTAGTTATCCTGTGCCATATAGCCATTTTTCAATTTCCACCATTGCTACACAGCAGCTTGTTCATATGAACTATAGTAGTGTTTCTGAAGCAAACAGATCAGTTTTACCAGTGCAGAGCAACACAACCTGATATTTTCATTACTTTAAAGCACTTTCATTTTTTGGTGTTACTGTTTTGCTTCCAACAAGGATTAATTATATCTTAGTTTGGATCAAGTACAAGGTACCGTTTTATTATTACAGAGAAAAAGGAAAACCTTTTTAAAAATTTGGATAAAATGGAGTCCATGGAGCTTTCTGGATATCGGGTTTCCGGATAAGGGATCTTATATCTGTATGATGTGTTTGGGTACTTTGTCTACTGTTTTATGCATTTAATTCTTTTTTCAAACTCATCTACTAAAATGAAATGAAAGAAATGGCCAATAAGAACTCTGTTAACTCAAACTTGCCAGTAGGATCAGGGCTGGATTGCCCACTAGGCACCCTATCCACTTGCCTAGGACCCACCTAGCTTTAGGGGCCCAGCCCTGGATCTTGCCCCACCCTCCTCATTGCCTGCCCACGTCCCTTTGTGATGTCGCCCTTTCGCTGGGCAAACAAATAAAAAGCCTGGGTGAGAGTGGGAGCCGGATCTTTTGCATGCAAACTGACCAGCTAGTAGGAGGCTTGATAAAGGGCAGGAGCCCAAAATGTTACCTGGTTTTTGGCACAAATAAACACTTCAACACTGTCTTATAGGAATGCTGCAGAGTGAATTTTCTGCAAACTGACCAGCTAGTAGATCCTTCAGTTGGCTGCTTCTGCTGCTTTTTCTGCCGTTGTTTGAACAATTACTACTGAGCTGAGAAAACCAAAATTGATGCCTATCTGGGTGCAAAGTAATTGGAGAGGGTCTCTGCAGGATCAAGGCTACAGCTGAGCAGTCTCTACTACTCTCTAGTCATCCCATGTGGTTGCAAAAAAATTGTGACAGGACTGTCTGTGTGACTGACTGGGTGGGAACTGGCTGGGGCTGATCTTACTGACAGGTCTGGGGTGTGAGGCAGCTTGATGCTGTATGCTGTTGCTTCAGGTTATGCCTCTGTATAAAAAATACTCTCATCTGAAGCAGCTTCTCTTATTTATGTCACTGCTTCCTTTTATACCCATAGGTAGGAGCTGCCATACCATTCGCATCTGTGTAGATATAGCATTCCATTAAAAGACAAGGTAAAAAAAAAAAAAAAGACAAGGTAAAGTTAATTCACAAAGATGTGCACTTGTACTCATTCACAAAACGTTTTAGCTAAGCGCACAAGCTAAATCAGTGCGCACATAAAACAATAGGCGCCGTAAAAAAATGTTTTGTTTTGCCAGTTATAATATTTCCAAAATTCAGGAAATATTTTTAGAAATAAAGTTTACCATTTCCAGTGTCAAAATGGAGTGTGGTGGGGGGGGAGGGTTTGATCAGTCAGGTGAGTGTCTCCAATTGAAATCTGAAGGCATTGGGGCTGTGCCACAGGCTGGTGGGTATGAAATTGATCAGGTGCAGTTCCCCTGTTGTGCAGATGGGGTGGTGTGGGATCTGTGAGTGCCTGCAGTTTTCTTCTTTGGTTGAAGCCCATCAGATGGCCCCATACCCTGCCCAATAAGCTGTCAATTTAGTCTGTTGGCAGCTTATATCTGCCCGTGTATGGGGACCATAAGAAAGAGATGCGGGGTAAGAAAGAGATAATGGTGAAAAGGAGTGGTCTGAATAAAAAGAAACATAAGGAGAGGAGACCAAAAAGAGAAGAACAACAACAATGGCTCCTAAGAAGGAAATGGTGAGAAAATGGACAGTGGGAAATAAATAGGAAAGGTGTATAAGATAAAAGGAATGGAAGGAAAAGAAAATTGGGTGTCGATACATGATGGGAAATGGAAAAGCAGTGGAAAGCAGAAGTGGAAAGATGTTAGAGGACGGGGAAAATTAAAGATGGTAGGGAAAGAAAACAAATAGGCAAGTATTGAATGAAATTGAAAAAATAATAAAAAAAAGTGGATAGAAGCAAAGGTGGCAATAAACATAAAAGAAGTGAAAAAACAGAAGGAAAACACAAAAGTAAATGAATATACCAGAAGATAAGAAAACAGAATGGAATATGAGCCAATGAGTAACAGAAGGTGAGCTCCATGCATATATGTATGAAGGCTGATATAATTGTAGGGTTAACTGTGTCTTTTAGTTGCTGATGTTTTTGAAGACTGGAGGTGGAGCTTTAGAGAGCTAATAGAGATAACATTATAGACTGCAACATCACTTGCTTTTTGGCTGGACAAATTTGTCAGTGTTGGGGGCTAGTACTCACTGCCTTTTACTGTATATATGATGCTTCGGGGCCGGTACCCGCTGCCTCTCACAGTGTGCTGTATGTCAGTGATCCCCAACCAGTAGCTTGTGAGTAACATGTTGCTCTCCAACCCCTTGAATGTTGCTCTCAGGGTCTTCAAAGCAGGTGCTTATTTTTGAATTCCAAGCTTGAAAGCAGGTTTTAATTGCATAAAAACGAAGTATAGTGCCAAGCAGAGATCCCTACTGACAGTCCACATAGGGGCTACCAAATAGCCAATTGCAGCCCTCATTTGGCACCCCAGGGGACTTTTTCATGCTTGTGTTGCTCCACAACTCTTTTTACATTCGAATGTGGCTCACGGGTACAAAAGGTTGGGGACCCCTGGTATATGTGATGCTGCCTCTCTGTACATACTGCCGTGTGGTATCAGTATCAATTGTTCTGCATGTATACTGTACTTGTTGTGCCAGTTTCTACTGACTTTAATTTATAATGTGATTGGGATTCCAGAACCTCTAACTGCTTAAAGGGATACTGTCATAGGAAAACCTGTTTTTTTCAAAACACATCAGTTAATAGTGTTGCTCCAGCAGAATTCTGCACTGAAATCCATTTCTCAAAATTTCTCTTCTAAAGGTGCCCATACACTATAAGATCCGCTTGTTTGTCAAGGTCACCAAACGAGCGGATCTTAACCCGATATGCCCACTAACTGCCAGGGCCAAATGATCGGATTACAATACTACGAACGGGCTTCAACAGGTTGCAGGACCGCATCAACTAGCCGATGTGGTCCTGGATCGTATATAAAAAAAAAAAATCAAACTTGACCGATTGACATCTGGCTGATTTTTGGCCTGATATCGATTGGGAGGCCCCACACATGGGCAGATAAGCTGCTGAGCCAGTCTAAAGGACCGATATCCGCAGCTTTAATCTGCCCATGTATGGCCACTTTAAGAACAGCACTCTAGTAAAATCCAGGTCCCATTGTGACATATGCAGTTACACTGAGTAGGAGAAACAACAGGCTGCCAGAAAGCAGTTCCATCCTAAAGTGCTGGCTCTTTCTGAAAGCACATGACCAGGCAAAATGACATAAGATGGCTGCCTACACACCAATATTACAACTAAAAAAAATACACTTGCTGGTTCAGGAATGAAATTTTATATTGTAGAGTGAATTATTTGCAGTGTAAACAGTGTCATTTAGAAATAAAAACTACATCATAAAAATCATGACAGAATCCCTTTGGTGTGCCAGTGCACACAACTTCTTATTATACAATGTACTAACACACACTGATTTTAAATTGAGCTTGGGGCGCCAATGTATTTGAGGTATCAACACCCACTGCCTGCAGTGCCAACTTCTCATTAGTAACATCACCCTGATATAATGTCAGATTGGGAACAAATACTGCAGCTTAGGTTCTGCTTAAAATCTTGTAAAGACAAACTTTAATGTGGGTGAAGTTTAAGGGGCATGGCCTTCAATGTGGGAATGGCACATACATTTGCACACTATTCCTTTTTGTGCACACAACCTTATAAACTTAGGGAGAACATTACCATTAAATCTCCCTCCCACGTGCAATTTTGTGCAGAGGTGCTACAGAAATTATTTTCACCGGGGGGGGGGGGCTGGGCCCCTGAAGTTATTCCCCAGTACCATAATGGAGTTTAAGATCACAGTTAGTACTGAATCTGTGCTGTTATGAAGCTTACAAGCAGAACATACACACCTTTAGGGAGCTCATATACTGTCTGGAGTCATATTTGGGGATTTTACCAGATCAGGATGTGACAGATTTATCCTATTCATTTTCCTATAAACATCTTTGGTGGAACACATTGGTGTTATTTCACAAATTTTGGTACTTTACACTATAGATCTGTATTATTTGGACCTTTCTTTTTATTGTTTTTACGTGCGTGTACATCACCAGTTTCTAAATTTTTTTTTTTTTACATATTGGCTTGTGGTTTTATTCCTATTGAGAGTCAGGCTGAAGACTGAAAGTAGAGGGCACTCTGATCTTATTTGACATATTTCCCCTATGTGTATATATGCTGATTTGGGGGGCATCTGTAGGCAGTAGAAAGTAATAAATTGTGCTTTCTGTGGAACTGAGCATTGTAGGTCCAATAGATTCCCTGTCATGTCCCAAAAGCCCCTGGGTATTTCCTTTGTGGTATTAGATCATGTATGTGATACTGGTATACAGGTAGCAGAGACTTACTGACACATATACAGTATTTGTGCATTTAGTCATAGCTTTCCATGAGGTGGAGCCCATAATTGCTTTCAGGACCCCAGATCTAATGCTTTTGCAAACAGCAAATCTCCTGAAAATGCCTTCCCCTTCAGAAAGCTTTCGATTGCTGCAAGTAAAACACATTACTCGTGGTGATCCGGCTTAATTGCAGGAAACCGAGAAGGAAGGCAATTTCCGATGATTAAGGTGGATCATCTGCGTGAGCAACGTGTTTTACTTGCAGTGATCTGAAGGGGAAGTCATTTTCAAATTTTTAGTCCATTGAAGCATAGGTTTTCTGCGGGCAACAAAGCGCATCTGCCATTGCTCTTAAAGGAGAACTAAACCCCCCGCGATGTCAAGTCCCCACTCGCCCCCCTCCATTGGCAACTCTCTCTCTGCCTCCCCCCCCGCACAGTCTTACCCCAGAATCCTGTCTTGAAATAGTGACCACAAATGCAGAGTGAGCACAGCGGAGCTCACGGACGCCATCTTCCTTCCCTTCGGTGATTTCCGTCTCTTTTGCGCAGTTGTCGCAAAATGGAAGATTGCTCCAACTGCGCGTGCGCCATTATGACTCTCACTTCAAGAAGATTGCTGAAGAGAAGAAGATGGTGCCCGGGAGCCCTACTGTGCTCACTCTGCATGTGTAGTCACTATTTCAAGAGGGGACTGAATTCTGGAGTAAGACTGTACAGAGGGGAGGCAGGGAGGGGGGGGGCAGTGGGGACTTAACATAGTGGGAGGTTTAATTCTCTTTTAAGGGATAGAAATTAGTAGAATGGCTTTGCTTTGAATTATAATGTATATTTAGTGCTGCTGACATTTTCAAGCACAGCAAGTTACACCCATAGAGGTAAAGTGCTGCCTAGTGCTAAAAGTACATGGAAATCAGATGAGTTTCCAAGGGCCTGATATGGGTATTGAACCATTCCAAGCTCCAATGAGTTGCAGGTTTGTAGCTTAAAGATGGACCCTTTCTATTACTGTGTTGGGTACAACACAATGCTTTTCTCTTATTTATGGGAACAGCTTGTTGGACATTGCCAATAGGTTTGTTTTCTAGAATCAGCTTTCAGACCTGGCGGCATCTTAATCCGTAATTTTAGATACAGGTTCAATACCAGTTATAAATTTTCTTAGACAACTATTGTTCACATAATGCCAAGAACTCTTTTTAGGTAAATTACCATGTGTCTGCAAGAAATTGTCCAGGGGTGGGGAGGAGAATGTGATGATGGCAGAAGAGCAGGTAGATTTGAGCTGGAGGTTAAATTAAACTGTAAATGCAGTGTATTTAGCCTATAATATATATTTACTTATGCTGGGCAGAGGATTACCATATGTAATAATTCAATTCAATTGTATCCATTACTAGCAATCTTTTCCATCCTGGCATGGGAGACTAGAGTGTAACACAATTCATAGCATTCAGGCACACCAGGATATGGGTGCTCAGGGTTTTGGGGTCTTCTACTTTATCAAGTGTCAGAATTTTGATAGGGCACCCAACTAACCTGAAATCACTAACCAGACAATGTGAACAACTCGTACAGATTTACCTCCAAATGTGGATTTTGCTGCAGGAGGTTGGGTTGACTGAAACATAGTTCAGTTTATTCATGATTTTCCCCCTCCACAAAACATACAGATGGAGAGAGATTTGGCATTTGACTGGGTGCAGTGGCATAACTACATGTTACTGGGCCTCACAGCAAAATAATTTTAAGGCCCCCAACATATACAGATATTGCCCTGTTTTACCAATAAATGTTGAAATTGATCATTATTTGGGGCTCATGGGGCCGCCAATATCTTCTGGGCCCCACTGCAGCCACTGGGTCTGCTTCCTCTATAGTTACGCCCCTGTGTGTTTCTCTTAGACATCAATCCCCTTTCATGCCAATCACTCTTCTTACCCTAACAAATTCTGCATGATCCACGGCCCTTCGTTAAAGGAGTAGTTCACCTTTACAAGAACTTTTAGTATGCTATAAAAAGGCTCATTTTCAGCATTTTTCTTTTTAATTATTTGCTGCCTTTTTCTGAATCCTTACAACTTTGACTAACCCCCAGCAGTCAAAGAACTATTGCTCTGTGAGGCCACAACCGGGTCCTTTCCTTATTCATCTTCCTGACTGCCATTCACACCACTGCCTGGTTGCTTGCATAATTTGCATCCTAGCAACAAGATCCAGCTTCTGCAATTCTGCACATCATTCTATTGAAACTTATTGCAGTTAACAGCAGTCAGCCAAATTCTCAGCAAAATCATCCCATGTACTTAAGCAGCTGATCTATGTGAAACCTGCACATGACTTACTAAAAAGTTAATTTAAAGGGAACCACTCCTTTAACTATTCAGATATGGTGCATCAGATGAAATCCCCATTGAACCAACAGGTTGGTATGTATAGTTCATGTAGTGAAATCATACAAGTCTACATTTTATTGACGTGTGTATGAGAGCTTGATCTGTTGTTGGAAGTGCAGATCATTTTTGATGGGTGTGGGTTGCTTTGTGAACAACAAAAGCCAACACTGCAGTAGGGATGCACCAAATCCACTATTTGATATTCGGCCAAATCCCCGAATCCTGGGTGAAAGATTTGGCCGAATACCGAACCGAATTTGCATATGCAAATTAGTGGCAGGAAAGTGGAAAAACTCGTGACGAAAAGTCCTAAGATTTCCCTACCTGCACCTAATTTACATATGCAAATTAGGATTTGGATTGGCCAGGCACAAGAATTTGGCCGAATCCTGGTTTCAATGCATCCCTACTACGGGGACACTGTGGGCGATAACAAGGCAAGCCTATAACAGATACACAAGACACAAAGTCTAGGAGTTAAACTCTTTATTCCATTCAGAGGCATCTGGCAAGTGGAGCTGCGTTGGGGGCACATTACAGATGAAATATGATCCATGCTTTGCTGATATTAATTCATTTACAGTATAACTTTCTACTGTAGCTATTGCCAAAATACTCCAAGTTACCAAGTCTCAATTGAAAATAACATGATTTACCACACTAACAGTCTAGAAATTTAAAGAGATATGACAGTATTTAAATCAGCAGATGTAGATGCAGCACCTATCTGTAAAGTAAAGTTCATGGAAAATAATCAAGTTATGTCTGCTTCAACATGTTAAGAAAAAGAAAGTTGGGCCAGTACTTAAGCCTCAACTAAAGTTCAATATGCTATTTTTTTTAATGACTTTTCATAGTTCAGTATTCTTTTAATCAATGTAAGAAAAGAAACAATTCTAACCACTAAATGAAGTCACTCTCGTCAAGGAAAAAAAAAAGAAGAAATTAAGGTTTCTCTTAAAACTACAACTTAGGTTCTGAGTTCTTTATTTTAACCAAATTAGTATAGATGCAGAAGAAGAAAAAAAAAGCACTTCAGACCATTTTCAAAAAGAAGAAGAAAAATCTCTAATCTGTACAACAATGATCTTTGGGAAAAATTATCTAGTCTATGCAGAAATGCCTCTATTTCAATATGAATCTAAGAGGTAGATCAACAAAATGATGAAACAAATGGTTTTCGCTAGTTGTGCCCCTCAAATCAGTGCAGCATGGTGATTGTGATCATCTCATGCACAAAAACATCACAAAAAAAAAAAAAAATAAAGGTTCAGAGGTAAATTGCATGGCTCTGTGAAGACCACACACGCGCACACACACAGCAGTCTTTATGCACCATGTGTTGCCACATATTCAAAACTGAGGTAGACTGGAGTTTATTGAAGAAACTTGAATGTGTAATATTACCACAATCATCATTCAATTTACATTCTGAAATTAAAAGAATTTGGTAGCTTTCCTTTTGTCCCTGCCTTTTGACTTTCCTTTTGTGTTCACCCTTTGGCTGCCAGAGTCATGCGGCGCTCTGGCAGCCAAAGGGTTCATGATTGGTTGCAAAGAAAATGAAAAAGAATGTGCATAAACCCTGCTGTAGCTATTTTAAGCCGGGATAGACTGTTGTATTCAGCTTTTAAACCTTTCAAGTGGCTTTGTGTGGCCCTTTTTTTTCTTTTATAAAAAAAAAAATTTTTTTTTTTTTTACTGCGGCTGGATATGTAAACGTAAGCCTGCCGTTATCTTCTGCGCGATCAAACGAGTGTTTGACCCCTCTCCCCAGTTCCCTCTCCCCCCCCACCCAGTCATGGTAACTGAACGTAAAATGTGCTGATCTTATGGGAAGCATTGATAGATGGTTGTGACAAAAACAAAATTATATATAAAGGAAAAAAAAAATAAAAAAAATAAAAATATATATTTATATATATAAATTTATATATATATATGCTCCCACAGATCAAGTGTTTTTACCAAACTGACGATGAAGCTTGCTCTTTGAACAGAATGGCAAAGTTCAAACGGGCTGCAAATGTTTCAATGTAGCATTGTTATAGGTAGTGATGGTCAAAGGCACAAAGGGTTCATTGCATTCAACCAAGCAGCACAAAAAAAAAATTTAAATTAATAAAAGGGGTAAAAAAAAAAAAGGTAAAAATAAAAAAAACAAAAAACTCCAGTCTATTGCATCCTAAAAATTTCCCAAACCCGGCCGGCCTCTTTCCATCACTTCCTTGTGTCCTGTTCCCAGAAAAAGTACCGTCAAGCTTTATTTTCAACCCATAGTAAAAGAAAAATTAACGGCATTGCTGATATCAGAATGGTGGTGTCTTTCCGTATTTATTTTTGAACATTCACTGAATTATCTAGCAATATATGATGGTTTGAAAGGCCTCAGGAAAACCGAGGCAACGCCCCATCTCTTACTCCCATCAGCCAACAGCAAGCAGTTTTATGCTGCTCTCTTGCACCAAATATTAGTAACTCCTTAGCTGCTGGCTGATATTTTATTTTTTTTTTTATTAAAAAAATAAAATGCTCAAGAACTATTAGCTTTATAAAGTATACAAAATACAAAAAAAATAAAACGAAAAAAAAAAAAAAAAACAAAACAAAAAGGAACAATTTCTCATTGAGGTACTAAATGCCTGAGGTAGTTTAGTAAAATGCATATATCTTTTTATGCCCTGGCCAACACCTTTCTACACTTCCCTTAGGTTATTCATGGCAGTGTTAAGTAAAAATGCAACCAAATTAGAAAAAAAAAATGCCACTTGTTCAACACTGGGACTAACACTTAATCTTATCAATAACCTTCATCGACTAACCCAACAGTAATCCCACCCTCCACTATTTATCTTTTAATACAACTGGACGTATAAGAGCAATGCCTTTTCTTTTTGAACCAGAACTCATAAGAGAAAGCTTCATTAAACAAAGTTCTAAAATTGTTGGGGGAATAAGAACAATAAAAAAAAAGACTAACAAGGTTCATGTTAACTTGTGAGAATAGATCAAAAGGGAAGTGAAGGGGACCTTTTTTTTTTTTTTTTTTTCTTTTTTTGCCTTTTTTTCCATTTTTAAAGCTGGGTTTCAAAAGTTTTGAAAGCCTAAATAATACATTCTCAGAGACAGTTTAATGGTTGCCTGGTCCTCAAACAGGGGATGCGCTAGGTGGTATTCTTCCCACATAGCAGGGACAAGAAGTGGAATTTGTCTTCATCTCAGTCTGTCTTTGGTCTGGCATCTGTCTCTGTGAAGGGCCATTTTCCTGAACCTTTATTTTCTTCTCGGTTGGGGTTGTCCACTTTGCACTGTTTTCTGCTGTTGCTGCTGCTGTCTTCTTACCTGAGCCAATATTTCCTGAATTTTCCTTTGTGCAAGCTGTTAGGTAACAGAAAGTAATGTCAGGCAGCTCTACAATTTACTTAAGCTCCTCGCTCAGACATTTATAGCTGCAAAACTGAATCTCTTCAAATAAAAATGCAAAAATGGATGTGTCCAAATCCCATAAGATCATAATTTCCACAATGTGGTTGCCCAGCAGTTAATCAATTATTAAGCCTACAAGGCTACAGAGATTCAGAATCTACAAAACTCAGAACTGGCTATGCAGTGTGCTTGTGGAAAAGTACTTACATGGGTGCTATGGAATGCTTAAAATCTACACATTGGGACTGTGATCATTGCTACATATAGCCCATGCAACCTGTGGCAGGTAAAGGTGGCCATACACGGGCCGAGAAAAGCTGCCGAGAGCAAAGTCAGCAGCTTATTGGCCAGTATATGAAACCCTCTGATGGACTTCGCGATCGTTACCTTCTGAAAATTGGGTAGCTGTCGATAGGGCAGGCTTTAAAATCCCAGTTAGACTGAGAACCACATCAGTCTATTAACGTGGTCCTCAATCTCACCGTCTGCATTCCTGGCCTTGTGAACCAATCATTGGGCCCTAGGGCCCACAACTGGATCAGCCCAATATTGTCCACTCAAGGGGGGCATCTGCTTGTTTGTGACCTCTCCAAATGAACAGATCTGCCCCTGTATGGCCACCTTAAGAGTAGTGGGAAGGATGACTATCTGTGGACAATGCATATGGCTGTGTTTTTTTTTGGGTACACATTGCCTCTGCAAGTGACCCATGGTCCATACCATTGATGTCAATGTATATGAATCCCCCACAGGTAGGAGTTTTTGAACCCCAATGCAAGTAGCAGCAATCACAATACCATGTGCTATAGAACTGGATGGGTTTAAAAGTAAAATGAAAACCAAGAGATGGAGGCTCTGGCCAGCACTACATCTGCTGCACATACCTGACTTGCATAGAAGTGACCCGTTATCTTAACGACCACTTCATCATTTTCATCTGGTGTTTGATCACGGGGCACAACAACCTCTGCACTTGTTAAATTCTGAAGTTCATTTACCTAGAATAACAAGCACACAGAAACATAAGCATTTAAATACAGTAACATTAAAACCGCTTACAGACTATGAGACTATAACAAACCAGGGGATGATAAACTAATTCTTATGTTCTGGCCTCTCCTCCCTATGCCACTATTTCCTGAGGCTTTTAAACAGAATGACAGCCTGTCCAAATTCTACAGTACACATAGCAATTTGGTCATTTTGTTGCTTATTGTTCCCCCTATTCAAAATACAACATTTAAGTGTCTAAACTTGTCAATGGGAATCATAAATTATCAGTACTGACCATACGATGACCATTGACAGAATTATACAGCTGAGCAGCGTATGGGCAATGCTAAGAGAATACACTGCAATCCCAATGGATTATCAGTCTGGACAGAACGGAGTGGCACAATACTAATGGTTTAAAAAAATGCATTTCAAAAGTGTTGACATATAGCAAACATTGCTACATTAAGGACACATTACACCATGTAGAAAAATCACACATTTATTAAGCGGCTTATGATTGTGTGAATATGTAGCACGGTGTAAAATTATGGCATAAAAAGGTTGTCGTCTTTTTTAAAAAAAGTTCCTTTGTACACACAAGTTTTGCCTGATCATGTCCCATTGACTTATGACAGTATAATATATATATATATATATATATATATATATATATATATATATATATATATATATATATATATTTTTTTTTTTTTTTTTTTTTCATATTCATTTATGCTGAATAACAAAGGATATTTATAAAGAGTTATTGGACACCAATTTTTAATTTAGTAGATTAGCAGAGTTTGGCCAACCAAGTATATCGCTAAATTAACTTGTTAGACATTGGCTATAATACATGTGATGTCCCAATGTATTACTATACCCAGACCAAAAAGAAAAAGGGAAAAATTGATTTGGTGTGCATAGTTTATGAAAATAAAGGTAGCTCCTGTTATCTTACTGTTTTTCCTCCTTTGCCAATAACCCGTCCAGCAGCATATGACGGCACTTTAATGTGGGTCTCAAGTTTCACTTCTTCTTTAGGTCCGAAGAAGTTTTCTTCTTTCAGTTTACCATAGATCCTTCCTTGAGCCTAATGGAAATGAGCGGTTAGTTTACAAATGGAAACAAGAACCAACAGAAAAACAAATTTACAATAAATGCCTGACAATATATTTAGTAGTATCTGCTCTCCTCCAGAGCTTTATGTTCCTGGACAATTTTATTTTAGAGTAAAGGTGGCCATAGACATTATAATTACGATTATTCCTGGAAAAGATCTTTCCAAGAAAGATTGTTTGTTTCAATACACACGCCGAATCATCAGATATATATGGGTAGAAACAATGAAAGTCTACCTGTATCGGACTATTCAGCACTAACAGTGGCCGATGTTTGGGTGCCTTCAAAGGCACGAGTCAACCTATATCCAAGTCTTCTGCCAATATCGGTTGGCTTATCTCCCACCATACACACACCAAATGTTGTATGAAATTTTTTTTTGGTTGGATATTATCTGTGCATCTATGGTCTTTCTGTAATTTGCCTCAATGCAGATTCATTTGATTTTAGTTGGAATCAAGTACAAGGTACCTTTTTGTTTATCAGGAAGTTTTTTTTTTTTTTTTAGAAATTAATTAAAATGTAGAACATGTTTACAGAACATATTTTCTTGACACTATTAACCTACCTTAAATTGGGCTTCAGGAGGTCCAGTGATGATCACCATTCTTAGTTTGGCATCAGGTCCCTCCGCAGGTGCAATCTAAAGCAACACATTTTAGTAAATTCCCATGGCCAACAAAAACAATTACAAAATAGAATACAGCCAGAACATCATTGGAATTAAGGAAAGAAACTAGTTGTAAACACGGAGGACAGTGCATTGTGAACTGTGGCTGATCTGGTGTTCTCTGTCCGACTACAAGGCAGGATTTGTATTGTATGAACTGTCCTACAGAAGGTCGTGTGGCACAAAAAATGAGACTGTCAGGAGCAGTTTGCCCACAATGAAACATGGGAAATGCCTACAAGTAAAACAGCAGCCTTAATTTCCCTGCCAACAATTTAAATGCAATGTCTCTAGTAAGGAAGTTACAGTAATGCATTTCCACATTATATTTTAATTAATGGGAATCATGCAGCTGCAACTACTAGCAGCAAACCGTTAAGGATAATTCAATAATAAACCTGAAACATGAGCGGACAATTCCCCCCCATGGGAAAAATGCACCACAACAATTGTATCATATGAACCCAAAATATAAATCTGCACAGCTCTGCTGAAGGAATGTTCAGTATAGTGGAAGCTTTCTAGATGACAAGCTACAGGTGACATGCAGAAGGACACAGATATTTGTATGCATTTCATGAAAACATAAACTTCAAGAGCATATTAACAAGGGAACCAAGAAACTGTACCTTAATAGATGCTCCTGCAAAACGTGATAGTTGTTTGATGTGTTGTCCTTGCTTTCCAATAATCGCTCCCACAGCTAAAGCTGGGATGAAGAGATGAACGGTCTCTGACTCTGGCTGCTGCTGTAAGGAAATTTAAAAACAATTTCAACATACCCAGTTTTGTTTTAAAATCCAGTATATTTAAATACACAAACCCACTGTATGGTCAAAAGCACATGGACATTTCTAGAAAATATTGTGCTTTCTTCTTTATGGCTAATATTTGTCATTGTTTCTACACAACAATGCCCCCTGAACAAAATACAAACCATAATAGTTTGCAGAAATGGGAGTGAAGAGCTTACTGGTCTGCAAAGAGCCCAGACCTGAACCCAACTGAACAACTACGGTATGAACTAAACACTGACTATGAGCTGGGCCTAATCCTAAACATTAGTATCCAGCCTCCCTAATGCTCTTGTGGCTAAGGGGAAGTAAATCCTACCAACATTAAGTGGAAAGCCTTCCAAAGGGAGATTATGTGATGGCAGCAAAGGGACAACTTCATATTAAATACCTGTGGTTTGGGAGCGAGATGTTGGACAGGCAGGTGCCCAAATACTTTTGGTCTTGTATTATTCAATTTCAAAGTGTGTTGTAATATAGGTATATTGGCTTAATATAGGTTAGCTACAGAATCACCATGAAGCAAGGTTGCAGGTTAAATGTTTTTACAGAGATCACGGCAATTAAAGAAAACTTCTACTATCCTTATATTTTAAAGGCATTCGGTCATGATTTTTATGGTGTAGTTTATTTCTAAATGACACTTTACACAGCAAATAATTCACTCTACAATATAAAATGTCATTCCTGAACTAACAAGTGTATACCTTTAGCTGTAATATTGGTGTGCAGGCAACCATCTCAGTTCATTTTACCTGGTCATGTGCTTTCAGAAAGGGCCAGTGCGGCACTATGGAGCTGCCTTCTGACAGGCTGTTTCTCCTACTACATGTAACTGAAAGAGTCGGAGTGGGACCTGGATTTTTATAATTGAGTGCCATTCTTAGATCTACCAGGGAGCAGATATCTTGTGGTAGGAAGCTGCTACCATTGTTCTGTTAGACTGCTTGGGATAAAGGGAGTACAGCAGTAAAGAGTGACTGAAGTTTATCAGAGCACAAGTCACATGACTGGGGCTCCTGGAAAACGGACAATATGTCTAGCACCAGATTTCAAAATGAAATATAAAAAAAAAAAATCATGTTTGCTCTTTTGAGAGCAGAATTCTGCTGGAGTAGCACTATTAACTGATACGTTTTGAAAAAAAACATGTTTTCCCATGACAGTATCCCTTTAAAGTAGGATGTATCAGCATATTACACAAGCTTAAATTATAATGAATCATGTGGCCCAAGGGACATCATTAAGCTCTGATTTATACAGGATTGCATCTCAAAGTATGATTTAGTATACATTTTGCAGGTTGTTTGAGGCATCTGTATAATAAATACACACACACAGACTTATATTGATGCAAATACTCTGGCTGCACTCAAAAGAAATTAAAGCAACTTTTTAAAGTTTTACATTTAAGGAAGCTGTAGGCTTAAGTTGTAGTTATTTGCACTGGTCTTACCCCAAATGGTGGATAAGAAGTAGATGATGTAGGTGAGGGAACTCCAACAGAAGGTGGTGGCATTCCTGATGAGGATGATGGGAAAAGGCCCAATGCATTCAGGTTCAAACCAGGAATCAAATGTGCCTGGAGCTGCAATAGAAAGAATATCCTCTTGACACGTTTACACATCATACATTTTTAGTATTAAAAGTTGTGCTACACAATTGATGTGATTACTAGGGCTAGCTGACTGTGGCATGGCTGTTACGGAACCATTTAGTATAAAGAACTATTCAGCAGTGATCACACCCTTGCCACACAAGGTGCCAACTAGAGACACGGCCCAATGAATGCAGCCTGTTTAGATCAGGTTACGAGATACATAGCCACATTAATCTGCAAATCTGACAGAAAGGGAATACAGCTCTGAAAGTGCCAAGATAAAATTATCTTGAAAATAAAGCAATGTGGCATAAGGCCAATAAATAACTACTGTGTCACCGTGTCCTTGAAACAATTCCAGTTAACCAATGCTATTTGCATGCCTTCATACCTTAAATCTACTGGAAAATCATGTATACAATAAACAGTACAAGGTACTGTTTTATTATTACATAGAAAAGGAAATCAATTTTAAAACTTTGTATTATTGGAATAAAATTGAGTCTATGGGAGATGGCCTTTACATGATTCGGAGCTATCTGGATAACTTTTCCGGATAACGGATTCCATACCTGTATATAAAACATTTCTAGAGATAGAATCCCCTTAAAACACAAAAAGTTATTTATATTTTCTGCTGTGCCCTTCATATACATTCAAATGTTTAGCAGCAGTTGCAATTAAAGGGGGATATACACCATAGCTCAACAAGAGACAATCAACTTGGAGATCCACAAGAAGATAACATTGGCTTCTGGACTTTTCTGAACTCCAATATGGCCACTCCCTTTTAAAATATTGCTGTGTTCTGTAACGTAGATGAATTGCCCCTATAGACTGAATTTATAAAAAAAAAAATCTCAATTTAATGTAATTTATACTCCGATTAGAATTGCATTCGAGTTACTGTAGATTTTAAAAAAAAAAATGCATATTGTGTAAAAAAAAAAAATTATATATATATATATATTAACACCACCACCTGGCACACACAGGGGGTTATTTACTTAATTCCAAATGCAAAAATCAGAATTTATTAAAACCCAGAGGATGGAAAAGTCTGAATCTGAAAATCCGGCATCTCAGATTGTTCAGATTGCATATATGTCAATGGGAGAAGGCCCAATGAGTTTTTGTTGTGCGCTGGGTTTCGTGCAATACGAAGAAGTTTTCGGCCGAAAATCTGAGTTTTCGGGTGAAAAATCCAAAAAAAAAAATATATATAATAATATACAATAACATAAAAATCTGATTTTATTCCCGCACATTTTCAGGAAAATGTAATAAATAAGCGCAAAAAATCCAAGCGGATTTGATCGGAGTTTGTAGCAGAAAATGTTGAGATAAAATAGGAATGAAAAATAACCCCATAGGCTCAGGGAATAAATGTTTGCAGTTTGCTCACTCCACATTGCAGAAGTCTCTTATGTTCACACAAGTTTACATTGGAGAAAAAAAAATATTTAACAACCCCCCACAAAAATTCACTAAATAAATTTAACTAATTTTTATTTTTTACTTTAAATACTATGTAAAGCATTGGCACATATTTTTCTACAGAGTCTGCAATGTATCCAACTTTTTGATAGCCCAAGACGCCAATGAAACAAATATATATATATATATATATATATATATATATATATATATATATATATATATATATATATATATATATATATATATATATATATATATATATATATATATATATATATATATATATATATATATATATATATATATATATATATATATATATATATATATATAGAGACACACACACACACACACACACACACACACACACATACATATATACACGCAATGCCCACATATAAAAGTTGTACTATTAATTTAAGTGTACAGAACAGAGCTGCCTTTAAAGTGAAAGCTGTACTTGAGTTGAACCTATACTCTGTAGCTGTATGGGTTAAAAGCCAATTTATACAGTTAGAAGGAATGTGCTAGCGAGCACCAGGAATTATAAAGCATCATTCTATTCAGATGTGATCATTTCCGTTCCAGCTTTATGCTAAACTCTGTACAATGTTATAGGAATATATTTCCCCCATACCACCCTCCCAGAACAAGCAGAACAATCACTTACATTCATAGCAGCAATATCATTTTCATAGGACTCCCTAATTTTTTTCATGATTTCTTCCTCGGCTTTGGCACATGGCTCAATGCTGCCTTTTACTGTAATGGTCCGTTCTGGATTGTACAGTGTCAAGTCCTGTAGTCTGAGGCCACAAAGAATAAAATGCAGAGAGAGATGAGGGGTTATGGATCCGATACACATTAGAACAAAAGGTTAAACAGCAAAAATGCATCATAACTTACGGAGATATTGTGATTTTTGTATCTGTATCTTGCTCAATTTTCTTAAGGTTCCTTCCTTCTTTACCAATAAGACGGCCAACAAAGTTGTTATGTGCTAATATTTTTAAGGGGATTTCTTCAGTGCTGAAATAATGATAATAATAATAAAAATAATAATAATAACAACACACTTTCTAGAACATATTTCTCCTGTTTTATCACTCCATTGTTGGTACTGCGATACATATATCATGTGACCATATTGCTTTCATATCTTTTTAAAAATGCTTATTTATCTGCTGTGTCCTTCATGGTATTCTTTCCGTGAATATTCTGAATATAGTCTATTCCTTGCTTAAGTCATCAGGAAATAAATAAAGCCAGCAAAGAGATCAGTTTACTTACAACTTGGTATCCTGAGCTTCCTTCTGCATGATCTCCATAATGATCTTACATGCAGCTGAGCAGCCTTCAGGGGTTGAGTGAATTGTAATCGGTTTCTCTGCAGCACCTGCATTTTCTTTACGGTGAATATCTATTCTGCAAGGGGAACAGCCATGTTAAATACAAGATGATTTGTTTCTGTAAGTGCTTAAAGGCCATATTGATTCCTACTTTATCAGTACACGGCTGGAATATAGTTTTTCATTAGCAGTGCAGTTTCTTATCTATCCTGGTAGACATTAACACAGCAGCCCCCATTATTTGTGTGATGTTAGAAATGAGGGGAGGTGACTATGCCCACGGGTGATCCCCGTCTAATTCATGCTTCACAGAAAGGACATAGGATTTTAATAATATTCCTTGTAGCAGGAATAGTTTTAGTAGTTCTTACTCTGGAACAACAAACCAAATAAAAGATTGCTACAATCAAACTGAAACTGTGACAATATTTAGATTTTTTCCCCCTTTTGTAAATACATGTATGATTAATAGGTTAAAATAACAAAAAGAACCATAGAGCACATACTTTGACTGGGTCTGTTTAGTGATGTTCCTGATGGTAGCACCCTCTTTCCCAATGATCGCCCCTACAAACTGTGTGGGAACCAGCATTCTCAGCGGAACCTCTGTCTGAGGCTTAGGTCTTGCAGCAGCACCAGGGGATCCCTGCCTGGCAGGTCCCCTTTGCCCAAACCCACGCCTCCCTTGAGGGTGTTGCTGCTGCGGCTGCTGCTGAAGCTGTTGGGATGGTGCTTGCGGTGTTGCCATTTCATCAGGTATATACGTCACTTTCAGGCTATAGTTTTCCAGCTGATAGCCGTTTAATTTTTCGAGTCCTCTGTTTTTTGGAAAAGCGAGAAAAACAGTTTACATTGACTTATTATACCCTGTGCACATTTTAAAACCAGGTGAATACATGGTACAGATGTAGCAATGCATACCCAATGTATGCCACGTATGATGTTAGATGGGACAATTCCAATTTGTGTAAACCCAAGATTACTTTGTATTTTTAAAAGAAATAACATGCAGCTGTTGCTTTGGCTTTCATGTATCCTTTCAGGCCAACCAGACATTACTGCCCTTTTACACTAGCAATGTAAAAGGGCAGTAAACTCCCCTTTGTACAACATTGATACGAATAATAAGGCTTGTATTACATACTTTTTATAACATACATACAAATTATAAAATGTTATGGTTTTTGTTATTAATTTAGTCACATTATACTTTGTATTGTATGAGAAAAACAAATCAGCAATCCACCAAAAACCCTCTGTATAATGCATTGCTCCATATCTGAAAGGGTGCAGACGTAAGAAGGGAGGGGTTTGTTTTATACAGAGGGTTGCTACTGGAGTGCTATGCACTGCACTTTTGGTGCTGCAGAATTATAATATGGTGGTATCCTTTATTATGCACACCCAAGTCCAGAAAGAAAGCATCCAGCCGATTGCAAAATGTAACCACAAGGTGGCAGCCGATCCCAAACAAAGTACGGCAGCTTTTTTAAATAACATGTTTTAAAACAGTAGGAGTATCAAACAGGCTAAAAAAGAATCCATACTTTAGCTACTCTAGAAGAATTCCCACAACACTGCTACAAAACAAGCTTGTCCATATTTGGTGGAGGTGCTGTGAACAAATATTTATATATTACATATTTGCTGTTAAAGAATAAAGCATACTGGTGTCAGTCCTGTCAAGCAGTGAGACTTACAATGCCACAAAGTAATATGTTGCTGCAGTCCCAGACTGGGATTCAACATAAGCCCTGGCATTTTAAGTACAAGTAAAGGACCTTTAATCCAGAATGATAGGGACCTAGGTTTGTCCGCATAATGGATCTTTACGTGATTTAGATCTTCATACCTTAAGTCTACTTGAAAATCATGTAAACATTAAAAAAATACAACAGGCTGGTTTTGCTTCCAATAAAGATGAATTATAGCTCAGTTTGGATCAAGTACAAGGTACTGTTTTATTATTACAGAGAAAAAGGAAATAATTTGGATTATTTTGGTAAAATGGAGTATATGGGGCACTGCCTTTCTGTATTTAGGAGTTTTCTGGATAATGGGTTTCAGGATAACAGATCCCATACCTGTACACCAAGACCCAAGCAGCCAAAAAATGTCGATTTGGTGTATTCTAAAAGCTTAATATCACCCACAAACCTACAATCATACAGGATTTCTCACCCTAACCTATACTAATAACCCAACATTGTGGCTGCAATTTTAATACAAAAGCCATAAGGACATCACAGTCTCCATGTTATACATACATAACTTCACTAGGGTACCCAATTGTCTGTGGATCGAAACGTGTTGACATGGGTACAGAATATTAAACATCCGTGCCTTATTGTCATGAAACTGCTTGGCGTGAGTGCTTTCTACTGGAGTTGTATTTGATTTATGGGTAGCACCTGGCCAGACACTTGATTGGCGAGTGCCGATGATGCAAGGAACTATATATAGTCCCCAAATACCCTTCCTACTTTACATACTACAGGTTATGGTCTGCAGTGGGTTGGCTTACTGTATAGACAGTGATGCTCCTGTGCGTGAACATGGCTTTGCAGAACTTGCGAGTGAAAATCCATTAACATAATATAACCCTATATCAAGTAGATTTCCATACAATTTTACCTGATGCAGCATTCTTGTTGCTAAGAGGCAAAGATCTAAAAGCTCTGTGTACTGACAGATTTGCCCTCGCATTAGGAGTACAGGTATGGGATCCATGATCCGGAAACCAGTTATCCAGAAAGCTCAGAATTACAGAATGGTCGTCTCCCATAGACACAATTTTATCCAAATCTTTTAAAGTGATTTCCTTTTTCTCTGTAATAATAAAACACTAGCTTGTACTTGATCCAAACTAATATATAATTAATCCTTATTGGAAGCAAAACCAGCCTATAGGGTTTATTTAATGTTTACATGATTTTCTAGTAGACTTAGGGTATGAAGATCCAAATTACTGAAAAATCCATTATCCGGAAAACCCCAGGTCCCAAGCATTCTGGATAACAGGTCCCATACCGGTAGTACAATGAGATGACTGTATAGCTTCTAAAATGACTTATGTAGTTTTTCATGCTTACAAGGTAGACACAAATAAAAAATTCAACTTACTGTCTAGCGTGCTCCTTATTGGCATATGTTACATTCACTACTGCAGTTTCTGATTCAGTGTTCACTAGAAGTGTGAATAAAAGAACAACATTAAGTTACTATACATATGGAGATTCCAAATGGTTGGGGTAGGAATATTAATATTGTATGCTTGCTGTACCTTGCTCACAGTTTTCCACTGTCCCATACTGTGCCAACAGGCTGTCCAGTACCTGGAACAAAAAGGACACACATTAGTTTTGTTTTTAATTTAATGTTGCACCAGATCACTTTAAAATAACATTAAACAAGACTGTTAATTAGAAATATGTATTATACTGTAGCAGATTAGCAGTCCAAAAAACTAAAGATTCATGCCTCTATAAATGTCTCCATGAGCTCCCCACCTTTCTGTTTTTGCTCACAGCACATGCACAGTCTGTTCTCGCTGCTGCCAGACAACAGAGTTTAGCGACCAAAACATAGATCATTTCAGTCTCTGCTCCATATACTAATGTTACAAAATCACCTGAAAACAAGGGACCCAGAGTAGTGTACATAACCCTATGTACACTGGTAAGATTATTATTCATACAACTTTTAAATCAAATACACAATTGTTCAGTGTTTTGAGTTATAACTAATCTAAAATCCCAAGCTGTTAAAAAATTTTTTTAGATGCCTTCCTATATAACTCATGCTACACGGCTAATGCTTAATGCTGGCTGCTATGGAGCCATACATTGATCTAGTTGCCAGTCAGGACTGAAATTTGCAGAGTCTTGTGCTGCAGAGATCCCAGGACAACATGAACATGAAGGTGGGCTATTTTAAAAGAGAAACTCACTATAAATAAGGTTTATTCCTTTAATGGGAATTGTTAAAATAGGTTGCAAGGATGGCTACAAAATGCATTTATTAAAGTCTTAGAATAAGTCAAACATCATTTAACGATTTGGTGGCAACTATATGGTAAGTTGGCAACTGTGTTTAAAATGTTTTCTTAATCTATTTGGCTCAACATTTAAATTGGACAGATGGCTTCAGCTGGCTACTCATGTAAAGTTCTGCTTAATGTGGTTGCCAATCGTTATGCCCACCTTGAGGTAGGCAATATTGGGATGATCACAATGCAAGACAAGCATGTTGATGTGCTCCTCACCCCAACAGGATTTTTAAAATCTGCCCGATTGGAATCGGTCAGCAGCTTTTATCTGCCCGTGTATGGCTACTTTTACTTTCTTACAATGTTTTATGACAATCCCTAAACTTCGTTTATCTGCAGCACTCTGGATTGTGCATGTATGTGATGCACCAGATGTTGGATGCACAGACAGTTACTCCTAACAGTTGCTATACTGTCAAAGCTGTTAAAGTAAGCAACGTGCAGAGTCAGACGATTTCCCATTTACATTTCCCTGACTTTAATATTGGGTGGCACGGAAGGGCAGAATTCTGTAGCACTGTGACATCCACAGGCTTAATGAAGAAGGAAAATTAAAGTCGGGATTCCCTTCTCTCCTCCAAAACATAGAACAAAGTGCAACCCTGATGTAGCAATGGAAAAGGTGGGAGGGAAATAAATCCGATATCCTCAAAGGAACCACATTTAAAAGTATCATGAAAAATGCATTCCTCCTCTAAAGTATGATTCGACTAAAGAAAAATTGCTGTGTACAACAAATGGTGCAACGCAGCCAAACTAGGACACATGAGCAAGGCTTTTGTTATCCCAGCAGCATGCAAGAGAAACACCCTGCAAGCAGCTGGCGAGGGAAACGTAAATATCAATCATCCAGTCTAACAGACTTGTCTGCAGCCGGCAGTTTAACATTATTACACTAGTGTAGGGCTTGATTAGGAAAGCACCTCTTTAAATACCATCACTATAAGGCACTAGTCGTGACACACACACAAAACCACAAGTGATCACACACACACACTACAACACTGTCATAGATTTGCCAGTTCTCTATATCTATATTTACAAGAACAACGGTGATCCAGCTTTATCTATATACAGTAGAATCACCATTTTACATTTTTCAGGTAACCAGGAAAAAATTATTTAAAACTACAAGAAAATGTAAAATCAGCAGTTTAGTACTGAAATGATATATGCAAATGAATCAGTTTTACTTTGAGATACAATATTTCCTGTGTTAATAACAAGGGTTAAAGGGTTGTTAAACATACACAACCTAAAGCAATAAATGATTGGTGCAGGACTATGTAAGGGGCAGACTAATTGGAATTGACCATTTACAGGCAGAAACATGGCAAAATACATCTGGTTAGTATTTTAAACCTCTATTTAACAAATAATAACATTCATAGCGGGGGGGGGAGCAGTTTTTGGGTACATCAGGACAAAATGTTGATGTAAAATGTGGGAAAACATTTCTTAAAATCAGGGAAATGCGCCCATTGAAATGCATTATAAATTGGTGGGAGCACAAATAAAAAAATGTGGAAAAACTTCAGGGTACTTAAAATCGACGTTTCACTGTATACCACACAGTCACGCACTATGGCAAAGGCAACAGTTCATTATTTTTCAAATAATATTTACAAAAACAAATACTTTGTACCCAGTGTGACAAAACCAGTGCATGACAACATTGGATGTTGATGGGCTGCAGCTTTCCTCTCTGCCCAATCTCTGCTCTTCATAATCATTGCCTAGATAGTCTCTCCCAGCCATTACCTCTCCATGTGATTTCCCCAAGACTGGTATGTCAGGCAGCAGCATTTTTGTCCATTTATTTTAAAACTGGTTATCCTACCCAAAAGCAAATCCGTTACCAGGGGTGAATTTACTCAAATATAAAACAGAGGCTTTGATTTTACTGAAGATGACAAGTATTTATTGGGCAATATATGTAAAATCAGGTAACGCAAATTAGATGGTGATGGGGGGGGCTAGCCATACATAGGGAGATCCACTCGTTTGGCGATGTATGGATAAACTGATCTCTCCCAGATATGTCCGAGGTGGGCCATATCAGGCTGATCAGATCATGGGCCCAACAATCAGATCACAATGAGTAGAATATGGGTGGTCAGATCGAGGACTGCAACGAACCAATGCGGTTCTTGATCAGACAGGATATTTAAACAATATATCAATATCTGGCTGACTTTCAGGCAAATATAGATAGGGGAAGCCCATCAGAGGGCATCCATACACTGCGTATTAAGCTGCCAATTTAATCTGTTGCCAGATTATATCTGTCCATGTATGGGGGCCTTAAATGATCTTTTAACCTTTTGCCTGACAACAATGTAAATATCTACAAGCAACAACAGAACACTTATGTTCCAGGTTTAAAGAAACTATGCTCCTTTATAAAATGGGTGCAATCTGTTTTTGTATGTAATCTTTAGGTTCAGTGTATATACCTATTTATTGTACAGTACATGCTTGTGCTTATAAACAGGTTAATATTAATAAATCTAGAGCTTGTTTTAATTACATAAAGACATACAGCGTGTCTCACAGCAAGTTGGCCATACCCATGCATGTAAAAAACCTGTGCATGCAAAAAGCAGACATTTCCAGAGGGTGGGATTGTGCTTTGAAAATCCAGGACTGTTTACAGCTATGCTACAAAACCTTAGGAAAACACACTCTAGCTAAGATATACTGGATTGTGAAAGCCACACATTCCACAACAACTGTACTTACCGCACATGCCACATTCAAAGCAGAAATATTATAAAACAAATGAAGACACCGGCCATGCAAGTATTGACATCTACAAATCCAGTCAGTGTATTCAGGGGGAAAAAAAATCAAAAAAATCAAACACCTACACAAAGAAAACCCGGTTTTAGGTTATAAATGCACAAATTTGCACTTATGAATTACTAGGCCTGAACTTTTATACGTAATCAAGTTGCATCCTAAGAGAAAATAGTGATCTGTTCTGTAAGTAAATGTAATAATCACGCTACGTGTACATGGCAGTTCACTTGCAGTTCAAGGCGGCCCTTAAAAGTAATTTTTCTAGGCCCGACTGAGAACAGCGTTCCCAGGAGCAGCTTCAGGCATGAATAAACATATATGCTGAGCTTATTCCTCTCATACAATCCCTATTTTAGACAAGGGGTGGGTTGAGGGAGAATATGGCTTGGCTATTAGATAACAAGACTCATTTCAGATCTCTGGGGGCATCAACACACTTAGCCACATATCCCAGAAATGAATATTACATTTTACATAAATGGAAAATTTAACATCTGCAGTATTTCCACACCCAGTACTGTTAGGGACTCTCTCTTATCCGCACAAATTTATTGTCCTAAAACAAAAAAATAAAGATTGTACTCTCCACTGCTATTTAAGCAAAATTGCCATGTATACCCACACCAATATGGGACTTAACCTCCAAATGCAATTCGAGCAATATTAGATAACCAATGGCCATGCAAAAGTAATTGAATTAAAAAGCAATATTTATTATCACCATGCCAAAATTACTAAAACCATTTAAAATAAGCAGCGCTGCTTGGGGGGTGGGGATCCCAATATCCCTATTAATTCTCACTATTAAATACAATACAATAATGGAGACTGCGTGCAAGCTGTTGGTAGGAGCCGCCAATTGTTTCCAGTTGTAACGAATTTTGGGCAGTACACGAAGCATCAATCTAGATAGATCCGTGAATAAGTGTTCATGTGAGGAGGATAGCGATGTGCCATCGCAACTGTGGTATATATCGCCAATAGGGTGCTTAATTCCGTGGCAAAAGAGATGGTTGATCCCGCAAGGTTAATAAATAGTATACTTTGCGGTATGTGGGAGCGGAGCCGGTGTGTGGTTAAATATTTAGTGCCCAGTATAGTTCAAGCTGTATCGTGTAAACATTAGGCACAATATATATATAGGTATATGATTTAAGCAAAATTGTTAAGGGAGATGGGTTATGGGAACTGTTTTTAACGAAGTAATAATAATAATGATTTTTATTATTTTTTATGTCTCATTTGGTGAACCTATACTTTTAGTTTTCCCTTTGCTTAGTGGTATAAAAGGTATAACAGTTCACCCACAGATTTAAGTTCCAATAGAATCAAACTGCCCCAGGACTGTTCTTGCTGGAACCTATACCTCAGCTCCTATTACTCTGGTGCAATGGTATAGTGTGCCTTTCTAACAATATTTAAAGGATTCTCAAACGTGAACCGAAATGAAATGCCATCCATCAAATGCTGATCTTTTGTAGGCAGACAGATGTACTGAAGTCTTTACATTAAACAATTAAATAACAATGACATTTACAATTAAAACCAAAAGTAATCTGCATTTGCTGAAAGATGAACCCAGGACAAGTGTTACAATTGTCTCCAAACAACAACTGATTTAAAGGGGACCCGTCACCCAAAAAAATTATTCAAAAACCTATTTTATCAGATTAGTCAAGGAAAATTAACTTTAACTACACTATATAAATTATTTGAAACTTGTTTCCTTCAGTCTGGGATTTCAAAATTATAGCAAGCAGACAGCAGCCATTTTGTGGACACTTATTAAGAAAAGCCTTGCATCATCTCAAAATCTTGTTTGTGCACCAGAATGGGGGACCAGATGTCCATCCCCATGCCCTGACCACACAGTTATATGGTAAAGAGAACTGGGGGAATGTGGGGAGAGCAGTGACATCTAAGAAGTGCTGAATTGAAAGTGAAAGTAATTGTCTGCCCCGCCTCTATGCCACGGGCATAGAGGAGGGGCAGACAATATTTGATTGACAGCTGAGATTTTTAAATGAGCTTACAACAGCTATGAATGCTTAAATAAAAAATAGAAATTGGATTTCATGTTTAATTTGAAAATGACTTTTATTATACAGATTTGTGTGTCTGGGTGACAGGTCCACTTTAAATAGTGTACTTAAATGAAAAATGTGCTATATAGTGCATAGACTTGACAATGCTTGGCACAGGCCTGGCAACCAGTTTGCAGGGTGATAGATATACAGTATAATGCTCACTGCAATAGGCAGTTAACCTGAGGCATCCAAGCAGCAGTCTCCCAATCTCTTGACTCACAAGACACTGCCCGAGAGGCAACTGTGAAATAGAACAGGCGAAAGGCATGAGATTAAAAGCAGGGGTTGTATGTCAGATGGGGAACATGCCACAGTAGTGTTTTCCATATTAAGCAACCCCCCTCCAAAAAAAAAAAAAAAAACACTTTGTGGACTACAATAAATAAATACACATATATAGAGGAAAAAAATTAATGGCCGACTATTGCAAGTGTCATTCTATAGCCCAGTAGATGCTTATAATGTTCTTTTGAAGCTTAGAAATAATAGAAACTACCTCAAAAGCTAATGAATACATACAATTAGCAAAGGAAATTATGTTTGTTTGCACCAAAATTGGTCGGCAAACCTCAACTGAAATAAATTCCCCCGCAATTTATTAAAGTTCTACGGCTGTGGGACACTCAATACCCATCATTAATGACAGTATCAGCAGATTAGGGCAATTGATCTGGAACACTAACCAATGATTTACTTATATAGGCGCGTTCACAAACAGCCCAAGGCCTAGATTTGCTTTTATTTATCCCTTTCTACAGCACTGCGGAATGTTGGCTCTTCATAAATAAACAATGCAGACATCAATAATAAAACACTAAATATGACATGCAATGGCAAGAATCCCTATTCCCTGGAAGCCATATGGGAAAAGTCCCACATTGGTATAACATACACTGGTCATAAATGCAAAGCAATCACAAGTAATTTTATTATTGAACAGATACATTTGTACAACGAAGCTGGTGCATACATGTGTTTATGTTGCCTTACAACACATTCAGTTGTACCCTATACAATGATTTTCAGAGCACTGAGAGTAGCTTTGAGGTCAATGTAGATTCCAGGACAAGTACATTCATTTTACAAATGAAGAGAGTGTACACAAAATCCAAGTGTGGAAGCAGCATTTTTCAGTAGTGTGGCACAAACTAGCACAAAATAACGACTAACCAAACAGCGGTTTAATTTTCCAAGTGACATGGCTAGGTTCTTTTATACTACATGCTTTTAAATTCCAGTGCAGAAATCCAGATGATTTACACATGCATGATCTTTCACAGAGGAACATCTTGTATTTAAGGTTAACTGGCCTTTTAGTAGGAGCACTGCTAAATATTCTCAAGTGTGTGGCCATGGCCATTACATAAAACAGATTTACAGTATCTATTTTAACTTTTCAACAGCATTTACTGAAATGTGTTTTATTAAAATAAATAACATGCCAACAAGTACCCAGGTAAATCAAGTATTTATTAATAATTTTAAATTCTGTTTTTACACAAGCCCAAAAATTAGACGAGAACCCAAACAAATGAGTCAGAAATATTAGGCTTGTCCATTCAGTTATTGTGAAATATGATCCAACATTTCATGCCAATGGCAAAAGCCTTTGCTTTCAGTAACTGGTTTGCTTATTCCAGGGGTCCCCAACCTTTTTTACCCGTGAGCCACATTCAAATGTAAAAAAAGAGTTGGGGAGCAACACAAGCATGAAAAAGACAATTGGGGTGCCAAATAAGGGCTATGATTGGCTATTTGGTAGCCCCTATGTGGACTGGCAGCCTACAGTGGGCTCTACTTGGCACTGTACTTAGTTTTTATGCAATTAAAACATGCCTGCAAGCCTGGAATTCAAAAATAAGCCCCTGCTTTGAGGACACGGAGAGCAACATCCAAGGGGTTGTAGAGCAACGAGTTGCTCACGAGCTATGGGTTGGGGACCACTGGCTTATTCAGAAAATAATGGGGTCCTCATTTAATTTACGCCTTCTGATTTTTAACTTTTAAAATAAAACCATGGATACATTATATGCAGTTTATTTTGGATTTAAAAAAAAAATAAAAATTATATCTATATATCTATATATATATATTTGGTTATACTCTAAACCAGAATCATGGATATGAGCACAAATCAAAATTTAAGATTGTGTAAGTGAATTGTAGTCTCCACCCATGTATAAGGGCCCTGTGCATTTCAAAACACATGGGAGTTCATAAGAAAATGTATATATTGCATTTATATATATTTTTTAAAAACTATGCATGTTTGTGCCAGCTCAGAATGCATCTTTATTCTTACCCGGCAAGTGCAAAAACACATAGGATAATTTGTCTGCAATAAAGCACTATTCTGAATTCACAGGAGCACAAACAGGCAGAATATAATGGAATCAGTTACCTAATGTGTTTAAGTATGCATCAAACGCCCCAAAACACCCCCATGGGTAAGAGCACTTAAGCAGCTCAGCACTGTCAAACCACAGTATCCGTGATCTCCCTAGTTAGTGCAGACCACCAGCAAGACATTGAAACATGACTGCTGGTAGTTATCACAGAGAAAAACAATGCAATATACAAACGCACCAAAAAACAGCCTTAGATTTCATCAACAGAACAGTGTGTGATAGTACTCAGGAGTGGATAGCTGCAGCAGCATGTGTGTGTTAGTGCAGCCAAAAGCTCACTGTCAATAAGCAAATGCTAAAGCAAGAGATGTAGAATTCACACACTGTGTATTTTGGCCTCAAACTAAAGACACAACGTTGACGAAGTTGTCTCAAATAATCATCAATATTTATTTTTTTGTACATGCCAATTGTAACTGTGGGCAATTCCATATACAGGTATGGGATCCGTTATCTGGAAACCCTTTATCCAGAAAGTTCCGAATTAAGGAATAGACTTCTCCCATAGACTCCATTATAATCAAATAATGCAAATTTTCAAAATGTATTCCCTTTTTCGCTGTAATAATAAACCAGTACCTTGTACTTGATCCCAGCTAAGATATAATTAATCCTTATTGGAAGCAAAACCAGCTTATTGGGTTTATTTCATGTTTACATGGTTTTCTAGTAGTCTTGAGATCCAAATTACACAAAGACCTGTTATCCAGAAAGCTCCAGGTCCCATGCATTCTGGATAATAGGTCCCATACCTGTACTTATGATGGAAATTGATGCATGTCAATTCTCTGGTTACAATCGTTTTCTGCAACAGCTCTCAAATTGTAGCAACAAATAACCAACTACTCTAGCCCACCTTGCACAAGCATGTTGTTCATTTTCTGCAAAATAGGGAGGGTTGGAGTATCTCTCCGCTACTACTGTTAGATCAGACACATGCAACAGAAGGATATTATTAGCAAGTCAGAGCAATAATTCTTTGGGAAAACTGCAATTTAACAATTTTTTTTCCTCCCACAGACTCCTCAGAAGACACTACTACTTTGCACAGCTGATGCTTCCTTAAACATTGCTGAGTGTTTGAGATTATTTGTGCAGAAAGAATTTTTAAAAGGCCCCTCACAGCGACAGTTTGTTACTTAATACTTGTTCTTGCATACAAGGCATTGCTGATTTTGCCTAGCTTGCTATTAACACACACACACACAAAAACCTTGTGTATTTTGTTAAGTCATATGACTACCAAGAAAAGCCATGTAGAACTTCTTTAACTGTTCCCACTCCAATTACAATCTTATTATTTGAGAAAAAGGAAACCATTTTTGAAATGTGAATTATTTGGATAAAATTAAGTCTATGGGAGATGGCATTTGCATAATTGGGAGTTCTCTGGTTAATGGGTTTCCGGATAACTGATCTCCAACCTGTATCTTTGCATGCAGACAAAAGTAGTTATAAGGTAAATCATTTCATTCTAAAGCATCCATGGGTCCCCACTTAAAATTTATTTAAACCTTAACTTTTACATTTTAAAATTAAGAGTTTTAGTGGGGACCCATGAATGCTTTAGAATGAAATGATCTAATTTTTTCTAGACTTGATGTACAGTACATAGATTATGGAAAGACCCCTTATCCGGAAAACCCCAGGTCCTGAACATTCTGGATAACAGGTCCCATACCTGTACTATATTGTCTTAGAGAGAAACTTTGCAAAAGGCATGGAGACCCATAATTTGAGAACCCCTTTAACAAGCAGCAGCTCAGGAGGAATAGTATGAGGTGGAAGAAGTTAACCACTTCGGTGGGATCTCACACAGTGAAATATAAATCAACAAAGGAAAAAAGAATTTTCAGCTGTTACATTGTAACCTCATTATCAAGTTCTCTCATGTAATCAGAGGAAAACCCAGCCAAGTTAGTAGGGCAAGTAATGCCAAGGGGGCAGCTGAAAAGAAGAGTTTATTTGTTTTATGGCTCACTAAATCTAAAGCTACTAAAAGTCGCTTGTTGTGCAAAGTTGCAGCATTTGTGCGTTCACCAAGTTCTCCCTCACTTATTGTGCCACAGATGTCTCTCTGAACTGGAGTTTCATTCATAAAATTAGAAAGCATCCAGCCTGGAGAAGGCAAAAGAAACCCAAGCAGAGGATGGGAAAAAATGGAACTATTCATAACACAATGTAAGTATCATTAACCCTCAGCACAGCGAGGCAGAGCACTGGACCATTAACTGAGCTGGCAGCTGAGAGGTAAAAGTGATGCCTGCAGTTTCTTACACCCTTTAAATATGCACAGTGACCTGTGAAGAAATGCATCTCCAGCTATGTGAAATTATAAGAAAACATTCTGCTGCCCCATGAACAGGCCTGTTTAATAAGCTAAACATGACAAAAGCACCAGACGGAGCACCTAGCACACAGTAGGTTGTCCGTGTCACAAATTTCAGTTTGCTTTTCTTTATTTTAAAGAGTAATTCACAGGAATCCCACGTTTACCCTGCAGCCATAAGACAGTGCAGCAAGTATTTGTGAATGACGGGGTTGTAGTAAATGCCTAGGGCCAGTAGCAAGAAGTGAAAATGCTCTTTATACATTTGGAGCTTATACTTGTTGTTTTACAAGCATCTGCCAATACAATACGAGGATGATACAACAGTATTTGTATAAGAAGGCTTTCAACTCATAGGTATGCAGTCACAAGAGACATTTAAAACTTAATCAATGCTATAGAATACAATGCTATTCGTATTAAACATTGTATCTGCCATGCCAAATGTTTTGACCACCACTATGCTCTCTGCAGAAACACAGCAGCCAACCATATATGGGATAATGTAATAAAAAGCAAAAGGATTGCCCAGGTCTAGTAAGCGTCCATTTAGGTAGATTTTCTGTTTTTGGATGGGCCCTCTAAAAAGTTTTTGAAGGAGAATGCAATTGTATGGAAGCCCAACAATGACTGTTGGTGTTACTGAAAGAGAGATATTTATTTATATTAACAGAGTGTTATTGTCTGCCGTACCATGAATAGACTAAATTAAAAAAAAAAAAAAAAAAAAAAAAAAAAGTAGATAAACCCCAAATACAATTTGCCAATATAAGGCTGAGTGACTGTTTTCCAGCAGATGGAGAAAGTTTTACAAACATATACACACTTTAACAGGGGAAAAAAGTGAAGTATCATAGCAAGCAGTGAACCTCTGAGCTATTTTTAAGTGATGGAAAAGTAGGTGATAAAAGCATGAACACGGAGGAAATTAAACAGTAGGATAGAAAATGCTCATAGACAAGACTATGGCACACACGGTCACCTTGGTCTAAACTGCAGAATTAAGGCCAGGGGGGCAAGAGAGATGCTTAGCCTGAACAGAGATGGTGCAAAGACGCTGTAAACGAGAGAAGAGGATCTATCCTAGGACTTCATCTTTGCATATAGAGTGTTAAGAGTTGAGTAGTTTTGATTAAACCACCACATGGCACAGATGTACAATATACACACAGTATTGCAGAATAATCTTGAAATCATTGAATATTATATTGGAAAGTCGCTTTGGATTACATTTATTAAAATTCTAATTTTTCATCGAGTTTTGCTTGAAAGGTACTAGTTATAGCTACTTTTTAAACCCCTATTGTGATTATGGACAATCTAAGGCTGCAGATAAAGTGCTCCTACTAAAGCAGGCTGGACATTTTTTTTTTTTAATTCCATGCTATTCCTAAATTCAACTTGTTCACTACCACCAGGTGTCTTGCAAAACCAGACTAAATCGGATTGAATATGTAACACACCAACACTTTTTGGAAAACAAGAGATGATCCTGTTTTCCGATTATGTAACAAGAGAACAGATTACTTAACTGGAACAAAAACAAAAGCTACCATTCTGGTTTATGGCTTTCACTCTCAAAACAGAAAAAGTAAGATGGAGCAGTAAATTCACAAAAAAAAAAATTCTGTTGATAATCATTTGCTGTTTGAAAACTGAAATCTTTCCAATGCTTCATTTCAAGTTGGGCGTTCCTTAATGCATGGCACAATGTGCAGGTGGAAATGTATTGGGCTTTAGTTCTTCTTTAATGAAATTATTCAAACTGAAATATATGTCTGCACATTCCATCCACGTTAAATTAGCACATACCTCCTAGATATGGAAAAATCACAAGTCAATTATATGGGCAATAGACACTGCAAGAATTGTATATGTATATTTCGTATTACTTGAGGGGAAAAAAATATCAAGTTCTATGTTTAGAGGGGAAACAAATAGTCACCCTTGGTACACAAGGTGTTAAAGCAACTCTAAAAATATCTCAAATACCAAAAGGCCAGTAGATCTTTGAATTACATGCTATCAATAAAACATTGGGTTATGATGGCTTGAATAAAATATGCACTCGTCAGGTTTATGATGGGTAGTGTAAAGCCCCAAGGCAAAAATTATGCAGAAGGTTCAAAGCATGCCTCAGCTACATATGATTTTGCTTCATATCAGTAAAAATGAAAAAAAAAACCCTACATAAAGAACAATATCTGTGAAATTACAGGACATTTCTTAATGACCCACCAAAACAAGAGTATTTAAGGGCAATGAAACAACTGGAAAGTAGGCATTACCTTGTTACCAAGTACATGAAATGAAATTAGGTGGGGCTGGTTTAGTTTCTGGCTTAATAGTATAACTGGTAATCACGGACATGTGCCAGCATAACTGCTAACCACGGAAATGTGCTGCGCCCACATAAAGAGCCTCCCCACAAGAGCCAGGCAGCTGAAGGAACTTGCTATATTGACAGGGAGCCACCATTCTTTTTCAATATATTTTAGGTTTGCAAGGCAAATCCCCACCCAACAAACCAAGCATAGTTTGCTTTCCCTGTAAAATAAAGTTCCTGACCCAACTGATTCAATCAAAGCCAACTAGAATATGGCATTTTGCACTGATCACTCCTAGGAACTTTAGAAGTAAAAGGTTTCAGAAACTCGGGTTAGGGAACCCGAGGAAGGATGCTACAATATTTTCCATAAATAAAAACTGGTTACCTTAATATTTAAAGAGTTGAGGAGGTGACTGTGTAAACATTTGCCTATTGCTTTCTTTTAGCAGCTAACACATTTGCAGTTTAATCTTTATTTAAAAATGCATAATTTTCTTGGCTGACCATTTAAAACCAAAACCTGTAATATATATTTCGGAATGGACAACTTTTTGCCAAGTTGCTGTCAGAAATATACTTTGATCAAGCCCTTACAAAGCCATCAAATAGTGAACACACTGGCACACAAGGAACTTCATGCAGGGTTACCCCTTGCTGGTTTATTAGGTTCGCACCTAATAAACCAGCAAGGGGTAACCCTGCATGAAGTTCCTTGTGTGCCAGAGAGTGAACAAGCACCTACGGAACAGTAACATCAAAAATTTTGATTGTTTTAAAGTAATAATGCAATGTTGCCCTGCACTGGTAAAAATGCTGTTTGCACTTCAAAAACACTTGTAGGGATGTGAAAATCTTAAGACACCCTTACACTTTACAGACAGGCACATCCCTAGTAATATGGACACCTCAGTGGGTCCTTATGGGGACCTTGTGCTTATGTAACCCCTGCAGTTCACACAGTGTACACTAGTGGCACTGTGCCAGAGTATAAAAGGTTTAGGAACCATGTGCTCTGGGTCCATTGCTTTAGCCCAACCAAGCAGGCTGGAAGGGAATGGGTAGTGCTGACCCTAGGCGCCTTGGCCCTAGTAATTAGACAGCTATACTTGTTTTATAGATCGCTCTAGGAGTGATAGAGAGGTTAATTAGTTGAGCAGCTCAAGGCTCGGCCGAGGAGGTTAAAGGGATTAAGATCCCAGGGTATTACTGACCCAGAGTAGGGAACCAAGTGTTGCGATAGGGATGTCAGGAGTTCCCCTAGTCTGCCACTGGAAGATATCCTGAAAACTGGGCAATACCCATCACATGCTGTCAACTTACTCTCTGCTGTATATTCCCTAGCCTGTGGGGATTCAGCCTATACGTGCTGTGAGTATATGCTTCCTTTATGCTGCTGTGTATGTTCTATACTCCATTGTGGATCAATGTGCTAGATGATCTCTGTGCTCTTGTTCAATAAATATTGTTCTTGGTTCAACTGTTAAAGAACTACTGGCGCCCATCATTGTGCTATCGCATCAGGTTACAGTTACACTACACCCTTGCCTCCACCCAGCTGCAAGGGCTTACCCCTGAGAAAGAGAGCTCATCTGTGGTCTCAGCACACCAAGGAAAGTAGAGTAAACAGCCCTAGCACAAGTCAGTTTACTATAGGGCTACACACTACTATTGTTTATATAAATAAGCTGCTGTGTAGCAATGGGGCAGCCACTCAAAGGCTCAAGTTACACAGTAGATAGCAGATCAGCTCTGTAGAACATAATGGTGTTATCTATTATCCACTATTTAAAGGGATCCTGTCATCAGAAAACATGATTTTTTCAAAACGCATCAGTTAATAGTGCTACTCCAGCAGAATTCTGCACTGAAATCCATTTCTAAAAAGAGCAAACAGATTTTTTTTATATTCAATTTTGAAATCTGACATGGGGCTAGACATTTTGTCAATTTCCCAGCTGCCCCTGGTCATGTGACTTCTGCCTGCGCTTTAGGAGAGAAATGTTTTCTGGCAGGTTGCCGTTTTTCCTTCTCAATGTAACTGAATGTGTCTCAGTGGGACATGGGTTTTTACTATTGAGTGTTCTTAGATCTACCAGGCAGCTGTTATCTTGTGTTAGGGAGCTGCTATCTCATTACCTTCCCATTGTTCTTTTGTTTGGCTGCTGGGGGGAAAAAGGGAGGGGGTGATATCACTCTACCTTGCAGTACAGCAGTAAAGAGTGATTGAAGTTTAGCAGAGCACAAGTCACATGACTTGGGGCAGCTGGGAAATTGGCAACATGTCTAGCCCCATGTCAGATTTCAAAATTGAATATAAAAAAATCTGTTTGCTCTTTTGAGAAATGGATTCCAGTGCAGAATTCTGCTGGAACAGCACTATTAACTGATTCATTTTGAATTTTTTTTTTCCCATGACAGTATCCCTTTAACCTATAGCCTTTTTTCAGCTTCCACCATTGCTTCACAGCAGCTTGTTTAATATGAACTATAGTAGTGTTTCTGAAGCAAACAGATCAGTTTTTACCAGTGCAGGGCAACAGTATGTGTTATTTTTATTACTTTGAACACTCAGTTTTTTGGTGTTACAGTTGTTCCAAGACTTTTTAGTTCAGTTCACCAGAAATAAAAATACTTTTTCCAATTACTTTCTATTTTCCAAGTGTGACCGTTCTTCTAATATTGGAATGTAAATCTAATTTTTCACCTTCTAAAGCAGCTCTGGGAAGGGGGGGGGGTCGTCGACTATCTAAACTTTTCTAAAATTTATTCCATTTATTTTAGCCATTTCTTATCTTTGTCCCCAAGTTTCATTACAGGCAGCGGTTAGAATTGATACAATAGTTGCCAATACTCCAGAGAAGCTCCTGAGAAATGGATCAACTAAATGCTGCAAAATTGTAACACTTCAGAATCTGCACCTGAATTACTGAGCTGCCATACGGAAATACCACAGATTTTGGAAGAATGGTAAAAAATCTAAAATGGAAAGCAACTGAAAAAAAACGTTATTTCTGGAAAACAATCTGGAAATCTCTTACCTACCACTAACCAAAGTAATAAATAAAATAAAGTAGTACTAAGAACAAATCTTACGATGTTCTGGCCATCAATGGACAATCAGCAATTGTATGAAAATTATGTCCAACAAATAGTGACAGTCACCCATCGATATTGTCAGATTAGCAATACATGTAGATATTTTTAGCAGACAAAGTTTCTAACCTGTCCAATCAACTAAACTTTAAACTCAACTAAACAACCAATCACCATGGCACAAAAAAATGTAGGAACGATCCACACACGGTCTAAAAATTGTACGAAATGAAGATTCCTATGACTATGATCTTTGCGTCTGTGGTCAGCTTTAAAGTGGATGCCAACTTGGCTCCTTTCAGACAGCTGGACATAAGAAGACAGCCTCATTTGGCTCAAAAGATCACTTATGGGCAGGGGGGAAGAAAAAAAAAAAAAAAAAAAAGTATGTACACTTAGTTTTAGGTGTTTTCCGTTAAAGTGATTGGGAGTAACCATTGGTGGAGTTTTACAGTTGGCAAATTTGCTGGGCTGAAAAGGGCTACATGTTACGAAGTAAATAGATGTAATGAACATATAAATTTAAATATGAAATCTGACTAAATATAACCAAAAAAAGTATCTAAAGTGCCAATTGCACTCAAAATATGGTGTTCTTTTAAAAAAATACAACTTCAAAAGGCATGGATCGCATGTAAAAAACCTGGATATTTTATTTAAAATTGACATTTACAATTTAACGAGTTGGGGCTACCCACTGACCAAAGAATAATAAACTCCTTCGCAGACTTTCCAAAAACACTCATTCTTCTGCACCTCACAACTTTTCTGTTGTATCTCCATACCTTTCTTTCAGACTACTCTGCTCTTTTCATAGACAAATTCCATTTGCTGTATCCTGCCTAAACCATTCTCTGTTGTTGCTCCATAAATCTAGAGTTCCATCCCTAAGCTCCTCCAGAAAGACTCCCCTACAGTCTCTTCGGAAATAAATTTAAAAAGACTACCTGGCATAATATTTGATTAAATCTTACAATACAATGTATGTTTGTGTTTATTTATTCACTTATTGTATTGATCCCTGTATAGTGGTTTGACTCAACTAGCTCCATCGAAATAAATATGCTTAATGCTTCAGGCTCCATATGCAGGGGTGTACAACATGGAGGCAGATGCATGTACACATCCGTTAGGATTCACATGGAAGGATTTTTTTTGTATTACTTGTATAGTTGGCTTTGGAGAGCTGGGGAAAGTTTTAGAATACAATATTGCTCCAGTAATATAACCCTGATGATGTGGAGTACAGCTTCCAATAGTATAACCATTGAGATCATGCAAAAGTATGCCAGGGAACAGTAAAAATGGTGGATTGGGATATAGTAATTTTTTTAAGGTATAGTGAAAATGTATGCTCTTCTAGATACATTTTGATATGCAAACAGGCTTGCTTGGGAATGCATTAATAACATTACCATTAATACATTATATTGTGCAATGTATAAAATGAGCAGCTTAAAGGAGAAAAACTCTTGCTACTAAAACCCCCTACCCTACATAGGCCCCCACCCCTAGCCTAGGTGTTACCTTTGCTAAATGCTCCTAACTCTTTACTTACCCCTTGGTGCAGAGTCTGTCCAGTGGAGTTCACGGCAGCCATCTTTAGCCACTTCTTGTCTTCTTCCAGCGATTTGGCAATTTCCACAACATTTGGTGCATGTGCAGTTGTCACGAAACAGAAAATTGCTCAACTGTGCATGCGCCGATACAGCTCTTACTTCGCGAAGATTACCAAAGAGAAGAAGATGGCTGCCGTGAACTCCACTGGACAGAATCTGCACCGAGGGGTAAGTAGTAAAGAGTTAGGTGGGAGCTTAGTAGCAAGGGTTTACTTCTTCAAGGTTAGATAATTTAAAGCAGAAATATGAGGAATGCTTCAGTAGGGCACGTAACCAGCCCCTACTATAGGGGTAAGCGGATGAAGCTCAAAGCAAAAAGAGAAACTGCAGGCATTGCCAATCTACCATACATAATGATGGGCGAATAAATTCACGAGGCATGGATTCACAGCAAATTTCCACATTTCGTCTCCAGGGAATAAACTTGCCAAACTGCGCTGAAAATTAACAAGACTAAAAATCTGCCCAGAAAAAAAAAAAATGGTTGCGTGTCAGAATAGTTAAAAATCATAAAAAAAAAAATTTGCATGACAATTATTTGGACTCCCATTGATTTCAATGCGTTTCACAGGTTTTTTGCAGTTTCACAAATTTACAGAGGAATTCGCAAATTTTTTCGGCAAAACGCCACAGCTTCGCCCATCACTTATCATACAATATTAACCAGATCAATGACATTAAACATAGATTCATTTGTTTGAGTTAACTGGTAACATTCGCTGAAGTCTGCTAAAAATGACCGTTATGTAGACTGCAAGACACTAAAAGATCACTTTTTGCTCTTAAAGGAAGAAAGCCCTTGACACTTAATGACACACTACCCTACAGATATCAGGCCAGGGCTCAGCCAGAAAACTATAGGGCTGGCCTAAATATTTTAGGCAGGCAACACACAGCAGGCTAGACACCACTAAACTTTGCAACACCAGGCTGCTCTTTTATGTATTTATGGAAATATGACAATTCTTTAATCTAATAGCATATTTAGAATACCACAACAAAATAAATAAACTTACAGCTTTGAAAATATTCTAACACCAAAGCAGCATTGTTGCTTTACCCTTTCAAAGGTATTGTTTAAATGTTGAATGATATATGCTATGAATTGAATACTAAAATTGCACAAATTACTCTGTTACGTAGCTTGGTATTTCAATGAAAGTAGCTGCACCACAGCAGGATCAAAATATACAGCTAGCACCTGACTTGTAAGTTGCATGTGTTTTTGCTGCACATCCCCATAAAATAGGAGAAAAAAAGCCCTTGGATAATTGTATTCTATAAAACTAATTACAGCCCTGTGGGTGTGGTTAATTACTTCTGGCCTCTTTGCACTTATTTGCAAGCAAACAGCGTTATTTGCTACCCCATGAACCCATAGTTCTACCACTCCCTATGGTCATGAGCCTCATTTTAGCAGTTCTCACATAGACCTTTCAGCAAGTCAAAAGCATAAATTATAAGGGAAGTCAATACACCAATTCATTGTATATAACTAGAAGATCCTCTGTATGGTTTTACCTGTCAGGAAGATGCATCTACCTACACTTAAAATTCTTTCCTAGCTGAAGTTTTGAGTCACACTGACTCAAAAGATCGTAATAAACAATGTGCTCACAGAGGGGCGGCAATTCTTTTAGATCGGACTTTTATGATACAGCCAGTCACCTTTACCCAGTTAATCCTCTAGGTGGCACCTTTGGAGAAGACATCCAGATAATGTGATTGCAACCAAGTTCCAATTCAGAGTTTTAAGAAGGGATTTGTTACAAGATGTACAAAAACACAGAGGTAAATATAGCCTAGGATGTGTGATGTGTAGGAGTAAGGGAGGGATCAGTTCATGTTTTGAACAAAAACACTAGATAAGTGAATAAGTGGAACTCCAACCATTTCTGGGTCAGTTCAGGACCTATTACTCATGCTGATTATCACAAAGCAACTGATTTCCAGAACAAGAGACTTGGAATCTGTAGCTTTAAAAACACTATTTGATGGAAACATATATTTTACTTGGTGGGAATCATTACCAACTGGACTGACCATATTAGTACTGTGTGGTCAGGTTTAAATCCTATAACAGTATAACTTCCAACTCCCTCACCAAATCACCCATTGCATACCACAAGCATGCTAACCGTCATGATAGAACAATTGTTTACCATTCACCCAGAGACAACCCAGGCAAACAAATGAGCAACATACAAACTCCTTACAGATAGTGCCCTAGTCTGAATCAACCCAACGTTTCCGTAGCAGCAGCACCTTTATTAAAGACGATTTAGAACTATTTATCAAGCAGTAGCAGAACATATTGAAATGATTCATATTCGTTAATGCATTATATTTTGCTTATCCAACCAAAGCCCCCCTTTTAGGTTGCCATGTCCTGCATTGTCAGAGGAGCTCAGATTTCAGCCGTGTTTGCTAGGCATATCATACAATGTGACTCGATTCATAGGACTCCTTATTATATGGTTTGCTTTTTGCATGTTGTGTAGAAGTGGCAAATGCGGATTCCACCCATGCAATTGGTAGTGAAGTATGTTACGTAAGACTTTACATGTGCACAATTTCCATCCGTGTTAGGTAGAGCAAACAAGGCAGACTCCTGCATACTTTCACTGTGTGTGCGTGCCCTTGAACGGTCATTGATGTTCTATACGTAGGTCAGATTACAGAACATTTTTAGTAGTGCAGATATGCACTAAATAGGAAACACAAATGGCTGTGTATGATCGCTTTTTTTTTTATGACCGCAGAACTTGTGTATATGGGGAGCTTTTATTGGCAGATGTTTTAAAGATGGTTTAGAGGCCCAGTAGCACCAAGAAATGGAAAGGCATCACAAGCAACTACATGGAGCATTCACTTGGTCACATCACTTTAGAGATTTTGGGCGCAACTAATTTATTAGATAATGCTCATCTGATGGCAAAACAAATCTCTCAGTGTACACAATCCCAACACCTTTGTAATACAAAAACATGCAATATGTGAAAATTCTAACTAATAGGATAAAGTATTACCAACAAGTGCAAGAAAAACATATTTTAGCATAACTATTCTGGAAGTGTGTGAGAAAGTTTCCTAAGAATAAGTATAAAATGGTGTGATAATTCTACTTGAATCCCTCACACATACTTTTGTATAGTATTTCTACCAGAAACAACTACCAGCGCCTACAAGTTTTTCTGGCTTGTAGGATTAGTATTCGAGAGTAGAGAATGCAAAGGAGTTTGTGCTGCAACTAGAAACCCATTGCTAAATATCTCTAAACCGGGCTCTTACATATAGGTTTTTTTTGTTTTTTTTTGTTTTTTTAATAAATGAATGTGTTGAGTGGAAAAAGTCATATACAGGGTGGGGACTCAATATTCAGAATGCTTGGGACATGGGGTTTTCCGGATAATGGGTCTCTTCATTTGGATCTTTATTCCTCAAATCCACTAAAAAATAATTTCAACATGAATTAAACCAATAGGATTATTTTACTGCCTATAAGGATTATTTATATCTTCGTTTGGATCAAGTACAATGTACGGTTTTATTATTACAGAGAAAAATTAAATTGTTTTTAAAAATCTGAATTATTTGATTAAAATTGAGTCTATGGAAAATGGCCTTCCTGTAATTCATAGCTTTCTGAACACTGGGTTTCCAGATAGTGGATTCCATACCTGTATTGCATTTTCGTTGCTATTTAAAAAACACAAACTTTTTTCAGTGAATTTTACAAACACCCTTTTATTCCACTGCCTTTTCAACGTGCCTCAAGCATGCAAAACATGCATCCATTTGTGCTTAAAAAACGCAATAAAAAGTGAATGCAATGAAATGCAATGCATGCGAGTACAACCAGACAGAAGATAATGGACTCAATTAGGTGCGCTCAAACCTGTGTTTTAATGGTCCTAAGAAGAGCAATTTTCTGCATATATCTGCACAATTGCTTGTTTTGTTTCAGTTTCTGCTACTATAGCTACCATCTTACTCCTTGAAAAGGAGGCAATCTAAATCCACATCCTGCATGGCTAATTAACAATCAATATACATGCATCAGAATGCCCTGCTCTCTTTGCAGCCTTGCAATGTTATGATCTAATATGTGCCCAGTTTACAAAGGGCAAGAAGACCGCCCTACTTTTCAACCACAAATATAAAACATGTATGGGATCCGTTATACTGAAACCAGTTATCCAGAAAGCTCCGAATAACGGAAAGGATGTCTCCCATAGACTACATTTTTTCCAAATAATCCAAATTTTTAAAAGTGATTTATTTTTTCTTTTTAATAAAAAAACCTTGTACTTGATCCAAACTAAGATATAATTAATCTTTATTTGAAGCAGGACCAGCCTATTTGGTTTATTTAAGGTTTACATGATTTTCTAGTAGACTTAAGGTATGAAGATCTAAATTACAGAAAGAAAACACAGGTCCCGAGCATTCTGGATAACAGGTTCAGTACCCCACACTACTAAATGACAAAGGAAATCTCAAGGGGCTACCTCAAAAAAAACTTTTTAAACAATTTTAACATCTGTCGGCCAATGTAATGCACACTGATAAAATGTCACTTCCTATATGCTAAATAATAGTGCCTGTTAAGCGTCATATTTATCTTTCATGCTTGCTCGCTGTTCATGGAAGAAACTGTCATTTTAGACATGTTACAATCAACATTCTCTGGCTGCAAAATGGTGGTTAGAATCCTATGCATTTTTCAGCTGTTCATTGACACAGCTTTTTTACAAAGGGGGAGGGGTGCAGGCGGGGAGAGTGGACGAGTTGAAAGGGGAAGGGGTAGGCTGGCAAAGAAAGAGTGCTTTTGAATTGCAAGGCTGAAGGCCTATCTTCTGTTTTTATGTGCCGATTAAAAGTTGAATAAAACCTGAAAGGTCAGAACACAGAAAAAAAACAAAAAAACCCAGAAAAACCCACCACCCAGACTACAAATGAAAAAAAGGGGGGAAAAGATATTGAACTGTAGAACACGGAGTCACATGTATGGAAACAAAGATGTGTGACAATTTATCAGATTTCGCCCAAGTAATTCACAAACAGAAACTGAACACCAGAACACATGCAATTTAACCAGTACATTGAAATACATGGAAGGGACACTTCATAGTTTTCCTAATATTGAGAGGAACAGATTATACCAGTCTATCAGTTATACACCTGCTGCAACTCCAGTTTTCCCCTCATTTCTTGAATTTGGGCCCTCGTGAATTCCATCTCTGCATACCAACTGGCTTTTTTTTTATTTAGCCTTCGTTTTCCCAAGCCACTGACCTGAGCATCCCCTTAATCTTGAGAATAATTTTAATTGTTACTTTTTTACCATTTATCTTTCCATTGGTTAATTCAGGCCCTCTTCTCCTTCTGTTCAAACCACTCCTTGACTGCTAGAGTAAATTGCACCCTAGCAATCAGATAGCTGTGGAAATGCCAAACTGGGTTGCTGTGGAACAAAAAGCCAAATCATTCAAAAACAGCACAACATTTTTTTGAAAATTGCCATTGAATATCATGGTCTACATTATACTAGTTAATTTAAAAGTTGAACATACATATATGTCGTAATTACTGCATTAATAAGCTATGGGCAGAATTTTATTCTCTTCACTTTCCGGTTTATAAACAGAATAATTTAGGGTTTCGATCACAAAGAGCATATAACATGCAGCGCTTGCTCCACAATTAACCCATAAGTTATTTTTTTAATACAATAATAATAATAATAATAATAATAATAAGGCAGCCAGTACAATCAGTTGGGACTGCCCCCCACCACAAAAAAAACAAAAAACAAAACCAAACACTGGCAATGATTTCTTCTAAATTCCTGAACAAGGGGTTCTGCCTGTACAAGCTGTGTTATTATAGTTACCAAACAAACTAATCAAAGGACAACATGAATAAAGATTTATCCATGAGCAAATATAAAATTTACATAGTATCGAAGGCAGGTGCAAGAACAGATATCCAAAGGCAAGGCATGATTAAACCATAGTGTAACCTGGAAGACTTAAGGTCCCCATAGACGCAAACATTTTTCTTTTCTGACTGATTTTAACGAAATCCGACAAATTGTCGTGAAGTTAGTGGGCATCGAACATTTTAAAATTTTTCGTCCGACAACTGTCAGAAAATTGATCGGCCAGGTTAAAAAAAAAATTAAAATTAATTGGCCAGTGCAATGTTTGCAGGGCCAAGCAGGCAGCTACCCTCAGTTTTCCTAGCAATATCGCCTGAAATGGTCTTTTTAGTTGATGGACAAATCATACATTCAAACGATCGTTTCGAGATAAGCGGCAAATCACCGAACAAGTGGCTTCCCGATGAAATTTGCACTCATTAGAGTTAAGAGTTAGATACTCGTACTTTATAATTGATAATAGAGTGCAAAATCTAAACTCTACACAAGGAGAGGCCACACTGAATAAAGCCACATCCTGGAAAACTTACTTATCAAGCTACACTTGAAAAAAAAAAAACATTAAAAAAAAAAACTTTAAAAAAAATACCTCCAAGGTATACATACAAGGAAGCTCAGAGAGGCAGCATTTGTTAGTGTCAATAGTAAATATGCATACAAATAAAACACACACCGTACTACAATAGTGGCACTAATTTAATTTACTAGTTAAACTATAAACGGATTACCATTTCATTGAGTTTAAAAATTATACAATAAATGACAAAATAAAATCAGCCTGGTAAAAAGTTAGAGAAATATGAGTTGGGCAGGGCTCGAAAATACCTTTAACCATGTGCAATGAGTAACTGCAAAAGACTAACCTGTGGAAAAATAAGCCAATTCAAACTGTCAGAATATGAAAGTTAACATAGCTAACTAAAATGGTAATAGAAAGAGCATCAAAAGCTCTTAATTGCCACTATTTCATATATCCAATATCACTGTGTGCATGCCTTGTTGTAAGGCTGTACTGCACTTGGTTTGTAGAGGCAAGAGTGGGATTATTAAATAGGACTACACATGCACAGTCAAGGCTGATTTTAGTACCAATGTCTGACAGTTTGTGCATGATGAGCACTTCAAAGGGCAATGTTGACAGTAAACTGCAATTCACTTCTCATAGAGTAGTATGGCAAAGGTAAATCCAGAAAAGGCGGGGGCCCATCTCAATTGAACTTTCATTCAGGTCTTCTTATTTGGGCTACGAGCCATTGCCTCGTTCTACAAAACATGTACTTTCGTAAAGCACTGTGTAGATGGAGGTCACTGTATTAATAAGAATTAAATGTCTCTTAAATTATTACTCGGTGAACATTTGCCAAGTGGATAGTTTTAGTTGCATCTAAAATGAGATGTCAGAGCAGAAGCATTGTAGCTTTTTTTTTTTAGAGGAATAAGTAGGAAAGCAGTCTCATTGTAAATTTAATTTTTCCAAGAAAATAGAAATAAATGCAGCTTGTACTTAGGCATTACTACCTGTAATCCCAGTGTGACTTATTAAAGAAAAATCAAAAAATTCATGACTGCTATCAAAACACACACTAAATCTAGTTAAGAGTTAATGCTTAAATAATAGGGCCATGGCCTTTAACTTGCTCCTAACTGTTCAGTGCCGATTTCCTACCTATGGCAACATTAACCAGACTTCTGCTTTTATTAAAAAAAAAAAAAAAAAAGTGGACACCTGTTGCAACTTTTTTTCTTGAATGCTGGCTTCTTTAAGAAAACCTGCAAAAAAATATTCCCACACGAGTTTGAGAAAAAATAAATAAATAAAAAATTTTAAATGAGGCTTAAAATCTCAAATGTTTTAATAAACTGGGAAAATAAAGTTTTCACAGAACATTCCCATTGACTTTTATACAACCGTGCCAGCTTTTACTTGCAGATTTATTCTGGTGATTTTTCTTGGTTTGATTTAATAAATGTCGACTAGTTGAGGAAGAATATTCTAACATATTTGTACTTGTGTTTTTTCACTGCGCTTTTTCAAAAAAATAAAAAAAATAAAAAAAAATGCCAAACTTGATTTTTGATAAATTGCCCCTTAATGTGAGAATAAAATCAGCACATAAATATGTGTTTTAAATGTTGCCTCATAAAGAGCACTGTTTTTTATCTGTAGTTGCTGCTCTGCTTTTATTCTTCTGTGTATGTAATGTTTGCTTGCATGTTTGTAAACATTTGTTTATGTGCAGTTGTAAAAGAAAACAGCTCGCCAATTTAATATTCTGCAAAATATTAAGGTTAGGTTCACCTCAGATTATATTATTCTGATAAAGTATACATGTAGTCTACACATATAGTTGTCCAAATTTAGGCAGCCCTGAAGCGTACATATTCCTTGACTGCACATTTCGTCCATCGTACACAAAAATGAAAACATAGCAACAATCCCATCTGCCATTAGAATGCTTCTATTCTTTATGGAGAAACTTTGCCAGTTACAATTTACCAGTTTTTTGTACTTCAACTTATGGTTATATAACATCACAAAGCTATTACAACAGATTTGAGCCTAGTGCTACCTTATTTTCACTGGCAGTTGATGGGGAGTGGCATAGACACTTGAGTTTAAAAAGTATAAAATGTGCAGAAGTGACATGTTCTTTGCACACACACACACAAACACACCAAATCCTAATAGTGTAGCGTATTGTCAGCTTATATCACAAAATAACAGTGTAACACATCTGTGTTCAACATAGTTTTAATATACAGTTAATTCTAATCCTGCTAATGAGAGTCTGTGGCTATATACAAGATCTCGCCTTAAATAAAGTTCTGTGGAAAATTACTACAGTGCCCACACAGAAGCATCGCAAGCCGGGCTGTAAAAAGTCCTAACTTAATTATTTCTGCTCAATTTACACTATGAGAAGTGCAGCAACAGTTGTAATTCTGGGCCGCCAGGCACAGCTGCAAATATGAAATAAATGAAGTGGTTGGACAAGCACATGCCACACAGTTTGCTATAAACTGTAATGCCATTTAGTCACTTATTGCACTCTGTTCCCTTGAACGGTACGTTTTAAAAGCACCCTGGGTGCAATAAGCCTCAGACTTCCAAAATCTTAAGATCTTTATCTTTTTATAAATGTATTGCACCATGGGACTCTCAAATTGATGTGCCATTTACAATATGACAAAGAATGTAGAATAGAGAAACATTGGCACCCTGTTTTGAAAGCTAAAACAACAAATGGATTAAACAGCAACACCCCCCCATAACAAGAACAAATGAATGAACGGAGAAAAAAAAATCAGCCTCACTAACAAGGTTAAAAACATTGAGGATAAGTATGGGTGGGAGACAAAAACATGACTTCCGTTTTGCATGATCAAAGGATTGAAGCAGTAAGGTCCCAAGTCATTGTCGAATCTCGTATCTGAGAAGTCATTCACTGTCTCATTACTCACTGAACTCTAGAATGTCAGGGTGTGGTGACCACCAAAAGACAGGAGAAGGAGGAGGAGGAGGAGGGAGTGGAGTGGCATAGAGAAGAATACAAACTGATGTGGTAAGGGGGAAAAAAAATGCAGCTTTCACTGTTCAGACTCGCACGCACTTCCGTATGCCTGCTGCACACTTTCAGAACATATATGCTGTGCTAGTTGAGCACGTTATGAGTAAGCATGTTTTAGATACAAGCCTCTATATCTCATGTGACCCATGAAAGCTAGTGCACCCAGCCTATTGCTATGGCAGGGAAAAGGTAGCAATATCTGGTTCTTTGGAACAGTGTGTTTGGGTAAATACAAGTGCCCCTTGTGCAACTGCCCTTATATTTTTCCAGTGCAAATGGGGTACTCCGGTAAGGTTCCTTTGCAAAGGTACACACACTTGTTATGCTGAAACTTTGAAAGCTGCGTTGGTTTATAAACGACATGCCCGCAGCTCTAGATTTTACCCCTAAGCATTGTGTAAAAAAAAAAAAAGTTAAATTTGAGAGTCTCAGAGAAAGCATTATAATCCATCATTAGCATGTAACAAAAAAAAAAACTATCACATTTTAAAAATCCCACATGTGCGAAAAAATGTGTTGGTTGGAACACAGCACCAAATGAAGTGACTCACTTGCCACTTGTTTAGTGTATAAAATTGCTTAAAGCAGCCAATAAGCAGTGAGATGGAGAGATAGGATGCCGTTGCTTTTGTTCTGGCAGGAAGCCATCTGTGTACAGAACACTGCTGCACACGTAAACAGGCGGTTTACAAAACTCACACGCCAGTGAAGCAGTGCAGCTTCCTACTACAGGTATAAAGAGAAAAAGGCTGCACTACCAATTGCGCCACTTAGGGATTAAATTGCATCTGGCTAACACTGCAGCTAAAACCCTTGAGAGAAAATCCTGAACCACTGCCAGCAAACACTTAATATATTGGTTTCAGTAAAACGTGACCAATACGTTTTTAAAGAGACAGATGTATTTAAACAAAGCTAATTTCTCAAATGGAAAAGCAACAAACCGCAGCAGCGGACACTGGGGTTCCAGGCAAACCTGGACTGACTGACACTTAGGACCAGTAGTAATACTGGAGAGCAAACTTGCCCTTTATATAGACGGTGACTAAGGAAAACAACAGCAGCAGGATACCCTTGAACTAAACGATTTCAATGGCAGAGGCTTCTTACCTGCAAGTGCAGAAAACTAATGAAGGCAACCGTTTTAGTTTATCTTGGCATATGTGAGGAATGGCTTTCCCCAGCTGTTCAGTCAGCATTTCCGGGGACAGAGTATGATGATCTTGGATTGTGGATACGTTTATGCCAGGAACTCCGATTAAGGACTTACTCATTCTTCAAATGAGTCAGAACAGCACAGGCATCGTCATGCTAAGCAACACAAAGCAACTCTTTCATTGCCACAGCCAATAACGGTCCACAAGAAGAAGTTATTTGGAAAATAAATTCTCACACTTTCATCATCTGTGCTTTTATAACAAAACAAAATTTAGGAGATCAAACCTGCAAAGATCCATTCAAGCCAATTGGGCACATCATTGTTTGTTTACATGGAAATCTTTCAGTCTACTTATTCGAGAAGTTTCAAGGTTTTACCATTAAAGGCCAAGACTATTAGAAGAAGAAAAAAATAATAATGCTCTGGTGTTTTCAAGTAACAAAATAAAAAAGTGAGAAAAATTAGACTAATTAAAAAAAAAAAAATCTCCGTATGAAACCGCAGCTAATTACTATGCTTTTACATGCCACTACTCACAGAACGGTCCTCAAAATGCTAGTTTATACAAGCAGGAAAGCTTCAGTCAGTGGGACTTTTAACAATTATGCTAGCAACTGACACATTTTATAAATGCCACAATAGCAGGCCTCTGATAACTTTAGATACATCAGGCATTTTTTTATTTATTAAACAATTATTGTATGGCCTGACAATTCTCTCATTAATTTCAAGTGTATGTAAATGGTAATTGTGCAACCTATACCCCCATATCCAATGTACTCCCCTTGCCATTCAAACAATGGCAGTGCAAAGAAAATAGGGACGGCGGATACCTGTGTATCTGTATACAAGAGGTCGACAAATGAGCAAATTCAGAAATATATAGCAAATAGATTTTAGTCACATGCTCACACAGACCAACAACTTTTCATGCTGCAGTCTACAGAATGGCAAGAGAACCACAAGGGTTTATGACCACATTATAAGCATCATGTGAACATTCCTGCGAACAACATGAGATCAACAGGATTTAGAAGAAACAGCAATAAATGAACAGTGACATTATTGGGTGTGGAATGCTGCATGCACTGTGTCATTTACTGCAAGAGGCAATTACAATCTGATCCCCAAGAATTGATGGTTTAATGATGGAAAATGATTGCATGTCCTATGCTACACCAAGGCATGAGGTGAATTACTACTACAAAAGCACCAATATATAAGACTAAATAAAATGCATGGAAAGCAACCAAAATACAAAGATAAAGGGTTCTTGTTTAGATAAGATGTAGATACCAGAGACATGAACATTGCTCACTCTATGGTGAACATTTTCCTTTAGCACTGGCATCTATGTTAAAGGGGTCCTCCACCCTAAGCAACTTCTCAAAATACATTAAAAATGTTCAGTAGTTTCAAAGTTGTTTGTAATTGCTATTAAAAGCAGTGTTTTTACATTTCCTGTTCTTCAGAAACATTGTTACAACACAGCTTAAAAAAAAAAAAAAAGTGTCCTGGAGAAGAACAGATTCCTCTTACAAACGTATTGTTTTATTAAAGAGTCAGAGAACTGAAATGGATACAAAAAATTATTTCAGTTGCTACATTTAAAAACAAGTGACCATTTTAAGGTATATTAGAAAGTTAAAATTTTTTCATTAAAATGTCAAATTTCAATAATTTGGGGGTAATATTACTGCATTAAGGATTTATGTACAAAAAAACATGGGAAGGAGTAATTCTTGGCAATAGTGTTCTTTAGCTGAAGAATGGTTAAGTTGGGAATCTCACCTTCATAATGTATCAATAAAATATGTGTTTCTAATACAAGCTTTAAGTACGTTGTAAGGAAAATTTAACTTTTAGGCTAGAGGAATATAGTTTGGAGAATTTTTGGGTATGTAACAAAAAGGGTCATCTGCAATAGCAACCAGAGTAAACTGTGTCTTTTACATATGTGGGTTTTTACATAAACCTGTTCTTATTTAGGGGTTGTGTATCACTATTTGTTATAAAGACTATTATCAAGTGGACTCACAAGTGAACACAGAATTGCAAAGTGACCGTCAGTAACACCTTTGTTGGTTTCTGACGCATATCCCTATAATGTGGGAGTCTTCAAACAAACTGTTGATAAATGCTGGGGGTTTATTGCTACAAAACCATCATCTCCAGCTCTTGCTCATCAGCTCCTCCTTCCACAGAGCACCTTCATCCTTTATAGCAGGTCTGTCCAACTGAAGGTCCATGAGTGATGGTGTCCCTTACATTGAGATGTATAGCCTACTATATGATCAAGATCTTCACAGACCACTATGTATGAAAAGACTTCCAATCCAACATTTCAAATCACCAGTGTGCCATTGTCCTTATTCAGATCAAAGAACTTCCAAGGTAATGTCGAATAACCACATTTTTACACAAAAAAAAAAAAAAAAAAAAAATATTATATATATATATATATATATATATATATATATATATATATATATATATATATATATATATATATATATATATATATATATATATATATATATTATATATATTATATATATATATATATATATATATATATATATATATATATATATATATATATATATATATATATATATAGATGCCTGTAAATATTGTAAGATGGCAGCAGAGAGCTCTAAGTTTTTTCTCAAGGCTGGTGCAGTTTCCCCAAACAGGAGCAACAGCCTGTGGAAAAACTAGCAATTTAAATCTGCCCAACATTTTGATACCCCACCCCCAGTGAATTAGCCTTTACTTGGCCTTTAAGAGACAGCCGAATATGAGAAATTTGACACGGGTAACATCACTAAACACATTTATAGTTATTTGTGGCTGAATCGAACTTAAAAATAGCATTGCGTTTAGGTTTATTCATGTTGCTTGTCAGGTCTGCTTAAAATGATCCCCCATAATTAATGCGCAGCATAAAAAAAAAAAAAAAAAAAAAAAGTAACAAACGCTTATTGTGAAAAAAATAAATAAATGTCACCTTACCTCCCACTGTAGATGAGGCGGTATGTTTCGTATCTGAAGCTTTCGACTCCTGAAAAATAAAACATTTTCACTGAAAATTGTAATTGTGACTAGCTGAAATACAATGTTTAATGTTACAGTTCTATATAAATTACATTAAAGTGTGATAGCAACACAAACAGAAAAATACAATTGTCTGTTTGTATAGGTTCACATAAATCCATAGGTTCTCATAAATCCATTCCCACAAATGTACAAAGAGTTCAGTAAAAGGCAGACTTAAGAACCTTTATTTAGGAATCACACATTCACTCTAGCTACTGGAAAGGCAACTAGCTATGAGCCAACTAATCAAATACAACTGCTGGTAAATTCCAATCATTCCTGGCTCTTTTGAAGTTCAAACCATTCAATTAGCTCACTGTATTCTCAGGGCTATTGTAGTTGGGAGAGGAGGAGGTTTTTTACCTTTTCTGCTTTTATGGAAAAAGTTTTTGCCCACCCCCCTCCAAAAAAACCAAACAAATACGGCAGTCTAGCATGGTAGTAAAGCAGTTAAATTCTTTGCAAGGAAAAGTCTTTTTTTCTGGGAGTTACAGCCAAATCTTTGTGGTAGGGAAGAGCTTGCTGAGCAAACTGCTCAAATGATGAACAAGTAAATGCCTGAGATGCCATTTAATCCTTGGGATTCCCAAGAATGTATAAGGTTTAAAAAAAAAAAAAAAATATCACTTTTATTGGCTGTTATTCATAGTTTACACATGCACATATGTAAGTGGGTGCACAAAATGTTTATTAAAGGTTAAATGTGCTGCAACCTAGCCCTAAATAAGAGTCTCATGCATTTGTTCAGCAAGCGTGTGGGAGTAAGAACGTCTATATTCTAGATCTATTTTTATATTTGATCTGTAGGAGAGGATAATGGTAGATTCTCCCTTTCAACCAATATTAAATGTATTATCTGCACACCATATGTTTAAAACCATCTAGCTGCTACTAAACATTACAAGGATAGCAAAGTATATGCAGAGTTCAATACATGCATTTGACAAACAGTCTGAGGGCTTTAGCCGTCTCTCCACCCAGTATGAAGGGGTTGTAGAACAGCAATACATAAGGAGAATTACACATGCTTCATTTTAATCACTCGTTATGAAAAGTGCTACTAAAAATATGAAAAAGCTTTAAAGAGTGACTGTAGCCCTTTGTCCAACATAAATTTAAATGAGACAATGTATAAATGAATCCCCCACCCGGAATTTTGTAGGCAATAATATAACATGGTGCTGATTTTACTTTTGGATGTAAATCAACATTATCTTCAAAAATGGCCTCTTTATTGGAGTGCCCCATAGATGTTCTTTGGTTCCTGTTTCAAATGAAGGGTGGCCGTGTCCTAATGGTCCCTGCCAGAAGCACAGTAGGGTCAGCCAATCACAGCCCTCTAGTCTTAGACGCAAAGACAGGCTTCAGTTCCCGATCAAGTCAGCCTAGCTGCAGATTGGTTCATATCTTACCATGCAGTGTGCTTAGTGCCGCCGGCTGCCCTGCAAAGCCTGGTAATGGAGGCAGCAGGAAATGGAACAGATGGGTGGCTAGTAGGGTTTTTGCAGAAATGTTCAATAAAGTAACTTTTTAAAGCACATTCCTTCTACATCTAAGAATTTAATGCACTGGTGCATTTTTTTTTTATAAGGTCTCCTTTAACTGCTACGGTTTGTGTTTAAACATACAGTACTTCTTGCAGATTGCTTTAAATCATGAAAACTTTATGGTTTTTGTTACTTAAGCTAAATAGGGAGACTGAAGTTACTCCATGTCTGGTCTTTGTGAGGTGGATAATACAACCAGTACTACATCCTCCCTACCATTTTTCTTTGGTAATCAATCTAATTATCTATCTTGCAAGTAACTCTCATCCCTATATGCATTGGGCATCTTAGCTACTTGCTAGAGCAACTGCTGATGTAGTGAAGAATTAAAGTGCAGCCGTCTGCCCTGGGATTCATAAAGCGTTTAACAACCTTTCCCCAATTTTCTTCAGATCATATGGGCAACAATGAACACTTCACAGACAGATTAAGGTTTTCTTTAGCGGCAGATTAAAATTATTTTATAGCAACTAAAGCTGGCCACAGACGCAAAGATCCGATCGTACGAATCAACGTACAATCGGACTTCCCCATCTCCCAACCTGCCACTAACCATTCCAATCAAATAAAGTACAAAAGAACAGATCAGCCGATGTTCTGCCCCTGACAGAAAGTTATGTCCGACCAAAGCTATTGACAGTCTCCCTCTGCAAATCATACGATCTGCAATACATGCAGAGACATTTCCTACAGCCGACAGAAATCTTTTAACCTGTCCGTTCGACCAAACGACTGATCTCCGCCGGACAAAAAATGTTGGGACTCTCTACACACATCCTTGATTCATACAATCAGATCTTTGCGTCTATGGCCAGCTTTAGAGTGCATGGCACTAGAGACTTTTAAAGCCACTAATGGATGATTTTCAGCACCTACTGCAAGGTAATATGGTTTCTCTATTCTTTTTATCCCATATAAATAGGGCTCCCTGTGTAGAATAACCCATCACAACACGAAAATCTGTAATACGCGACTATGCACATATAGAAAGCATCATATTTTATCCATGCCTATGTAATGGCATTCAAATGCCTGGATCAGTATTTGAGTACTGTGAAATGTACACAGAGGTAAGGCAAGGGGCTGCAACTGAAGCTGCACAGGGCTGCTGTACAAATATGTTCCTTTACAGAACAAATAAGTAAATGGCAGTTTATTTTTTTTATTTATTTTTTTTTACACACATCACACGTGCAAATACACTGTGTTAGAACAAGTTATTTTTTTTTAAATAAAAAAATAAGCATTTACAAAATAGGTTAAAATCACACAAGCAAGTGCACCACATAGATATAAAGGACATTGGTGAACAAGAACTTTGGGTAGTCTGCACAGACATGGAAGACATCCAGGGTGAATGCAATGTATGGTGGTCTCTAGAATAGCCAATAAGAGCACAAAATTATGGCGGAGGGGAGGGGCATTTGTAGTACCAGGGCATAATACCTTCACTTTTTTCTATTTGCCTATTGGAAAACATTAAACAGATTTTCCCTCTTGTATTGCTTCCTCGAATGTCTATGAAGGTAATGGTTCTGCATGCAGTTTCAACTTTACAGAGGACTCCATCATATAACCACAAAATAATATTTCCTTAAACTAAGCCTTATTCTGTTTAGTAAAATTAATAAAACTGCCTTGGTCTTCTTTATTCTTAAAAGGTCTTGAGGATGGATTTTTCAATTCAAAGCAAATTAGCAACCCTAAGGTTTGTAGAAAGCTACTGTAAAGTAAAATCCACAAACAAAACATTGGTTTCCCTAAATGCACATTTCAAGTAAAATTTATACAAGACAGTAATTTTAGTGACAAACATATTTTATGCAGTAAAATCTATTTGTTCTATTTCCTTTATGAGGAGGTATGATGGGGTGTATACAGATCCAGATAGTGTAAAGTTTAAAAGACATCTAAACCAATACATAATAACCAGAGGTACTGGTTGGATAAGCCAATAAGGTACATAATAGTTATAACGGAGAAATCAAAAACACACACACAAACACACACACACGGTCCTCTTAACTATGACCATTGCAAGGATGGCTGTTCTGCTGCAAATCTGCAGGTACTCGGATTTAATTTTTCACTACAAAACATAAAGGCAGGGTAATTGACTCTAGTGTGTGAATGTGCTAGGAGAAATAAATTGTTACCTTCACTAGAGCAGAGACTGATAAATCTGTGTAAAAATTCCCCTGTAAATTTGTTGGTGCTAGATTAACAATTAACAGATTAACGAAAGTGTGGATATTGCCAGAAAAGCACTGAACACTAAATAGATACTGCTAAACAAATAAAAAGTGGTTATGGAGGAAAGTCTGCCTACGAGGGCAAAATGAGGATGATACTGCACTAAAACCTCATTGTATTTTAGGGATGCACAGAATCCACTATTTTGGATTTGGCTGAACCCCCCGAATACTTTGCAAAAGATTTGGCCGAATACTGAACTCAATCTTAATTAGCATATGCAAATTAGGGATGGGAAGGGTAAAAAAAACCTGCTGAAAAAGCAGATTCTTCCTGGATTTGGTGCATCCCTACTGTATTTAGACAAAGTCGATAATTTTAAAAAAGAGGGAAACTGATCAGTTAATGTGTTTTCCCTTAAAACTATACAATGTAGATATTCTATGTTACCGTGTTGGCAGTTTTTGGGATGCAATGTCATGCATTTAAAAATGCTCACAAACTCAAATCACTGCCGATCCAACATGCTACAGACACCCAGCATACATAAGAACTGATAATAAACATGATTACTGCTAACCACTGGCATCTCTTACGTCAAAAACTGTCTATGGTATGGGTTTGCCAATTACAAGTGTGTTTTAGATAGAAAAGGAGGCCAACTAGAAATATACAGAAACATATGACCAAAATGTTGCAACATGTAATTATGTGAAAGTAAACCTTGCAGTAAAAATGTTTTAATTGTGGTATTCAAAAATACACCATCTGTACAATAAGATAGCTATAGTTCCTCATAAAAAAATTAAAAAAAAAAAAACCACATGCTGGCTAATATTTATAATATCTAAAGCATAGAAGCAACACAACCAGAGGGAAAAGATTTCACTATAAACCTGCATAAAGATATAAGCACAAATACTACCTGGTCACTCTGATTCAGCCAGACCTAACAATAGGCATAATCATTTAAGGGTTTCCACATTCGTAACTAAAGAGCTAAATTAAAGTTTTAGTTTTCAGAAATTATTAAATCTCTGTATTAAGGCTCTTACAGACGAGAGTTTGAAGCTGTGCTCCCCTGCGTTCCGGTTTTATGTGTTTTTTTCAATGTGGCTGTACTCACACAGGCGCATGTAGGCGCCGAATGCGCCTGTGTGAGTACAGCCCCATTGGAAAAAAAAAACCTGAAAGACAAGACATCCCAAAAATTCAGTACAATACTTGGATAAAAATGTAAAACAAACTGAATTACAAATCTGTCTATACAGGATATCTAGGACCTAGGATTTTCTGAACAAGGAATCTTTCCGTAATGTGAAGCATCATTTCTTAAAAGGTTACTACAATTAGGAATAAAAATTAATGTTAGTTATTAAATAAAAAATTGCTGCATGTTAGGGCACAGACACACGTGGAGATTTGGGGAGATCAGTAGCCGTCGCCTCTTCTTTGAGCGACTAATCTCCCTGAACTGCCTTCCTGCAGGCTAGAATCTAAATCACCAGCAGGATGGCACTCATAACACTTTGTTTTCCGAAGTTTCACTTTGGGCGATTTCGGAAAACGAAGTGCTCCAAGTGCCATCCCGCTTCGGGGGAGGGGGGTGTCACACCTGAATGTAGTGTAATGGCATTCTTTGAAACTGGGGTACAAAAAAAAAAACTATTCTATTTACCAGCCGTCTCTGAACCCAGGAAGCAAATTAATCTGTACTAAAACTTCTCTGAACTCATATCAAAGTACTAAGGCAGCCATGCATGGTCCAGTTGTCAGGAGAAATACTACCCAAATTGCTCACACATTTTTAGCAAACATTTTACAAAACAGCAATTACACCATTACCAATTAATAGCACCGATATTACAAATCAAGTTGCATTTACATCAAACGTATACCATACATGCTTGCCTTGGAAATTTTGACCCGGGGGAGGGGAGTGGAGGGGGGGAGAACACACTTGTTGGAGGTATAAACAAAAGCACAGGAGTGGTCTATAAAAATGTATGACAGTCAGTTTGGTAATGAGAAAATTAGCCCGTATGTGCCATAAGCACAGAAATCCTCAGACAATTTCCAATGCTCTGTGTCAGCATTTCTTTTCCTGCCGAGACAAAAATAACAGAAAATCTAGGATGACATTACCCTTATCCAGGAGATGGGTTCTGCCATATCTAGAAGTTACTGGCCTCAAACAAGTCCCATTCCTTCACACCTTGGGGAAGGTGATCCCTAATCGTACGAGGCAACAGAAACTCAACCAGGACCTCAACAGGCTCGGTATACACCTGCAGCTACAGCATATACAACAATCTGACTGAAAATATTAAATTCTAATTATCATTATTCTAATTATCATTATGGCAACCAAGGTCTAAACCTTTTAAAGGGGAACAATAGTTTAAGAGCCAGAAAGATTTGTAGGGCCATATTCCTAGGTATAAAAGCTTTTAAATTTTATATATAAAAACTCACAGTACAATATATTTATGGTTTGTTTTATTTATTCATTTTTTGTACGAGTTCCATAAAAAATGGTTTAGAATGGCCTTTTAGATTAGCCTTTATTTACACAGCCATGACATATACTTAATGTACATTCTGTAGTATATGTTTGAACCTTTGAAATAATCATCACATGCTATGGTTACTTTTATGAGGAGCCAGTTAACCTTCCTGTAGGTTTAGGAACATAAAGTACCTACCAGTCTAAATAATATTTAAAATAAATAAATAAAATAAATAAAAGTCTCATGTACATTACATGCTAACTTTATGCTGGTGTATAGAATACAATTAGTCGCTTTAATGAATTATGGTCATTGGGCTTAAATGTTTTAAATATTGCAAGTTGACACATAAATAGCATTTAACAGCATTGTTATGCACATTGCTTCTACACTACAAAACTCCAGAGATATTCCAACAACAAACAAGGCCCTTTACCCTCAAAGCAAGAAAAGGAATAGTCTGCCAGCCAGACAAAAGCCAGCCAGTTCACCCCCTTTTATTAAGCTGCCACACAAACACACAATTAAAAATTACCACGTGTGCCTGGATTACACTTAAATCATTGTTCAGTCTAACTGTACTTTGAAGCACAGAAAGTTTAATAGGAACAAAACGGAGTCTGAACAATACAGAGTAAACATCAGGCTCATGTTTGACAACTTAGGTCTTTAGCTTTTAACAAAATAAACCCAAAAATAAAACCATGCACTAGTGGGAAAATGAAAACTGGTTCCTGTTACCAGCTTGATTCAAAGATTATTTTTGTATTATTTTGTGGCTGCAATACGTATAGAAAACCCTTTTTGCAAAATTCTACTTTTAGGTTAACAGTCTGCATGCACATGTATTCCCTTTGAAAGTCAAACACAAAATGGGGGGGTTGGAGATCAAGACAAAGTAAATAGAGAGACAGAGGAGAACACATTGCGTTTGTTGCAGTGTCTGTACTGGGAGGATGCAACTGAGCCAAGGATACTATGAGTAACCCAACAGTTTTATTTCTTTTGTATTACAGAATTTTTCTGCAACTGAAGAGACTTCTTGTGATTTTTCCATCTATTTAGTAAAATTGATTATTTTGGGGAAAATCTATTATTTTTATTAGCCAAGTGATATCAATGGTGTGTTAATCATGAAATTTAGCCAAGGAGGCCTGTGTTTCTTCTAATTGTAACAAAAACAAATTCCCCATGGCAGTAGTCTGTTCTAAATGACGATTGCAAGCCTACGTTCACACTTCACAAAGATGTACATGTCAACTTCCTTTACATTGAACATCAGGATGCAGAGTTTCCTTTTACACCCCATCCCCCATCACCAAGAGCTATATAATCCTGCCCCTTTGGAAGTGCAGCAGCTTACGTTGCCTTGGGAACCGTGGGGCCCAATTTATAAGATCAATGGTTTGGCAGTAATGCAAAGCAGCCCCAGGCTGCAAAATGGGGATGAAAGCCCAGTGAGAGTCTTCCAATATTCCATTTTGCAACTTAATTTTGTGGTGCAATCCATTTAAAAAAAATGCGATGCAATTTAAAATTTCAACTGTATAGATGCCTAAAAATGTATGTATTTTAAAAAGGGCTGCAAACTAGCACAAGAGGTTAGCTTGAAAATGCCTCATATTTAAAAAAAAATAAGCCAATTTTTAAAAAATACATACAAAAACTATTAGAACAATAACCTGTTTTTCTAGCAATTTTGTAATAAGTAACTGATTGAAAAGCATGTGGCCATTATTTATACACACACTGAAATATTACATTGCTTTAATATATTTTATATCTATTTTGCAGACCTCAGAAGTCCACACAAGCTACCAATTCCAGGATAGCAAATAAAGAGAATATGTAGACTATCTAGATGCACCATGTTGACTTTGCACACACAGCAAGCAGCACTGGAACTCTTCTAGATCCAAAAACCACACACTTCTTAATCGTGGGATTGTGAATGCCTACCTACATATTCATTCAAGACACCGATAGGGATGCGTACACCCACTGTGGGATCTCATGTTCCAAATGATTGTAAATCTTCTGTTTATAACCAAAGCTTATGGTTAAACTTCACAGTATAACCTTGTTGCAGAGGTGTGTCAGAGAGTGATGGAAAGCCGCAAATGAGGTAAGAGCAAGCTACAGACAGACTATCCTTGTGGATTTTAAATATGAAATGTCTGTTTCGTGTGAAACAATGGCATCTTGTGGACCTCCGCACAGCATGTGTGACGTTTCTCAAGCTATAATGTTTCATTATAAGGTTAATTCAGAAGCTCCACTACCAGAGGGGCCTACAGGATTTTTTTTTTTCTTGCCCAAAAGCAGATATTTAATAACCCACTCAGAGCAAATTTAGGAAAGTGAATGGTATAGAATCAGATACACATGGATGCCAGAGCCCAGGCTAAAGCCAGAGTGCAGCTGCATCATTACTAATTTCATAAAGACGCACAATTATAATATGATAAAACCTACTTATGTATGTATGCATGCATGTATACACAAGTCCATATGTGAGGAAGAAAAATGCAGAGTGCCATATGCAGAGTGCCACAGAAATCCTAGCAATGGGCCATGTAAAAACGGTGCACTATATGATTACACTATCAATCTTATTTTAAATGTACGCAACCTGTACCAACAATAATAAATGCTACTGTATAAAAAGCCAGAGTCAATATCTGTATGTAAGCCAAGAACTGAACTATTATTTTGCAGAGATCTATAAGCCAATAACAAATTAAAACCCAAAAAGTAGGAGATTCTGGGAGTTGTAGTTCAATATAGTTAGCCAGTCTTCGGCCCATTTTACAGTTCTTCACAGTTTAATATCCACCTGTGCCAGACTTTTTGCTCCTTATAACTTATATAGTAGTATAAAGCAGAAATGCAGGTATAACTGCCCCATACATTTTATAAGTAAAGCTTTTATTAAGGCAAGTCACAGCATAAAAAAAATCTTCACTCAAATGTCAAACAAAGGGAACAGCACTTACAGATAAGACTGAAGGGAAAAGAAGACTCCTGTGTGACAGTTAATGCTGCAGAGATTTGTAGCTGCTTCTTGTTGCCAACTACATTACAGGTTTTTTTGTATCTAGGTGGTAAGATTGGATTAGCATAGGTTTTCTCCATAAAAAGTGTGTGTGTGTGTGGGGGGGGGGGGGGAAGACACTGGTCATTAGCCAAACAAAATAAGGCTGGGACTATGCAGTTCATTATCGCTGTCCTGTGCAAGTCCTGCTTTGTCACCAGCCTGCCTCCATACAAGAAGCCTGCCTCCATACAAGACCTTCCCTAGTGACTGTTGCAGAAGGATTTCCTGACCAATATAAACTAAGTTAGATAAGGTGACTTGGTTTTCAACAGTAAGTCTTTCCAAAAAAAATAAACACTATACACAAAAAAAATTTAAAAAAAATGTATAAAGTACTACATTAATTATTATAATACCAAAATGATCCTTTACCAAGACCAGTGAGCAAATTGGGTCCCCTTTATAACAATACACCACAATGTAAGCTCTATATAAAGCAAAATAGACAATATGTAATAATTCCACACTTCTAGCTATGAAATTCATGTTTAGAAAAAAAATGATTTGTAGGCTGTGGAGAAATGCTGCACAAGCAAAACCTTAAGGGGACATTGCAGAAAAAAAAAATTACAAATCATTAACATTTGCATGAATTCTCTTCTTAAAGGGGTGGTTCCCCTTTAAGTTAAATTTTAGTATGTTATAGAATGGCCAATTCTAAGCCACTTTTTAATTGGTCTTCATTATTTTCTATAGTTTTTTTTTATTTGCCTTTTTCTTTGGATTCTTTTCAGCTTAAAATGGGGGTCACAGAACCCATCTGAAAACAAATATACATTTATTGATAGTGCTACTTTTTATTACTCATTCCTCTATTCAGGTCCTCTCCTATTCATATTACAGTCTCTTATTCAACTCAGTGCATGGTTGCTAGGTTAATTTGGAGCCTAGCAATCAGATGGCTGAAACTGTAAACTGGAGAGCTACTGAATAAAAAGCCAAATAAACTACAAATAATAAAAACCAATTGCAAATGGTCTCAGAATATCATTCTCTACATCATACAAGCAGTTAATTTGAAGGTGAACAACCCCTTTAAAAAGGAGGGAGAACACAAGTCATACAATGAAGAAATCAGCAAATTATAAAACACACACCAACAAAATCATATGCCATAGAATTACTTCACAAGTTGCTTCAAATGGGTTTTATCGCATTGGCATAAGACCATTGGACTGTTGGTGAAAGCATGAATATTTTCACCCTCTGGAGACAAAAAAAATATTTAAATGCGAGTTTGAATTTCAGGATGTGAACAACAACAAAAAAAAAAAACTTTTCAATTCAGAAAAAAAAAAAAAAATTAAATACAAAACAGCAAAATTGTTACAAGAATCCATTTAACTTGATCCTAAACCCCCCCCTTTTTTTTTTTTTTTTTTAAATAAAGCAGCAACACATTGTAGGTGTTTCTCCTTTAGAGTGCTACATAGCACTAATGACGACGCAAGACATTAATACAGAAGGAGAGAAGAGCCATGCTAATGAGACATTTATATATAGAACTCTGTTTTTTCAGATAATCTTTCTAGACCCCTAGAGGTGTGCAAGCAAAGACATACCTAAAGTGAAATTTAGGTTACACTATATTTTTGGCACTATACATTTAAGGTTTTTTATTTTATTTTTTTAAATGAATAAAGCAAACTAGCCTAACACACACCACCATCCACAATCCCTGTAAAAGAGAACAATAAATTATTGGTTAGTGAAAGCGGATGGCTTTGTTTAATCTATTTCTACTGTTGATATATGAAGAAGAATAGAAGATCCAAACCACAAGAACAAAAAGGCAACAGCTTTGGCATACAACAAAGTCTAACCATAAAAATGGCTTACATAGAGCACAGAAGTACATACCACAAGCAAGTTGATAAGAAGCAGAATGTGCCTTAAAAAGGTAGCATCGACATGAGACAGGTTATTTTTTAATTGTATTTTGCTACTATATATTTGTATATCCAAGCACCACTTAAAGAAGAATATTTGTGCAGAAACTAAACTTAAAATTATTGATGGGGGAGGTTAATTTAATATTTTGTCTTGGGTTTACATTTTGGTCAATTCTCTAAGCAAATTAGGGATGCACGAATCCAGGATTCGGTTCGGTATTCGGCCATTTTCAGCAGGATCCGGCGGAATCCTGGAGCCTGGCCGAATCCTAAAAATCATGTGACTTTTCGTCACAAAACATTGAAGTAAAAAAAAATTTCCCTCCCCTTGCTGATTTGCATATGCAAATTAGGGTTCCGATTCGGTATTTGGCTGAATCTTTCACGAAGGATTTGGGGGTTCGGCCGAATCCAGAAAAGTGGATTCGGTGCCTCCCTAAAACAAATCCAACTCTTAAAATATAGCAGGATGCAATAAGGTTTTTGGTAACTTAATGCCTCTCTTCAACTTAAACAAGTAGTTCCACTTTACAAAACTTAATTCAAATAATATGGTGTTGCCTGAAATGATTTTAGAAGTCACTGGTGATATACAATGGGAAGAAGAAGGGAGTCACCTCGCACACCCTGGCCGTCCAAGTTCCGTGACACCTGGTGCTCGATGAAGGAGGTGTTGGCAACCTCCACAGCAATCGAGAAGGAAGAAATCACCGGCACAACAGGTTATTTCCAGCAGGGAAACCCTTGCTCGTTTATTTTGCGGATGCAACGTTTCGGGGCGTAACCCCTTTGTCAAGCATGCTTGACAAAGGGGTTATGCCCCGAAACGTTGCATCCGCAAAATAAACGAGCAAGGGTTTCCCTGCTGGAAATAACCTGTTGTGCCGGTGATTTCTTCCTTCACTGGTGATATACAAACAGTAAGAAAAATTACACAACAAGGGATGTTGTCCTACAGAACTTTCCCATTATACATACATTTTCAAGTCATTTCATAAATGTAATTACTATTGAGGAATTGGGATTGTCGTTGCTATTCCTTCACTGCTGGTTTTACACTACATGCACCACTGAAACAATAGAGATGAAGTCGGTTCTGCTTCAGTTCGGACTGCAGCCGCCACAATGCTGTGCAAAGGTCTCATTTTTCCTTCACAGGTCTTACTACTGCTACATTGTTTCACTAGAATGTGTAATCAGGATTGAGTGATACAGAGAATAGGTTTTGGGGTGGGGCTTTCTTTTAAGCCTTAAACATTTGATACACTATTTGGTTGCGAGAGAGAGAAGAGAGAGAGAAGAGAGAGAAGAGAGAGAGAAGAGAGAGAAGAGAGAGAGAAGAGAGAGAAGAGAGAGAGAAGAGAGAGAAGAGAGAGAAGAGAGAGAAGAGAGAGAAGAGAGAGAAGAGAGAGAAGAGAGAGAGAGAGAGAGAGAGAGAGAGAGAGAGAGAGAGAGAGAGAGAGAGAGAGAGAGAGAGAGAGAGAGAGAGAGAGAGAGAGAGAGAGAGAGAGAGAGAGAGAGAGAGAGAGAGAGAAATATACACATATGATTGGCTTATGTTAATAAACTGAAGGAAACAACCAATATTTGTGCATTATTCCTGCGGAAAGATGGCATGCCATAGATCACAGGCCTTGCAATTTGCTTGGTGGCCCAAAGACTTGCAGTCGTCATCACAATAAAAGACTCCTGCAGCTGTTCAGCCACGTGACAAGCTCTAAGCGGAACCATGGCGGCCTTCGAGTAGTATGTTTGCAGTCTCCCGAGGACAATAAAAGATGCAATGGCTGATTGCTTATTATATGAGACGGTGGAAGTGCCAAGGCTTAGACACATTTAGCACTACCTTATTACAGCAGAGGCTAGCAATTACAGTTATAAGTCAGTATGTGCTGCCTCCCAATATAATATAAAGATAGATTCAAGCTAAAACATACATGCTTAAAATAAATAAATAAAAATAAAAGTAGGAGCTGTATTAACGTCTAACTAGGATACTGGTATTAACTGGAATATGGAATTCTCTTTTTCACTCAAAAAGCATCAATGGATGCTAAGGAAACTATTTAGAATTTGGAAACAACTAAATTTTAAAACAAGATAATATATTATAGCAGCAAAATATTTAAAATAACAACAATGGGTCCATCCATAGGCAAGAGCCACATAACCTACTAAGTTACCAGAAGGGGCAGAGAATAGAACTTCGTAACAGTTAGAAACTATGGGTAGGGAGACTGGTTCAATGAAATACAATTTCACCACATTATGGGAACATCTGATAAAATATTGCTAAACTACTTTTTACATCAATTAATACATTTTTCTTTTGAGGGGGTGTGGCACTCAGGAATCCTTAACCTGCATGGCAGATGAGAAATTGCTTGTCAAACCCATAAGCTGAATTTTTTTTTTTTCCAGCTAAATCAGGGTGCTGAAGTTGCAGTTTACAGCAGCTGTTAAGATGCAGATTTGACACGCCAGGTATAAGGGTAATACCTTCTCACGCTGTTGTTTGCATCAGTGTAGTAAGAAGGTGTTATAGATTTTTAGATTTATATCTGGCAGAAACTGAAAAAGATGGATAGTAAATAAGCGAGCAAGTCAGGAAAACAAGGCTCCACTGTTTAAGGCAGTGTGCAAGGCTAATGTCATACCAAGGGGCAGATTTATCAAGGGTCAAAGTAAAAATTTGAAGTGTAACAAAAATAAAATAAATTGGAAATTTCAAGCAATTTTTTTTTTTTTTTTTACTTAGACTATCGAATACGCTTCAACTTTATAAATGTATTATGTACTGCCTCTTTAAAACTTCGACCATTCGCCATTTTAACCTGACGAATTGCTATTTTAGCCTATGGGGGACCTCCTAGAACCTACTTGAAGTCAATTCGTGGACTTTCAGAAATAGGTTTTTTTTTTGTTTTGTTTTTTTAAATACTTCGAGATGAATTGATCAAATATGATCTTACTTGGATTCGAACAATTCGATTACAGCTTAATCAGCGGCAGGAAAAAAACCCATCTTTTTTTAATAAGTTTCGGTTGGTCTTTTTTTCTTCGAATTTTTTTCTTCGAATTTTTTTCTTCGAATTTTTTTCTTTGAGTTCAAAAAACAACTCCTATTACTTCAAAATTCGACCCTTGATAAATCTGCCCCAAGTGATTGCCACCATGAGATTTGCAGAAATCGCCATGACCAATATTTTTTTGCCATCTAGCGATAAGCATAAATAAATCATCCAATACAAAGTGGAAAACTTTTTCCATGAACAGTGTCTCCATAGCACACATCACATAGATGTGGAGTAATAAAGAATACTTTAACAGAGTTTTCACCTTTAATTAGCATTTTCGTAAATAAGCCCTGGTGCCCTGCCATGATAATCACTTGTTTAAATAAATAAACAGACTGAGCTAGTCACTAGTCTAGACCTTTGCAATACAGTCCAGGGGTGCTTTACATAATTACACTAGAAAATGCATAGAAATGCTCACCACACAAAGACCTACTTTTAGTACAGAAACTTGTAGTAAGATAAAAAATTTGATGAATGATGTAAAATTCTGTGTAATTAAACTTTAAGGGAACACACTGCAGAAATAATGTACTTTAAGGCATCTGCCATATCGTTATAAATGTATAACTACCTTGTCAAAAATATTTATCAACAACTGTGAGATCTCTGCATCTTGATGCCAGATTCCATACCTTGAACACACCCAACAACTCATTTGCCTAATGCACACTGTAAGCAAAACAAAATAGGTTTCGAGGTGCATAGTTCTATTGCCAGTGGGTTTGTTGTACATGAATACAAAAGTAGATTTAAGACTAAGCAGCCCAGCGAAAGACATCATTAAATCAAACAAATATATTTTTATGTAGCTTCAATATCGAGAAATTGCCCTGAATTTCTTGCTAAAGATTTCTTTAAAAGGAAACATGAGAAGTATTAATTTCCTACAAGTAAGAGTGACACCAATATGATCTGACACTACCACAAGCAGCACTTGTACTGGCCATCACACAAAGGCTTCTGTGCAGGATGTCCAAATATCTTAATAAAGGTATAGGATCCCTTATCCAGAAAGCGCAGAATCACAGGAACGCCATCTCCCATAGAGATCATTTAAAGCAAATTGTAAACCTTAAGTTATTTCCTGTTCTCTGTAGTAAAAACAGCACCTTGTCATTTATTCTAGCTAAGATACATGAATCCATATTGGTGGCAAACAAATCCTATTGGGATTATTTAGGGTTAGATTTATTAAGGGTCGAATTGAAAATTAATTTTCAAAAAAAAAAAAAAAGATTATGGTCAAACTGTCAAATTCGACTAGGGAATTACCTAAACTCGATTTTTAAAAAAAAAAAAAAATGTAATTAGATTTTTTGAAATTTATCTGGCCCATTAAGAATTCAAATTAGACTATTTGCCACCTAAAACCTGCCAAATTACTGTACAAGTCAACGGGAGAGGTGTAGTGACAAATTTGAAGATGTTTATAGCCTTCCTGACATTCAAGTTTTTTTTTTTCAGAGAAAATAAAGTCAAATAGAGTTTGTTCGAGTTTGCATTAAATTCGATTCATGATTTCAGGTCGGTAAAATTAGTTAGTTAGAGTTTGCAATATTCATTTAAAATTAATTATAAAAATAGAGTTTGCAATATTTTTTTTTTTATTATACACATTTCCCCAAATCACATTTTGAGTATGCATGTAGAACGCAAAAACGAATTCACAAGTTAAAAATAAATATTAATTCGAAATTTGAATCTTGATCAATGTGCCTCTAAATGATTTTGAGCAGATGCAATAGTGAGCCAGTTCCTTATCTACAAGAAAAAAAAAAAAAAAAAAAGGTCCCAAGCATTCCTTATACTTCCTCCTATACCTGTATGTAAAGCAACATTCAAGTCTTGTCAAGCATTGCAGCAAAGTGACCAATTTAAAACCCATGTATTATAATGCGGTTATCCAGACATGCAGCAGAACAGCATGATCCCCAAGAAGCACTCATTCCCTTCTTGTAGCTCAGAAACATTACTTTGCCAAATAGCATCACATTCATAAAAAAGCTCTAGAATTTAATACCACAGGCCCATCACTCGAGGTTATGCTGCTTAGAGAACCAGAAGGCATTTGATAATAACGCGTTTTACATTTTGCTAATCCGCAAACCACTGCTGCCTTATGGTAGCATGTTATACACACACACGCCTATTCCCACTGGGCAAAGACTAGCTTGGTAACGGCAATAGAATGCACAGTGCACTCTGACTTATTATGTGACAAGAGATACCCGCCAGTAATAAGCGGTCTATAAGATAGTAGGGCATGCACTGGAAAAAGTCCAATTATCTTAAAGACACTAATAATCCTTTTAACCTATTTTGTAAAAATGAACAATTGGTTGAAACTAATTTTACATGGCATGCAGCATCATTGGCCTTAGTTGGTCTTGCTTGGCAGTCAATAAGCCATTCCCCTCTAGTTACATTACTGGGTATGGGACTTGTTCTTCAGAATGCTTGGGACCAGGGGTTTTCCTGATAACTTATCTTTCCATAATTTGGATCTTCATACCTTAAGTCTACTAGAAAATCATAAAAACAATAAACCCAATAGGCTGGTTTGCTTCCAATAAGGATTAATTATATCTGAGTTTGGATCAAGATTAATGTACTGTGTTAATTTTACAGAGAAAACGGAAATGTTTTAAAATTTTATTTGGAAGAAGTTAAGACTATGGGAGATGGAAATTCCCTAATTTGGAGCATTCTGCATAATGGGTTTCCAGATAACCGATCCCATACCTGTACTGCACATTTTAATTTCTTCTCCAAAATAGATTATCCATTTTATGTTTTGGGTAGCCGAGGATGAGAGGAGTATAACAGTGCTTTATTAGCAGGCATTACACAACAGTAACTTTCACTTTTAAGCTACCAGTTAGTATGCACAGTATAAGTCTGAGCACAGTGACATCAACAGGCCATTTGTATAAACACCACATATTCCCACTATAGTAGGAAAGCATTTGGGCAAATGTAATAAACAACAATGCATCTTAAAGCAATAATATACATTATTCACATCACATAGTCCTGGGTCCATGCAGGTAGTTTTCTAATTCTCTCAGTACACCTTATAGGTTCACTTTCTTCAGGTCCATTGCAGTTGGCATCAGGAGTAGGAAAATGTCCTTCATCAAATAGAGCTTCTTCTCGCTGGAGTCTCACTTCAAGTGGTGTAGTAAATTTAGATTGTCCTTGTTTCAGTATTCCTGGTTTCTAAATTCTGACTAAAGATCCAGGCTGAAAGTGCACTTCTCTTGCACCACTTTTTCGGTCAGTATAAGACTTGCATTTGGCTGGTTGATGTTAATGTCAGCAGTAAATTATTTTGTAGACAGTATTTTGTGGAAGTTTCATGTCTGCAACATGTAACTTAGTGTGCATCTCTCTGCCATGTAATTATTCAGCTGGAGATGTTTGGGTTGTTGCATGGCGCATTGCTCTGTAGTTATGTAGGAACTCTGTTGTAAATACTTTCCAAGATTTCCCAGAAAGATTTGCTGTCGGTAGTGCTTCTTTCAGACTTATGTTGAATCGTTCGATTTCGCCATTTGCTTGTGGGTAATACACTGAAGATTTCCTATGCACAATATTCCTCTCTCTCGGAAAGGATTCAAACTCATGAGACAAACTGTGGTCCATTGTCCAATATTAACTCCTTTGGATTACCTTCTCTGCTGAAGACTGCAGACAAATGTTATTACTGTAGCTGATGTTATATGAGAAACAAAGGCAATTTCAGGCCATATACTGCAATAGTCTATCAAGGTCATAGCAAATCTACAATTTATAGGAGCATCTGTAAAAGGACCCACAATATCAATAGCAAGTTTTTCCCATGCTGTTTCAGGGAATGATACTGGCTGAAGTGGTGGTGTATGTTTGATAGCTGTTTTGTCATGATTCTGACAAGTAACAAGAATGAATGACAGTTACCACATCAGCATCCATTGTTGGCCACCAGTATAGTTCTTGTAGTCTTTGTTTTGTACGTACAATTACTTGATGACTCTCATGTGCAAGTTGTATGAGCTTTTCTCGCAAGGTCTCTGGTACCAGTAAATGAAGAGCTCCACAGACAACATTGCCATCTACTAAGGACAGTTCGTGTCTAATCCTGTAGTAAGGTTGAAGATCAGGACGGTGTTTCTTCTCAGCATTTGCCCATTTGTTTTTTAAGATATCCCATAGTTTTACTTGAATTGGACATGCGAGGCAAGCTTGCTTAAAATCAGCAGCTGTAACTGTAGAGAATAGGAAATCAGTCAATGCTACAACTTCTATGTCCTCATCCAGTGTATCAGAAGCTGCAGGCAAAGGTAAACGTGACAAACAATCAGCAGTAACATTTTTCAAACCTGGTTTGTATTGCATTTTGTAGTTGAAATTCAGTAGCCTTGCTGACCATTTAGCTATACGCATTCCAGCTCTTCCTAGTCCCTTTGTTGTAAGCAGTGTAGTTAAAGGGCTATGATCAGTGCATAAGGTAAATTCTCTACCCCATAGGTAGGTTCTCCATTTTTCTGTTGCCCAAACACATGCTAGAGCTTCTTTTTCAACAATGGAATACTTACGCTCTGTTTTTGTAAGTGTTCTGGGTGCAAATGCAACAGTTTTCTCTGTATGATCAGCATGGATCTGTGTGAGAACTGCACCAATGCCATAGTCTGCATCTGTAGTAACCATAGTGGGTAGTGCAGGATCAAATAAAGCTAGCGCTGGACTGTTCTCAATTAGCCGTTTCACTGTTTCAAAGCTATGTTGAGCAGACTCTGACCACACCAGACTTAAAGTTCCACGTAGCAGTGCTCCAAGTGGCTCCACAACTGAAGCATAGTTGGGAATAAACTTAGAATACCATGAAGTAAGACCTAAGAAAGCTCGTAAGGTCTGGAAATCAGATGGAGGAGGTGCCTGTGTAACAACGTTGACATGGTCAGGCAGTAATCCATTTTGTGAGATTAAATGACCCAGAAATGACAGCTGAGTTTGTCCGAAGTGGCATTTGGAAAGGTTTAGTCCTGCAGAATCAATGCATTTCAGAACCTTTTGAAAAGGTACTTGTCATGAAGATCCATAGTTGGAGCGTAGACAATTATATAATCCAAGTAGCATTCTACACCAGGTATGCCATGGAGTATAGAAGACATAAGTCTTTGAAAACAACTCTGTGCTGAAGCCAGTCCATAAGGTACATGCTTGAACCGAAACAAAACATGATGGGTGATAAATACAGTGAGGTCTCTACTTTCCTCATGCAGTAATACTTGATGATAATAAGCACTCTGAATATCCAGAAAAGAAAAAGAAATTTGGCTCCTCGGAGTTCTGAAAATATTTCCTCTGTGTGTGGCAAGGGATGATTATCCATAACAACTGCTTCATTAGGTTCACAGAGATCAACACATAATGATACCTCGTTTTCTACATTCTTACAACTGGTGAAACCCATTCAGAGTATTCTGATTTTTCAATCACATCTTGCTCTACCAGTTTCTTTAGTTCATGTGAGACAGTCTCCCTTATAGAGAGCAATCACCTCAATTTCTGGTGTACTGGTTTTACATTTGGTCTCAACTTAACTTTGTGTACAAAGTTCTTTGCACAGCCCAGTGAAGTGTTGCTTTGTGGTGAAATTTTAGACACTGGCTGTGTGGCAGGCACTGGTGCTGTAGTAATGAGACCATCAACTAATGGTTTAACGGCTGATATTTAACTACCTTATTTATTGTGGAGACAGTTTTGTATCGGATATTAATATAAAGAAAGGTAGTTCACTTTCATGCAATGATCTATTTAAAACTTTGTGTTTTCTTTCAAATCTAAAATAAACGTAGGTTGTCGTTTGCTTGGCTTCAGCTAACTTTATATTTCTAATTGTTCTAAATTTCATTTTTAAAAGCAATAGCCATCAGGAATTTTGATTAAAGCCATCTTACTAGTTAAAAGACAATGCAATATCCGCAAAACAATGCACATGGAAGAATGGGTCAGCAAGTCCAGGCAATTCAAAGTGCAGTGCCTTAGCAGGCTTTAAAATCGTGCAACTCTCCATCATGTGCCATTGTCCTTATAGTAAATACAAATCTGAGAAAACAACTTTTGACATTGATTCTGCATCTAAAAAATGTAATCATAAAGCATGTCAGGACTGCTGCCCTTAAGACACAGTCAAGAGCACTACTTTTTTTTTAAACAAAGTTTGATCTGTTAGCTGCCATTTTTCTTTAATGTATTTGCTTACTTTGTGAAAAGTGAATGCCGTGGGTGTACATTCATACACATATCGAGTAATGTTCCGGGGTTTGGTCCACTTGCATTCAACAGATCTAATCATAAAGCAAATTGCATACAGAAATATTCTCCATCTGCATTTTTTCAGATGGTGGTGAAGTCTTAATCCCACTAGTTCCGATTCATCTGAATGGGAAACAATTCATTAAAGTGCTGAAAAACACACTTTATGGTTCTGTAAGCAGAAAAGGGTAGCTGTTTTTATTTGTTTTAAATACATACAGGTCTTCCCCTTAAGTGTAGAGAGCTACTCAGTTAGCAAATCGTTTTTTTCAACAAGAAATTATTCAAGGTCCACGGTGAAAAAAAGGTCATTAAAAGGAGGGCATCATATGAGGTCAGTTTAACTGTGCTTACGGATTCCTCCTTTACCCATGGATCCAATCATTACCCTGTGGTCCAAAAAGTCGTTATCTTTTTGCAAAGCTGTCGTCAATTCTGACTGTCTGGTAATCTCTAAGATGGGTGTATCTCCAGAACTGGAGTGACCGGTAATGGCAGAGAGCAGGCACAGGACAGATAATCTTCATATGTTCAAAGAGAGGGGGTTGTGGGAGCACTCAAAAGGCCAAGTTAAAGTATATTTAAGTATAATGGATGTGCTTTTTTTCAATGCACATTCCCTGGTCCTGTCTTATAAGTAATTCAGTATAAATGCAAGTGCGTGTGTTTACAAACCAAGTTATGATCATAAAGTTGATAAGCCATCATACCACGTCAAGGTAAACCCCATACGGTGGTCCCTAACTTGTTTACCTCTGGTCATAGGATAAAAAGTCTTACTTCTCTGCATAGTAGCATTATTAGCAATCTTCATATGTTCCTTCACACTAGTTCTCTTTCCAAACAAGTGGTGTCACACACACACTCTTCCAAATAAGTCGCATTTTAAAGAAAAAATTAATTCAATCCTGGGAAGATATACAACAAAGGCAAGAAAAACACTCCCCCCCCAGTTTTACCACCAAAATATATTATAATCTCATAAAAGTAAAAATCTCAAATTCAGGAAATCTCAGGAAAAAGTTTAACTTTGATAAACCTGCCGATGTGTTGTGGGTTTTAAAAAATGTTTTGCCAATATCAATATAATGAACATATAAAATTCATCTCTTTAGAATTTCTATTACCATTCAATGAAATATGCAGATCAATGTCATCATATACTCGAGAGAATTACAAATAATTAATTTTCCTCAAATTCAGTATCAGTCTCATACGATACAGGGGACAATGTTATGTATGAAAATCTGGTGCACGGCATGCTACAAAAATCCTACAATCACACGTTTTGTTTGGACGTATTTGATGCAACACCTTCACTTGTAGCTGGAATTGCCAATCATTTTATGTGCATTGTCAGTGTATGGATATACACAATACTTTGTAGTGCAGCCCAACGCAGGTAACCTCAGTATGTAAACAAGGATGATAAAGGGCTCGAATATGACTGACAAAGCAGATTTGCTAATCACCAAGCTACAGATTGACACACACTTGCTAACTAACCTAAACCATTCTCAGCATGAGTGTTTATACAAGTAGGAGCTAACATGTTGCTTACTGCAGCCGAAGCATTATCCGGAGAGAAATAAAATCTTAAAGACTGCACTTTTCTCAGGCGCAGATTGTCCATACAAAATAGGATATAGATAATCCAGTCTCATAATGCCCCCATCAGCATGTAAAGAAAGTCATCTGTCAAACTGGAAATGCCAGTGAATGCAGCACCCTTCTGCTTCCCTTTCCACTCATGAGCCAACTGGTGACATTATGTTATCTGGCTGTTACACTATGTTCCAATCCAAAAATGTAGAGCCTTTGATTGATATATCAGTTTATAATACACAAGAGCCATGAATATCCTGTAAATGATACCATTACAAAAATGGTGCTTAGTGATGTCATTCAGTTATAATCGGAATGGTGATGTCATTTCTGTCACAGGACTCACTGAAACTTGTGTATTATAAATTAAATCCCCCCTGTTGCAAAATATGAGGTTATTAGAAGTCCCTCAGACTTCCATGACCTGTATAAAAAACACAAGGCATAACTCCTCAGTAACTTATAATATCCTTATATACAAGAGTGGGTATTTTATTCACTATATAATGATAAATCTTCTAGTGAGTTTTTGTTTCTAGCCCCATACCATAATAAATGTAATAGATTACAAGTTGAAGTAAATAAGGTAATTATAAAAAAAAAAAAAAAAAACCCCATTGTGCACAATATAAGTGAATTGAAAAGTCATAGGTACATGTAAAACTGTTGAATCCAATCAAGACCTGTTGCAAAATGGGGATTTTTTTTTTTTACTAGAAAATACAGCATTGGTTTTGGCTGCCAATTGCTTATACAAAGTTAGCCTAAATAGGTAGAGGTCTTAAACCAAAATGCACATGTTTTTTGACTATGAAGAATTGTGGTAATCAAAACTGCACTCCCTGTAGCCCATTGGGAAAAAAAACCTTGAATTCTAGATGCTCACGTAATGCTATCAAAAAAGTGTGCCACAGGCAAAATGATTCAAAGAATGTAAAGTACACATATCTGTACAAATAGATGGCAAAACAGGTGGTATTGCTAGTTGTATAGTCTTTGCAAGTGGGGCCTTTTACATAAAATACATATAAAGGAAGCCCAGAAAATACACCCAAGAACTGCAATTAAATTGCAGTAGGACACACAGGTTTGACAATGTTTTAACAGAAATCATTAAGGGGCCCATTTACTTTGCTTGAGTGAAGGAATAGAGGAAAAATAGTTCGAATTTCGAATGTTTTTTTTTTTTAGCTACTTCGACCATCGAATGGGCTACTTCGACGTAAAAATAGATTGTTCGCTCGTAGGAATAGCGCTAAATCCTTCGACTTCGATATTTGAAGGATTTTACTTCGATGGTCGAATATCGAGGGTAAATTAACCCTCGATATTCGACCCTAGGTAAATGTGCCCCTAAGAGTTTCCAGGTTCAGGCTCAAAAATGTTGCCAATGTATGAAAATACAAAGTTTTCTATAATTCTAGGAATATCAAAGCCAGTAAATAAACAATTGCCACCATAATTGATCTTATGGCTGGGCAACTCCATCCTCTGATTTTTGCACCAATCCCCTCCCTGTTTTAAGTCCTTGCAGTAAATATTGACCATTCAGAAATAAAAATGTTCCGAGATATGACAGATCTGTATTTATTTACATAGCTAAAGCAAGTTATGTAGCATAAACAAATTGCATTTAAGATGCATTAATTCTTACTTTGATTTTAGTGGCCTCATTCATTTAAAATACTGCAATTTTAAAAAAATTGCATTATGTTATTAAAAGAAGTTACTAGCTGGACAGGTAGTACAAAATTAAAGTTTAAGGGTTTAAATTTGAATCAAATACATGTTATCCCCCCCCCCCAAAATTGTGTCCGTTGGTTTGATTCCCTTGCTGGGACCAAGTTGCACTTGCAGGTGCTCAAAGACAATCTAGAATAAAATGTATCCTCACTTAAATCTTGGGAAGTTATGAAAAATATATCAAAATTTGAAACAAATGACAAATGCTAGATATAAATGAATTGTAACTTACACTTAGCAAGTGTGTGGTGAATAAATGATGTGGCTACAACCATGGAAAAATCCAAACAGACCAGTAATAAACAAGCATGAATGAAGCGGGTGAAGGGTGTCATTTATATGGAACTATTCAGACTGTAGAGTGGAGTAGCAAACTCTTCTAACCAAGAGTAATACTAAATGATACCACTTTTGATAAAGAGATATTAAATAACCACCATCAGAGAAAGCAACACTCCACTAACCTAAATTTGCTCCCCTGCCACATTGGCACAGACTTGAAAATAAAAAAAAAAATCACAACAGTGACCAATTCAATATGCTTAATCAGATTGTAGTATGTACACAGCCCTCTAGAATGCCAGCTGCTTAATAATAATATATAAATATGTAGAGGACAAATGACTACTACAGGTAAGTATCCATTAACTGGAAAGCCATCATCATGAAAGCTCTCAATTACGGAAAGGCAATCTCCCATAGACTCCATTTTTTACAAATCCTAATTTGTGAAAAATATCTTAGTATGAATCAAGTACAAGGTACCGTTTTATAACAAAGATATTATTAATTCTTATTGGAAGCCAAGCCAGCCTATTGGGATTATTTAATAATTTTCTAGTAGACATTTAAAGATTCAAATTATGGAAAGATCCTTTCTGGATAACAGGTCATATCCCCCCCCCCCCAAAGACTTGGACAAAAGGGCACCAATTCATTAAACAAACAGGTATTTTAAGGATACAAGTAAATTTTTCTGTGGAATTGTATATAGACGCAGAATTGTATTTATGGATGCTATATTTCTACATTTTTATTTATTTTTAATATATATTTTACTTCACTTCAACCAGTTGAATGAGTCAACCAGTTAAATAAGTCAGTATTAGACTTCCACTCCTTAGGCCAAAACCATTTAGTCAAACACACTTCCCCCTCATTTTAGAATATGATTTCACTAAACACTAATAAAATAATGTATATGTGCACTTAAGTGTCATACCTTACTGCAATGCTTTGAGAGAAAGCAGCTTCTCTGTGCAGCCTTTATCATTTGTGAATTCCTTAAGACCAGAATGTTTACAGGAGAACATATTTAATTTATGTAAGAAAAAAAAAAAGGGGGGGGGAGAGGTGAAGAAAAACTGCATTTCCTATAGAATTCATTCTCTAGAGAGCCCAGTAGTGTAGTCGGGAACAAGCTCCGTACAACTCCATTCCCATCCCCCAAGAAAACCTTGACCAGCCCCCCTTTTCCCCTAGCAGTACGTTTTAATGCTTCGATAAGCCGCCCCCAGCACCATATTCCCCAAACTGCCTTTCACAGCAGGTATAAAGGTCATTTGAGCTATGTGGGAGTGTCAGATCTCCAAAGTCCCAACATGGGTTGGAATGCAAGTGACTATGGGGGCCTTACAATTTTACTTTGCATAACAAATCAAGCACACTTTACAATTGTAGGCCCTCCAGATTCAGGGCTACTTTAAAGCAACCCTAACTGACACCACCTCTTGACCTTTCTTTACTGAGGAGGATATGTACTGCCATTTCCCAAACCCGCCCCCACCCTACACCCATAATGCACAGCTCTAGCTGCTTCTGAGAGAAGCAAACTAATGAGCAGCATTGGGGGAGGGGTAAGCATTCACAAATACTCATGGTATGGGAAAGTTATAAAAGCAGTTGGTATGTGGAAAGGTGGAGTTAGCAGGGTGGGGGCTGGAAGAAATTCCATTCATTCATTTTTTTGCAACCAACGTATCGTTATGAATCAAAATAAACTTACATGTGCCACCATCTTTAAAAGATAAGGATACAAGAGTAGTTGAAACAGGCTTACAATGTCTGGTCATACCAAACAAAAATAAGGCTATATTATATGATTTACAATATATCAGAAGCAAAGTGGGTGGGCTTTGATTAGAGATATTTACCCTGCAGACAAAGGCGAAACCTACCACCCACACCTCATTTAACCAGCATATAAGTAGTTAATGAAAGGTTTAAGAATCCTACAGCCCCCACCCCCTCTCAGAAAAAAAATACATATCCGAAAGAAAATGTCAATTGAAAAACGCGAGGGAAAGAAGTCGTCCAAAGCAAATAACCAAGTCACGTGTACAGCACCAACATAAAAACAAGTAAACAGGCTAAAAAAAAGCCTCTCTTAAACAGTGCTTCCTTTGCACATACAATTAGCATTTTCATGTATTATGTCGACTGCTTGTATTTTCACATTTTTAGTCACTTTCAAAATTGCACATTGGAACAAAATTTCTCAGCTGCGCATTTTAACACTGAAGTCACTAGAAAGAGCTATAAATGTAGAACAAACCAAATGATTAATTACCAACTGTAAATTCAGCCTAGGAGCAAGATGAACTATAGTGTACATGAAAGCATATCCAGTGGCATACACATTAGGAATAGGGAAATGCATGCAAATGGAAATGAGAAAGCCCTTTACAATCTAGAGGCGGGGTGTTCAAAATTCCCTATTAACAAAAAAATAAATAAAACATGCCCTGGGTTAAAATCTTGTTTGAACAATAAATACACCTCTAACCAAAGTGTTAGAAACAATAATGTTATAAGCAAAAAAAATAAATAAATAAATGTACACAAGGCCATGAATGCAGTTTAAAATGTCAGATGCTGACAATTTTTAATTCAGAAAAATATTTGTAATATCAAATTTAAAGGACATTTTTTTCCTAGCACTTCTTTTACCCAAAACATAATGCATAAGATGATTTATGAAAGTATGAAAGGTTGATTCAGCAGAATATTTAAAAAGCAAGATTTTAAAGTTCCACAGATAGGCCTCAAAATGGCACGATGATGCGTGTGAGTCCCAGTGCAAAGTGCAAGGAGGCCTTTAAAGATACATGCGCTGTGCTGGTGGTGGGGGCAGCTTCCTCACAGAAAATTCACACCGTTTCATAAATGTAGCTTTAAAAGCAGCTTTATCAATTCTGGTTAAGAAGATAGAGAGATAGATAGACATTACCAAAAATAACAGCCCTTGGAGTGCGGTTATTTTTGGTAATGCATGCATTATGGTGTTGACCTAGCACCCAGGCAGTTGTTGTGGTTGGTTAAGAGTGCACCTTACAAGACTGATATATTTATTTATCATTATGTCTGCACACACAAATACACAATCAGAGGCGAGGCACGATATTTCAAACACAGAATTTAACAGATCACATGTCTGCCCTTTAACCTACAATGGGCCTGTATTCAGAGGAACACACGAACACTACAATCACAATAGAGGATAACATGCCCTAAAATATGACGTGAAAGATTTATAGAGTTTAAAAACCAAAAATAAAAAAAAAAAAAAAAACCTAATGCAATGTTTTCAACCAATTAAATTTGGGTAAAGGAATACATTTCAAATCTAAGCAAATACAGGATAATATAAATAAGCATAAAGTTCCAGTATAATAGACCAAACTATACAAAAAAAAAAAAACCACCTATACATCACAGGCTTAAAAGCAAAAGATTTTACAAAATCACCAACTAAAATGTGTTGAATAAATATTTACCTTTGCCTTTTGGGTACCGAGTGTTCGACTTCAATCACTTTGCCATGCAACTCCACTTTCCCTGTATAAAAAATAAAAAACAAATTTAAAAAAAAAAAAAGCATGGAGTTGTAAAAAAAATTGCCAAAGTGGTAGCCCCTAGCAGTAGATAACCCCCATGCTACTATACCCGTACAGCTCTTAGAAAAACTGATAAATAGACCAAGATGGAGAGAGAGAAGCAACACGTTTCTTATCTAGGCAGCTATAATGTATCTGCTAGAGAATAATGTATCAAAAAAATATAAAACACAAGCTGGCATAAGAGCAACGGACTAGGGAATCTGTGAGAGAGGAAAACAATGTTTAATATATCCCAGTAAGGAGAGAAACAGAAAGTACCAGCTTGTACGAGATCAACAAGGAGAGGATAAATAATTCAGACATCAGGAATGGGGTGGGTGTGATAAATGGAAATCAGGGAATTGGGGGAAGTCCAGGCCGCGGCCCTCCAGCTGTTGAACTACAATTCCCAGCAGCCCCCCCCCCCAACAGGTGACCCCCCACCCCTGATGTTTTTCTGCTAAATCCTCGAAAGCACACTAGTAAAAGCCAGAGCGTGGCTCGGTGCCTCGTGATCCAGTCATGTGCGTGTTTACGCGTGTGGCTTCCCAAGCTCTTTTTATGAATGGCCCCACACTTTGCTAGGGATTGTGCTCAGACCAGCTATGCTGAAGGGCTACAACCCCCCCCCCACGCGTGCAATGGGGCAGCCTACTCACAACGAGGAGAGATGTCTCCTTGTCAGAATAAAATGACAGGGGGGTACCACTACATCGGTAAAAGGGGAGGAGGGATAAAATGCCCGTCCCCGTGGGGAAAGGTGGAATTACCCTATTCTCAGGTAGGGGTTGGTTAAATGGACGCGCAGAAGAGAGATGATGATGGGGGGGGGGGGCTGAACAGGCCCTTTAAATGGACATAGTGGGGTCGCAGGGATTAGTTCGGGGTGACTGGTCCACATTAGCGAGCGGACAGGGAATGCTTCACACGGCAGTAACTGCATTTGCTGACTGGTACCCAAGTTCTAGTACAACAACTAACCGTGTACAACAGGGTTACTAAGTGCAGCAGGGCATCGTCCTGTTACATGTGAAATAACTACAACTACAAGGGGTGTGTAGTTTAGCTGCGCAGTTTAGGCAAGTGTCGGATACGCTAGTAACGCGAGGTCGCTGCGCTTGTTGTGTGCTGCCTGGGTTTGCATCTCGGGATACCCCGGCCTGAGAGCCAACGTGCGGACAAACCCTTCACCAGAGCTGGTGCAGATACACGGACGGTGCCCGACCCCTTATTATCATCATCGTGTGCGCACCGACCCTGCTACACAGAGGTACAAGCGGCCGATACCCGCAGCCTCCGCTCCTTCGTGTCCCTCCCATTCACCGTACAGGTCAGCAAAGGCAGCGGTCGCATTTAGAATTCATTCCTGGGGAAGGCTGGGGGCACCTCCCTTGCGCCGCCGGTGCAGATCATTACCTGAGAGGGTGTCGATGGCCTTCATAGCCCACGTCTCATCCGGACAGTCCACAAACGCGTATCCACTTTTGACCAGAAACTGCCCGGTGAAAGGGATCTTAGACTCCTTGAAGAGACTTTCCAAATCCGTGGGGCTCACGTTTTCGCTGAGGTTTCCAATATACAGCTTGTTCATTGTAAAAAAAATGAAAATAAAAAAAAAATAATAAAAGCTAAAAGAAGACGAGCCCGAAAAGCCCGAGCAGCTTGAGCAGTAAATCAGGGGGCGGCGATCGAGCGAGCTCGGAGGAACCAGTAAATCAGGTCTGTAGTCGCTGCTCGACTCAAAAGCGAGAGCTGAGAGGGAAAGAAGAGCAATTTCGCGTGTTGTCCGGATGTGCAGGAGGAAAAGGGGCAAAACAGATTCCTTTTTCCCTCTTACTAGAATGGCGGGCTTAGAAAGAAAAAAAAAAAAGGAGGAGGAAAAAAAAACAACTTTTTGTCTTCCCCCAAATCCTTTTGGCAGGCAGACTGTGAAAATGTCACTCTACGTTAATGTAGGCACCGCCTCTAAATAAAATCGAGAGGAAAGGGGGGGGGTCACTTTAATATTCCGGCTTTTTGAATGAGCCACGTGTTCAAACTACAAATCAACTTCTCACGTGAGGAATCCCAGCTCCTCAATTAGATAGTAGATTTGGGGAAAAAGAAGGACGAGGAAGGAAAAAAGAAGTCGGGGAGGGGTGGAAAGGAGATTGAGTAAAGGGAACAAGGGGAGGAGAATGAAAAAGAGAGAGAGATCCAGATGAATGGGGGAGGGGAGAGAGGACTGGGCAAGTTTGGATGGGGGTTGGTTGGTGAATGTATGGAACATGTATGTTATGTGTGTGGGTGGGGGGAGATGGCCTTTGAGCAAGGAGGAAGTGCCTTACTATAGCTAGCAATGCACCTCGCACACCCCCGGGCAGCTTGTTGGAGTAGCCCAAAGCCTTAGGACGCGGCAGAAGGGAAGTTTAATGTCATTTCTTTAAGGGTTGATTTTTTTTATTTATTTTTTATAGGACATTGAATGAGGGAAAGGGGAGGAAGCCCATCTCTAGCGATCTCTCCTCCCACGCCCTCTCTCCCTCCTCCACCTCAGGGGTGTGCGTAAAAAAAAAAACCCCTCTTGCAAGACGGAGGTGGGGGGTCGTGCAGTTCCTCTTGCTGTTTGCCAATATGGCTTGAGGACTTTCAATAGGTAGATCGCTTTCAGGAGTCAATGAGGGGGGGGGGATGGAGACCTGCTTGGCGAAGGGGGTGTGGTGCGGTTCAAGGCTGTTTGTAGTGCGATCCATACAGCGCATTGCTCCCTGCCATACAATGGTGTCTGAAATCCTGCGCGCGATTGGTCGCTCTCCGATGAATGACAAGGAGGGGGGTATATGCCAGTAGGGTCAGGGCCCCCCGCCTGTTCATCCCGTGTGGTTTTTGTTCATTGTCGCTGCTTCCCAGCTCTGGGTACCGATCTCTCCTCCATAAGCAGCGGGCAAGATGCAAATACACTGACAAATAAACGCACATACTTTTAGCGCCCACGTTAGCGAGGGTCTGGGAATGCGGGGGAGACCCGTCGCGCCTTCTTCTTTATGTGTGATGTACAGACAGCCATTCATAATTTTACTGAGAACTACAATGGTGGGTACGTGGGGGGAGGGGGTGGGATGGGAAGAGGCAGCCTCTATTAAAAACAAAATGTACAGGGGTGCTGCTGGGCTACGAGCCATTCTCACATTAAAAGATGTATTTCCATCATAGACATTGAGGAGGTGCCTTCCTGTGTGTGCTTTCATTTCACTTGTTGCAGATTTAGTTTCACTATGAAATCTGTAAGTATTTTTATTTGATTTTTATTTTCCCTTTAAAAAAACAAATCTATCCTCTGTAGGAGTGAGTCCGGTTACTCTGCATTAGTGTTACACCTCCTCAAACAATGTTACTTTTCTCTTTCCCCCTCTGGTTACAATTTGTTGCTGTTGCCAGTGAGAGTTACATTTAGAACACGCATTTATGGGTAGAATAAGTAAGAATCCTTATAGCTGGGTTGAAGAACAAGGGCAAATTGTATTTTCTTCTTTTCACTCCTTTATAATAAAAACAATGTCATTTGCTTGGAAGATGGAACAATGGGAAACAATACTTGGAGGCATTTGTTGTTTTGTATAGAGCTGTGTGTCTCTGAAGCAAACACATTAATATGGATGTATTCTCAAATATTCTACTCATTCTGCTTCCTTTCCTAGTTTATATGTAACAATGTTCCTATAGGCCTTGCTCCAAGGCTCCAAGCATGGACAGCAGGAGTGTTGGGCACATTTATTTTACATATGATATAAAGGAGGCTTTGCTCCTCGTGTATGGGTGTGTGTGTAGCTGGTGGCCATGGAATATACACTGCATGCCTGCACCACATTTTTTGTCTAGCATTTATTATTATTATACAGTCATGTTTAAAATTATTTCATAAAAACAAAATAAAGCAAATCAGCTCTGGTGCAATAGGGGCACAGAATCTATAAATAGCGACCACAACGTGCTACAGTATTTGCATCTGCAAGAGGCCTCTGGTCGTATTTATACAGAATATGCTGTTTATGCTGTTTACATGTATGATTCATGGTAAGATCAAACATCTTTAATATAAGATGCAATACATGTGAACCTCGTGTGCTCACGCCCCTTCATTCCAAGCTATCGTCTGTGCTTTATAAGAAATAAATCAGGAGTAAAAGATGCAAAAGGATAGTTCAGTTAAATAAGCAAGAGTAAGATAGGGGGTTTTATTCTTCTTTACTGAGATGGGGCAGATTATATGTAAAGTCTTACACAAGCAGTGTTAAAGGATTGTGCACACCAGGGACGTCTAAAATGCCACTATCTCGCTGTACGTTGATTTACAAATTCAACAGGCACGGAAAGAGGATCCTGGGAGCTGTAGTTCAGCCGGAGAGCAGCAGCAGTAGATCGGGGGCACGGTGATTTACAATGCAGCCGCTGTGGAATGCAGCCACGTAACAGTTGACTGGGAGAATGGAAACCACTTTCATTTATTGTTGTAGTCATTGCAGCCAAGGGGGAGGTGGGAATCTGCCATTTTGGATGGAGTTGCACAACACTGTGCGATGCAGTAGGACACTAGAGAAAGCGTTTGCTAGGCCTGGCTTATTGGGGAACGTCATTAAACACATAGAACACGCGTATGAAACGATTCAGGGTTTTTTTCCCTTCAATTAGCAGTGATGGCCCTTCTGCTGTCACAATATGGGCAAGAGAAATAGTGTAACAATATGGGCAAGAGAAATAGTGTAACAATATGGGGGAGAGAAATAGTGTAACAATATGGGGGAGAGAAATAGTGTAACAATATGGGGGAGACACAAAGTGTAACAATAGGGGGGAGACACAAAGTATAACAATAGGGGGGAGACATAAAGTGTAACAATATGGTGGAGAGAAATAGTGTAACAATAGGGGGGAAAGAAATAGTGTAACAATAGGGGGGGAGAGAAATAGTGTAACAATAGGGGGGGAGAGAAATAGTGTAACAATATGGGGGAGACAGAAAGTGTAACAATATGGTGGAGAAAAATAATGTTACAATAGGGGGAGAGAAATAGTGTAACAATATGGGGGAGAGAAATAGTGTAACAATATGGGGAGAGAAATAGTGTAACAATATGGGGGAGAGAAATAGTGTAACAATATGGGGGAGACACAAAGTGTAACAATAGGGGGAGACACAAAGTATAACAATAGGGGGGAGACATAAAGTGTAACAATATGGTGGAGAGAAATAGTGTAACAATAGGGGGGAAAGAAATAGTGTAACAATAGGGGGGGAGAGAAATAGTGTAACAATAGGGGGGGAGAGAAATAGTGTAACAATATGGGGGAGACAGAAAGTGTAACAATATGGTGGAGAAAAATAATGTTACAATAGGGGGAGAGAAATAGTGTAACAATATGGGGGAGACAGAAAGTGTAACAATATGTGGGAGAGAAATAGGGCAACAATAGGGGGGGAGAGAAATAGGGTAACAATATGGGGGACAGAAATAGTGTAACAATATGGGGGAGACACAAAGTGTAACAATATGGGGGAGAGAAATAGTGTAACAATAGGGGGGAGAGAAATAGTGTAACAATATGGGGGAGAGAAATAATGTAACAATATGGGGGCGACACAAAGGGGCAGATTTATCAAGGGTCAAAGTGATTTTGAGGGAATTTTCGAAGTAAAAAAATTCGAAATTCAAAGTAATTTTTTGGGATATTTCGACCACCGAATAGGATACTATGACTTTGAATTTGATTCAAAGTAAAATCATTCGAATATTCGCCCATTCGATAATCAAAGTACTGTCTCTTTAAAAAAAACATTGACTTCAATACTTCGCCAAATTAAACCTGCCAAAGTGCTTTGTTAGCCTATGGGGACCTTTTGTTTTTTTGGAAGTCAATGTAAAATCGTTCAATCGATCTCTGAAATCCTTTCGAATCTAAGGATTTAATCCTTCGACAAATTCGATAAAAAAACCTTTTACTTCGATATTCGAAGTCGAAGTATTTTAATTCGATGGTCGCATTTCGAAGTATTTTTTTCACTTCGAAATTCGACCCTTGATAAATCTGCCCATTTGTGTCTCCCCCATAATGTTACACTTTTTCTCTCCCCCCTATTGTTACACTATTTCTCTCCCCCCCTATTGTTACACTATTTCTTTCCCCCTATTGTTACACTATTTCTCTCCCCCATATTGTTACACTTTGGGTCTCCCCCCTATTGTTACACTAGTTCTCTCCCCCATATTGTTACACTTTGTGTCTCCCCCATATTGTTACACTTTGTGTTTTCCCTATATTGTTACACTATTTCTCTCCCCCATATTGTTACACTTTGTGTCTCCCCATATTGTTACACTATTTCTCTTCCCCATATTGTGACACCAGAAGGGCCACCACTGCTTAACAATTGAAGGGAAAATACCGCTGAATCATTTCATAAGCGTGTTCTATGTGTTTAATGATGTTCCCCAATAAGCCAGGCCTAGCAAATGTTACACTTTGGGTCTCCCCCATATTGTTACACTTTTTCTCTCCCTCATATTGTTACACTTTGTGTCTCCCCCATATTGTTACATTATTTCTCTTCCCCATATTGTTACACTATTTCTCTCCCCCATATTGTTACACTTTGGGTCTCCCCCATATTGTTACACTATTTCTCTCCGCCATATTGTTACACTATTTCTCTCCCCCATATTGTTGCACTTTGTGTCTCCCCCATATTGTTACACTTTAGGTCTCCCCATATTGTTACAGAATTTCTCTCCCCCATATTGTTACACTTTGTGTCTCCCCCATATTGCTACACTTGTGTAAAAATATGGGGGAGAGAAATAGTGTAACAGTATGGGGGAAACATAAAGTGTAACAATATGGGGGAGAGAAATAGTACAGAAATACACTGGCACCCACAATTGTCCTTTGGGGGTTGCCGTACCCTCTTGCATTGTGCACCAGGCCACCTGGAGAAAGGAGGGGGTGTGTGCTCAGCTTTACCTTGTTCCAGGAGAGAAATAGTGTAACAATATGGGGGAGACACAAAGTGTAACAATATGGGGGAAACCCAAAGTGTAACAATATGGGGGAGAGAAATAGTGTAACATCACCTTTATACCACTTTTGTTATTTTTTTTCAAAAGGGTTGCCCTGTAGTATGGGGGGGGGAAATAGTGTAACAGTATGGGGGAGACCCAAAGTGTTACAATATGGGGGAGAGAAATAGTGTAACAATAGGGGGGAGGAAATAGTGTAACAATATGGGGGAGAGAAATAGTGTAACAATAGGGGGGAGAGAAATAGTGTAACAATAGGGGGGAGAGAAATAGTGTAACAGCATGGGGGAGACACGTAGGGGCCCATTTACTTAGCTTGAGTGAAGGAATGAATAAAAACAACTTCGATTTTCGAATGTTTTTTTGGCTACTTCGACCATCGAATGGGCTACTTCGACCTTCGACTTCGAATTCGAAAGATTCGAACAAAAAATCGTTTGACTATTCGATAGTCGAAGTACTGTCTCCTTAAGAAAAAGCTTCGACCCCCTAGTTCGCCACCTAAAGGCTACCGAAGTCAATGTTAGCCTATGGGGAAGGTCCCCATAGGCTTAGCTAGCTTTTTTTGGTTGAAGAGAAATCGTTCGATCCATGGATTAAAATCCTTCGAATCGAACAATTAGTTTTTCGTTCGATCGAACGAATAACGACTAAATCCTTTGACTTCGATATTCGAAGGATTTAACTTCGACAGTCGAATATCGAGGGTTAATTAACCCTCGATATTCGACTTTAAGTAAATTTGCCCGTAGTGTAACAATATGGGGGAGAGAAATAGTGTAACAATATGGGGGAGACCTAAAATGTAACAATATGGGGGAAATAAATAGTGTTACAATATGGGGGAGGTGACAGGCAGGGCTGTAGCTGTCGTGTGACAATTGTGAGACTTCTACTATATTGTATTGTATATTGTAACTTATGTGTTTAAAAGAGTGACATAGAGCAACGTGGCTGGATGTGGCGCCCCCATAAAACAGAGACATGGGAAAGCCAGGACTGGAGTGCGCAGTTAACCCACAGCTCCTCTTCATTCACGCATCGCCAGCAGCTGCCTGTCACTCACCGAAAAGAAAGGCGCGCTCATGGCTGCTTGTGTGAAGGGAACCTGCTGTATGTGTGGCTGCGCTGGTGCGGGAAATACACTCTGCAACCGTGCAAGTAGCAGCAGAGCCAGCTCAGCAGAAAGAGCGAGGCTGCAGTAGTTGGGGGTGGCCAGCGCATGGAATCATAGTAGACAGCGCATAGTAGCGTGCGGCATCGAGTGCCAGTGTGTGTGTGTAAAGTGCCTTGTTTGGTCGCTTCCCATTGGTTGACAGCGTCCTGGGCGTCCCCTCCCTGCATCTCACTCGAGTCTCCTATTGCCGCCTGACTGGTTTATTTTCTTCGTGCTTCCCCATTCATTGGCTTCTCCCTACACTATGCTTCTGAGCCTCTGGCGCCAAAGTCAACCCCCTTTGCACCTCCCCCTCACTTACCACTCGCCTTGTTTACGGTCTCTCGTCGTGAGGGTTGCGCTGGCGATGTGGAAGGGGTTAAAACACGCAACCGCAGCCCGTGTATGTGGCACGCTTGCCCGACCTATTGTGTGTCACATTATATAGTGTGCAAAAAGCATCCTTTTTTTTATCAAGCTTCGTCCTTCAGATAGCCCCGAGCGCATGTGCCATGGTGTAGTGCTAGGGTTATTAAATCACTTTAAACAAGGACATTGATATGGGAAACACATGCTGCATGGAATCCAGTCAGAAAACTGCATTTATATGCACCCTGCCTGCAGGCACCACATCATCCAGCATCTGCTGGTGCACTCCCCTGTTCCTCAGTGGCTGTAGCTACCATACCCCTAGTGTGTGTTTAGGGTGGTGTGCTGATGTAGAACAGTCACACACAGGGAATTCAGGAGACCCTACATTAACCAGGGTCTTCTTGCCACAAGGATCTTCATTTGGGCGTGGGACTACCATTTCCATAATATTCTGTCAGGGAAAAACTAGGGCTGCCATCTTTTCTGAGGGTGAAAAAAACTCCCCTTTTAATCACATTAATAATAAGTATTATTACACTATGACAGCAAGTATAATATTCCTAAGGACTTTAATTTGGTCTTATTGTTTAACAGATGCTGGAGGGTCACCGTTTAGTATTATTATTCTTTTATTTAACATATAGAAGTGCTTTACACAGGTTAGGCATTATTCCCACTAGTTTTGCTACAGTGAAACTAACTGGGGGTAATTTATCAACACTGGGAGAATTTGTCCGTGGGCAGTAACCCATGGAAACCAATCACATTGCTGTATTCATTGTTCTACCTGCAGCTGGCTGAAAAAAAGCCACTCACTGATTGGTCGCTATAGGTTACTGCCCATGGAGAAATTTGCCCAGTGTTGATAAATGAGCCGCTTATTTAACCGACTCTCCATCGTTGCCACTCTTACCTGCAACCCCTAGTGACAAAGATATATTTAGAGGGCGATTTGAAGAGCACAGGTTGGACTTTTTTGGGCACACCAGATTACGTTCTTTGGCATACGGGAGCCATTATCTATACATTATTACTTTACTGTGCCAACAGAACATCACCAGGCAGCAAGGTTTTCAAAAAAAATCCACATTGGTGCTTCTAACTTGGTAAACATATTCATTCTGTTTTTCCTACTGATTCTTAGAGTGCATGGACGGTATTGCAGCATTTCTGGGCATTTAAAAAAAATAAGTATGTTCCCTGGTTAAGCAAACCCAAAAAATGCACCATTATGGAATGTTCTAAACCCCAGGCGAGTTCATATGATGTAGTATGCTAAGAATGTGGTTGTATGTTGGACCCATTGTCGGGTTTATGCAAAACAAACTCAGCTCCAATGGCCATAGCAGGAGCTACATACTTTCCGCATGCTACTGTTTCCTCTAAAATGGAGGAATTCCTATTTTGAAATTCAAACCATATGTCAGCAGTGCATGGGGAGAATTTCACTATGCTGGCTATGCATTCACTGCTTAAAAAAAAATCTCTTGCTAGCAAGAAAACAGGTACAATATATATTTTCAACATGGGTTTTTCAAGAAAATGGTATGTATATTGTTTATTGGCAGGTAGGGAATGGAGTATAAAGCAACTTATGGAAACATATTTTAGAGTGTGCTTTGCAGAACATTTCTGCTTGTATTAATGAGTTGTCATAAAGGCAGACAACAAACACATTTTAAATCATCAGTGTATTGTTTCTGTGGATTAACTGCTAAATAAAAAAACTAATTTTGGTACTAGCAATGACCTATTTCTACCTACTCAATCACACAGCACAATATGACATGTTGTAATGCATAATTATTTTGGTATTTTGTGTGTGCATGTTGAAGGGGTGGTGTTATCTCTATCTTTGCCTGTAAGTAAATGCTTGGTTTCAACAAATTTAAAGGGGAAATTTAGCTTACATTACCTTTCAGTTGTTTGTGGATGGAATTAAGAAATGCTACATCTGGTCTGTTTTTTGTTTGATTTTATTAACATGTATTTATATTAATAACATGTATTTATATAGTGCCAGCATATTGCGCAGCGCTGTGCATTGTTTGACTTTTGATTCTGCCTCTGATTGTTAAAGTCACTAACCTTAACAATTAGAATGTGCATTCATGGTGAGGCAAATTTTTTAATGTTAAAATAATTTACTTTTAATTGTCTTTTAGCCCATGCACTCCCCATTTATCTCCCTGCCTGTCTTTAAAACTACTGCATGGTTGCCAGTGTTAGTGAGCACAGTAACAAGAAAGCAGTTTTAATGGCAGCACCTCCAAAGAAATTTAAATAATTCAAATAGAATAAGCCTACCTGACTAAATAAAATGTCTTATGTCAGGTACTACTTAGTGAATAAAGGGGATCGAAATCCATGAAATGGTATTAAACTACATTTCAAAATGGAAAACTTCACTGGCTTTTCAGGGCAGACATCTGATAATATAGTTCAGATAGACTGTAACCTGTATATGCTTTTGTTTCCGAAAGTTATAAAATATAAAACATCATTTCACTTGGAGAAAACATATTCCATGCTCCACTGCCATCCATTTACCACTCATTTCAGCCCCATAGCTTTATAAATGCATATTTCTGATGCATTTGAGTTCCATGTTTACAATAAATACTTCATAAACTAACCAGGTTACTATATTTTGCTTCTTAAGAGGGCCCATAATTATTCCTTATATGAATATTCAAAATAGGATTGTAGAATAATAAAGTCTTACAGGACAACTTGCTTAAAAGAAAAAAACAAACAACATATAAAACATGCCTTTAAAGTTTATTTATTTGACTTCTCTCCTTGGCATACCAAAAAAAGATATTTAATTATTCTTTTTCTAACTTGAGTCAGAATGTTTTGCAAGGGTGAAACATATATCAAGTAATTAAGTAAAATGGGCCAACAAGTGATGCATGAAACCCCCACAAGAGAGGACAATACAATCCTGCTTTCTGTTAAAATGGTACTTAAAAGCTGAACAAGCCTGGGAGTGTCCCCTGCAAGGGCAGAACATCAAAGATGGCTGATTGACATTCCACCAGCATAGTTTAGAAGCTGTAGTGTGGTATGTGTGTAACAGCCATTATCTGAGGTTAGGTCTAAAGGCCACATGGGTAGACCAGTTGTTTTTCTGGAATCTCTCCTTTACACTCTGTGATGATTGCAGACCAACTGCTAAAGCAGTGCTAGGGCTGGAGAATGACATTTGTATTATTCATACCATTGCATGACTACAGCAAAACCCTAAAGCACTTTCCACATGGTCAAAACACCTCAAATCTCCTTGTGAAGCTATAATCTGTTCAGTTCCCATGAACCATTAGCTGTGAAGGAAATCATGATACACAGAAACAATGTCATTTGAAAACTGCATGTTTAATATGATATTTTCATGCTCGTACTGTTTTAAAAGTGCTGCATTCACATTTTTAAAATTTTCCTAAAGTGATTTTTACTGACATAATGATGTTTTATATCACTGACTAACAAAAGAGTTATTGTGCACTACTTACATGTTTGCAGTTTCACAAGTCATTCTAAAATTTACTTAGGTTAATACTATACCTTAGTAGCTAAAAACAGGAAACATAACTTATAAGGTTTTGACAGAAACTGTTTAAGACATCTTCCCTTTTCAAAGGGATTACTTTGGGGACTCTGGATAAAAAAAAATGGTTGTACGAGTAGGACAAAAACAGCTTATCGCATTTGGCTAATTTATTTTGTTTATAAATATTGATCCAATCTGAAAAATTATATAATCCTGCTCAAGAGCCCAAAAACATTTTTTTTATAGGATAAAAAAGAAATAAAACAGTTTTTTAACTAACAGTTGAAGTTTTCAGAATATCAGAAACAGCTATCAATAGATGTTATTTGCAAAATGTACTGCTTTTCTAAATACTTTAAAAGAACCACCTAATTAAACCTAACTAAAACCGTAGATTTAATTTCGAAAGCTCAGTTTTTGAATGTTTTCCATTAAGTTTCAATATTCAGAAAAATTGTAACTGTAATTTTAGTAGAAAAATCGTTCTAAAATATGCATAGGCTTAGCTAGGAACTGAATAAACAATGTATTGTATTTCCGAAAGATATTAAAATGTTGTTTTTTTTTTAAACAAAAACAAACAAACAGTAAAATTACTTTGATACTCCTTTATAAATGATCTAAGTAGTAAAAAGTGCATCTTGTTTTACTTTTTTTTTTTTTTAACTTGTTTTATTACATAATAAACTGTTTTATTTACCCTCTCCACAGTTTAGGGAATTCTGTCCTATGTTAATATGGTCAAGATCGTGATTTATTTGTTCTGAAATTGTCCCTGTACAGATTGTCCCTAGCAGATTACTAAACTGTTAGGGACTGCTTAAACTAAAAATCTGGTGCTGTTTTTTCACTTCTGAACGCTTAGTTGTATGATACAAATATATCTACTTTATTTTGATTTAAATTTCTATAAATGAAGGCATGGCTGTAGTTTCTTTAAAACAAAATCTGTGCTCTGTAATGTAGAAATGATTATTTCTGAAGTTTGTAGAACATTTTTATGCACAAAAAATGTTAACATTGAAATGTGTTGTCCACAGGTTAAATGAATGACATTTTTAGGGAATATTAAATTCTACAGAACTATTAAAAATACCCTAGAAAACATTTTTTGTTTGGATGACAAATTTGAATGTAACAAATCAGGGTAAATGTTTGTTTCCAGAATATCAGTTTTTTTCTCCAACATGGTCTTTGTTACTAGGTCAGTGTACTAAACAGAGAGACAACCTTGCAATGTAGTTATGGGAAATAATCATGTTGGTAAGGGTTCTTAAATGTACGTTATGAAGTAGCTGAACAAGAAAAGGCTTGCAATGCTCTGCTGGAATTTTCAGGTTAAAACAAACAGGGAGAAATGGAATCAGCTAACTAAGTTTGAAAAGTGAAACGTGTAACTCCATAGATCAGTTGCATCCATAGTTTGGTCATTTGCACAAGCTAAAACTGTGTTCTGCCTTGCATATACTTTATCAGTCTCATGGTTGACTTTATTAACATAACCTCTGTATCCTCTGGGATACTTAATCCATGCACATAACTATTTGAAAACAAAAAATCTATTTAAAAAAGTGATGAAAAATGTTGATATACATGCCTCTTAAGCATTCGTTTGCACCGAACTCAGTGTTTATCAATACAAAGACAATATGGTTCATACATTAATACTTACCCAGTTATTATTGATCCACTTACAAAATGCAACTGACTATTATTTACTAGTTAACATCACTTGTGTGCTTGGTATCTGTAGCTGGGCAAATACCCATGTGTTAAAGAAACGGTGTAAAGATTACAAATAGAATAGCTTTAGAAGATCCTAAAAAGTATACATCAGTTTATTAATCATCAATTCAATGGTAGGTGCAGGCAGATATCCACTTGTTTCAGTTGTAAATTATTTTTGTAAAACTTTTTTCTTCTTGGAAACCTGTTTTTTTTTCCAGGGTTATAACGCTCTTTTATTGGAGCTTATTGCTACTTACCCCCCTACCTAACAAATTCTTTAAGATGTCTTCAGTGATCTTTGCCCTTTTAGGCTTTCACATTCCAGAGATATCTGGTTGCATTGTTGCTGTGTGGTGTGTGGATAATATAAGTTCCATTTCCTCTAACAGGAAATGTCCCTCTCTGTCTTATGGTTACCTGTATGGCATTTGATTTCAAAGTATGAATTTGCATATAGTGAAAATAAAATGCTAATTATATAAAGGTAACTTTGTCTCACTACTCTGGTATCATCATTTTGGTATCATAGATATGTCTTAATAAACTAGAAATAGTCAAATCAATTATAAGAACATCGAGTAAAATTCACCTTATCGGTAGCTCTTCCATAACTACTGTTTGTATGTGCCACCTCCATGTTTTCAAACGCATGAAATGTATATGTTTAAAAGTAAATTAAAGGAATCAATTATTCATAGAGACTTTTAACGTGCATGGAGATTAGAAAAAAAAATTCCAAATCTAAAGGAGTTAAAGTTAAAAAGCCTCCTCGCTCTGAAGGTCAGATTTCTGAATGATTTGTGAGTTAAGGTTTACAATACTTAACTGCTGATATTAACTCTGTAAGCATCTAAATCTTGTCCCATATTCCTGTTTTTTCCTAAAGAATATAAACAAACTCTGCAGTAGTTTGAGACAGACACAGTCATTATATTAAATACAGGGTACAAACTTTGTATCAAACTAAATAGTATTATTTAATTCATAATCATTCAACAGTACCTTGAAATAAGATACCAATATCTATCCATTCAAACACATTTTGAATCAGATTGAAAATACCTTGCATATACGTGTTACACTAATTCCCACCTCAAAGTTCAGCAAAATAACAGCCTTTTTTGAAGTGAAGAAAATAATCAACTCCGCTCTTGTCCTTAATTAGCCAATTTCTTTGTATTTATCCAGCAGTTTATTTCATTAACTACATGCCATATTAAAAAGTTTGTTGTAGTTTAATTAATATAATTGTTCTTTTTTATGTATGATTTTATATATGATTAACTTTCAGTGTGCTTACCTAATTGCTTTTAAACAGTTTGCTATAGACACACAGGCAGCTTTGTATTTGGGAATGAAATCTGAAGATTTTATATTTGTGTGAAATTAAGTATCCCTGTGATTTTTAATCAAGAAAGGGAAGTGTTGATTAAGATGATGTTTTGTTTTGCATAACAGTGAATAATTTCTTGATTTGGAGGAATTTCTACCACTACAATACATTGGTTCCAAAGAAGTATGATGACCTGAAGGATCTGATTGCACCTCAAGGAAGTAGTACATCTAATACTTGCTGTGATACAATTTTAGAAGCAATCTCATATTTATTCCCTGCAGTATAAAAAAAGGAGACTATGACAATCTTCAGGTTCAGTACAATGAAATTGTTTTTGTAAAGAAATTTAACCAAAAATTAAATTTTATTATATTTTATTATTAGTATGTACTGTTCATTTACGGAAATCTTAAATGATCAAGCCACGTACATGTCTGAACAGCTTTTCCCTCTGCACTTCACTTTTTAACACCAATAAATAATGGTAAAACTCATACTTGTCTTGTAGTAGTACATTTCTTTATAAACATATGGTTGGGCTTAAAACCCCTAGTACGGGTACTTGCTGGTATTTTTGATGTGATTCGAAGGGAGGCAATAATCAGCTGACGGGAAATGGCCCAATTTGCTAAAAGCCTATGAGAGCTTAGCAAATGCAGCATTGACCTGCAGTGGTATCCAGTAGCCAGTTAGAATATTTAAGCCATAGCTATATTTTTCTAACATGGCCATTTATATGTTTCTTTTCATCTGTGATTTCGTCAAAATTCTATGAATAGCAATTCAAATCAATCCAACATATAAACTTCATAAATTCTCAGATTAGCCGCTGTTTAGGTGCTCCTGAGCTAAGGTCACACTCTAACTGCAGTCTACAGTATATAGTGAATAAAGTACCCCCTCTTGTAAAATATAAGGATATTCTAAGTTACCGAGGAGTTTCATGACCAAATAATTATACAGGTCATGAAACTCCGAGGTAACTTCTAATATCCTCATATTTCACAACTGGGGGTACTTTATTTATTATAATACACACGTTTCAGTGAGTCATGTGACAGAAATGACATCAGAACTCACCGTTTATAACTGATGACATCAGAACTCACCGTTTATAAGGATATAATTTACAAGATATTCATAGCTTTTGTGTATTATATGTGATTATTTTATTGGGATGGGGGGAGGGCAGCCACCTGCCACAATGGGGCATGAGAAACATTAATTAGATGAGAGATAAAACTTTTTTTTTGCATTGAATACAATAATCCTTTTTAGTACTTACAAATATTCTTTCATGTAATATATTTTTACTAGTTGAGGTATATCACTTCCAAATTGTTAAAAACGTGTTAAATACTCATTGTTAATTAGAGATATTCTCATACACAGTAGGTAATAATAGGAATTCAGATGGCACTCACAGCAGTAATTGTGCTAAGTCTTTCTGGTTTATTGAGATCCCTATAAATCAGAAGGCTTTTGTTTGCTGTTGTGAGTGCCATCTGAATTCCTATTTGTTACTTATATGTATGAGGAACGCTTGAGCAACAAAGTTTCCAGACAGAGCACCACACCTAATTGCATCTATATTAGCATAGTGATTTAAATTTATTTTCAAATACAGTATGCCAGACAAGCAGAGTCTAAAAGTATTCAACAGGAGTACAAGCTGGACATCCCTGTTGAGGAATCATCTGCAAAATTTCTGAAAATATATATATTGTGTGTGTGTGTGCTAAAAATATATCTGGGTTTTTGCATACTAGCCACTATACACTGCAGCGTCTAGACAGCATTAAATTTTATACTTGAGACAAGGAACTATAAAATGCCTTGAAACAATTGCAGATAGCTTACTGTGAAAACATGTGCACTGAATCTTGTTTTGAGATCTGTGGACACACAATATGGCAACCCGAAGATATCCAATCGATTTGTCTGTGGATCCTATGATTCCACCAAACAGAAACATAAGGGACGTGTAGCCCTTCAAAAGGGAGAGCTGTGGTCATTATCCAAATGCCTCTTCAGTCTTCACTTTATTTTGTTATAGAATTTTAAGAGAATACAAGAGATTAAATATGGATTAGTGGTAATCACAGCAGTATGCACATTCTACAACACACCAGCTCACAACATACACATATATGACAAAATAAACGAATGGACGGCACTTCTGGACAGGCTTTATTGGCAGGTGGTAAGACCTATGATTAAGGGATACACTCCAGAAACGCGTTAGCCGATTCACAGCCACCTGCCAATAAAGCCTGTCCAGAAGTGCCATCCAGGAGTGCCGTCCATTCGTTTGTTTTGTCATATGCTATAGTAAGGGACACTGGGGACTGAGCACCTGGCTGGGGAGCAGCGGAGAACTTGAGCGGTCTCTTTTTGTTTTTCATTGACAATACACATATATGCATGTGCCTCCTGTTGACTCATCAGCCAGGGGTTCCTGAATTTCATCCAGAAAGGTTCATTGGGCATCTATACATTAAAGAGCAGGCTGCTTCATTTAGCAAACATTAAACACGGGTGAACACACAAAGTAAGCCTGCTGGATACAAACATCTGATGCATTTTATGCCATCCAGTGAACTTAGACTTCAATTAAGTGCCCTTCATGGAATGAGCCTTTTCTGTGATTACTCTTCTTGGATTTAACCACACTTCTATTTTATATAGCGGACTTATTATGTTGGTGAACGTGCAAGGTTTTGGTGTTTGGGTTAGAGTACCTGGGCTGCAAGCCATAACTGTAACTGTGAGCTTACTTGTACTAGGTTGGAACCTACACTCCTTTTTGACATAAGCTCATACCCTCTCCTTAGGCTCACAATCATTCAACCCCTTCCATAAATTGTGCCATTGTGAAGTGATGAATTCTGGCAACTGAGGTCCCTCTGCTTTAATTGTGGGTGGTGCACAAAGCCTCTGGAAAGCAGAGGCAATTCAAATCCTACAAACCATCACTTCACAAGGGAGAAAATTAGGGTTGCCAAGGTTGCCAAGGCCGGGGCCGGTATTACAAATTTACCGGCAATGTAGCTGGTGGTAAATTTGTAATACCCTTCAAAAAGACCCCTCGGCCTGCCCCCAATCCCCTATAACTTAGCTTTTGTCCTCTGTCTTCGGTTCTCCGTGTGGTGGCCCGCCCCTTTTTGCATCCCCACCAGCCGGTAACAAATATAGGAAAAACTGGCAACCTTAGAGAAATTAGATAGACAATAGACTTTCAAGATTTAATTTCAATCTGTGGTATCTGTATATCTGTATAAATGTATATTTAGCAGATAGCATTTATGTACTTTTTTTTATCAGAGGGACAAAATATTGTAACAAAATCAAGCGTCAATTCGTATCATACAATTGACGCTCTAAACACTCAGTTTTATCAAATTTTTGCTGGGAAAACTAGACTTTTTGGGATTATCGGACAAAAACCCCAACTTTTTCTGATTATCCAGCACAGATCGAAATGTCAAGGAACAACTTCAAGGACATCTGCCATTGGCTTCTACATTACCTTGACAGGTTTGAGATGGAGTATTTCATTTTATTAGCAGCTTTGGGGTATGATAAATCTCTAAAAATTCTATTTTTTTTTTAACCACAAATAATTTTGAGTTTTCTCCTTAAAAACCTCGACCAGAAAAAAATTGAGGTTTAATAAGTGGGCCCCTTTGTGTGTGATTGTCAAGTAAATTGTGACACAATTGACTGATTCAAGGACAAGAAAGCAAATGTTCCCTTTCTGAATAAAAAAAGTAAAAAAGGTTAAAGAAAATGTATTATCTGAATAAAGATGCAACTCACACACACACATATTTTTTTTTTAGCAGTCTTCATGTTTAAGCCTTAAATCAACAACAATATTGTCATTGCTTTTTGCTTTTAGAAATAAGGGGTTTAGTCTATGAAACGAGGGGTTAATGACCTGTGTACCACTTGAAATAAAAAGAATATAACCATCTATTTATCAAGGGTCGAATTTCGAGTACAAAAAACTCTGAAATTTGACATTGAATTGAAAAAGTTTTTTCACCGAATTTGGCAATCCTACGATCGAATAAAAATCGTTCGAAACTAACGATTTTAGTGTACGATCGAAGGATTTTTATTCGATGTGTAAAGACTTAGAAAAAGTTTGTAGAAGGTCCTCATAGGCTAACATAGCAATTCGGCAGGTTTAATTCGGCGAAGTATTGAAGTCGCAATATTTTTAAAGAGACAGTACTTTGATTATCGAATGGTCGAACGATTTTTACTTCGAATTGAAGTCGAAGTAAATTTGAAGTCGTAGTATCCTATTCGATGGTAGAAGTATCCAAAAAATTACTTCGAAATTCCAACTTTTTGTACTTAGAAAATTCAGTCGAACCTTAGTAAATCTGCCCCTAAGTATCCTTTACAGGAAAGAAAACACATAAACCACTACTAAAGTGTACACTGCATCCTGTACAAATAATAATAATGCACAATTATTTTTAACAGTTGTTTTTGGAACTCGAGGCAGTTCTGTGCAATTAAAGGAACTCTAGTTTGTAACGGGGACAGCTGACCAAAAGCATTGAAAATAAATTATAAAGGAATTTCTATAGAAAAGTATACTTTTTAGGCAATTAGAAAAAACTGAAATGCTTATTTGCATTAATTTTAAAGAGCCATTTACATTTCCATCCCCTATTTATATTTGTCTGATGTACAGTAAATATACATTCAAATGTTTTAACATTTCCTCTAAATTCTTTGCGGTGAAACTGACAGTCCTGCGGATTCAGCTTTGCAATAAATCCTATTTCTATTTTTTTTATAATCTTCACCTCCCAGAGCCTTCCTGTCAGTCTGATATTCATCTTACAGGAAATGAGATGCAACAATGACAAGATACCCTGGAAAAGGAGCCATGTTTGCTTACAGTATGCATTTAGACACTGTAAAATGTTGGTATAATCCTTCTCATCCTCTCATATAGACCAATGTGAAAGTAGTCAGCTCCCATCATGCTCTGTCACACCTGTAACTAATCCAGCATAATTGTGAAAATAAAATACACCTTACAGTACAATCCTCATAAAGCCCTCCAGTAATTCATATTTACTATTTGCTTGTACAGAAATAGTATAAAACTATCAACAACTTGTAAATCTCTATGCTAAGCTTAAATGTGCAAGAAAATAGTTAGTCTTCCATCATCAACCACTTATCAGTTATGGATGCATTTTCACTCAGTAGCTAGATCTATACTTAAATGCTCGATATGCTCTATCTATACTCTTCTTGCAGTTTCGACAACCATAAGTCAATGCCCTCTGCAGGCTTATGGCATAATCTGCAAATATGGAAACACTATTAAAAATCGCAATAGCCGTGAACAAGATTAATATCATCATTGTATATTTATTTATATAGCACTAGCAAGCTACACAGCATTTTACTGCACTTCACAATTTATAATGAAGAGGGGGTCTTACAATAACAAAACAAACAAAGAAAATAGGATGGAAGAGCCCTGCTGTTACATATCAGCAGGCAACATTTACTGGTCACTACCTGATTGGTTGCTTTGCTTTACTAGAACTAAACTTTAGGACTGGGGAAAAAACCCTCTGCAGCAGGGTATTTGATAAACGTTGGCATATTTTAAAGCCCCTTGGTGCACATAAAGGGATACTGTCATGGGAATTTTTCTCCCTCAAAACGCATCAGTTAATAGTGCTGCTCCAGCAGAATTCTGCACTGAAATCCGTTTCTCAAAAGAGCAAACTGATTTTTTTATATTTAATTTTTAAATCTGACATGGGGCTAGACATATTGTCAGTTTCCCAGCTGCCTCCAGTGATGTGACTTGTGCTCTGATAAACTTCAGTCACTCTTTAATGCTGTACTGCAAATTGGAGAGATATAACCCCCCCCCCCAGCAACCTAACAACAGAACAATGCGAAGGTAACCAGATAGCAGCTCCCTAACACAAGATAACAGCTGCCTGGTAGATCTAAGAACAGCACTCTATAGTAAAATCCAGGTCCCACTGTGACACATTTAGTTACATAGAGTAGGAGAAAGAACAGCCTGCCAGAAAGCAGTTCCATAGTGCAGCACTGGCTCTTTCTGAAAGCACATGACCAGACAAAATGACCTGAGATGGCTGCCTACACACCAATATTACAACTAAAAAAATACACTTGCTTGTTACATTTTAAATTGTAGAATTAATTATTTGCAGTGTAATTTATAAATAAAAGCTATATCTTAAAAATCATGACAGAATCCCTTTAAAGACAAGTGCAAGCAAGGTTACTTTGTTCTGACACACAGTAGGGCTGCACCAAATCCAATATTTGGTTTGGGATTCAACCAAATTCTAGTACTTCTTTTAGGATTCACATTTGGCTGAAACCTAAGGGGCTGGTTTGTTAAAAATTGATTTTGTGTTTTTTTCCAATCGCATATGTATTTGTGCTCAAGTTTTTAAGACTTGAATATTCAAGATTTTTTACAGTAAAAAAACTCAAAAACTCCACTGTCTAAAATCTGCAGAGATGCCATTGCATTCAAAAAAGTTTATGTTCACAGTTTTTTAAGACAGTTACAATTTTACAACCTCATTGAACATTAATGGAACAGTATGAACTGTTTTTACAATATTATACATATTAAATAAAATAAACATGCACACAGAAAAAAAAAATCTCAATCAAGTTTTAGCGCAATCACAAAAATGTATAAATCTGGCCAAAGTGTTTAGATATACTGATATACAATAAATTGATATACTAATCCTTGGTTTGAAATATTTTATTTGGTTTTCACAATAAACCATAAAAATCAATATGATTAATACAATGACATATTAAACAGAATGGATATACTAATTCTTAAAGGGATTCTGTAATGATTTTTATGGTGTAGTTTTTATTTATAAATTACATTTACATTGCAAATAATTTTCCTTAACAAAAATAAACATTTTATTCCTGAACCAGCAAGTGTATATTTTTTATTTGTAATATTGTTATGTAGTCAGCCATCTCAGGTCATTTTGATTGAATGTGTGCTTTCAGAAAAAAAACAGCACTTCATGATGAAACTTCTTTCAGATATAGTTATAGTTTCTCCAACTCAGTGTAACTGAAGGAGTTGCAGTGGGACTTGATTTTTACTACTGAGTACTATTCTCATATCTAACAGCGAGCTGTTGGGTCAGGGAAAATTTTTTTCACCTTACCGGAGTGCTGCTGGAATTTGTATTGGAATTTGTACTGGACCTGGGCAGACAGAGTCGCAGCTGGCACCCGACGCTTCAAAAAGCGGTGAGATTGATTGTGTAGCACTACACTCTATGCTTGTGTATTGGGTCAGGGAGCTGTTATCTTGTTGCATTTCCATTTTTCTGCTGATGGGCTGCTGGGGGAAAGGAAGGGGGGTAATATAACTCCAACTTGCAGTGCAGCAGTAGGCTTATGGGCACACTGTGGCTGTTGTCACCTGCGTATTTTTGAAGACTGAGAGAAATAGATCTGCTCCAATCCCCCCGCTTCATTGATTTGAATACAATCAGCCTGTGTGCGCTTATACACTGCAAAGCTGAAGCTGTGGTCAGCCCAAATACACAAAAGGATGCATCTCAGGGCTGCTGTATATGAGCACACACAGGCTGATCATAGTCAAATCAATGGAGCAGATCTGCTTCTTCAGCCTGCAAAAATACACATTCTTACAACAGCCAGAGCCTTTAATCTGTGTGCCCATAGCCTTAAAGAGTGACTGAAGTCTATCAGAGCACATGTCACATGACTGGGGGTACCTGGGAAACTTACAACATGTCTAGCCCCATGTCAGATTTCAAAATTAAATATAGAAAAATCAGTTTGCTCTGTTGAAAAACGGAAGTGCAGAATTCTGCAGAATCCCTTTAAAGTTATGGGACTTTCTGGGTGACTGTGACAATTTTAACTCTCCTCAAATTTGAGGCTTAAGTTTCAATTTAGGATTTAACAGAATCTTGTGTAGAGGATTCCAAAAATTATAGATTATGTGCATTTTTATTAAGTAGCACTGACACATTTGTATAGCGCTTTACAGGGTTCAAGAGATCATCATCATTCTCATATGTCCCTGCCCCAGTGGAACTTAAAGTCATGTTCATATACTTATTCTTCATGTATACTTCTGTTACTGTTCTGGGATCTTAAAGGTCGATTCTCTCTCCTGTTGTGTCTGCTGTCATCATAAAAAGAGTGGCTTACTGACACATAAGGCCTCCTAAGCTATGAATATCCTAGTCTATTCGGGTTTTTTTCTTTCTGTGACACAATGTGAAGCAAGTTGAATATCTTACATCAGACAATACAATATCAATGGCAACCTTTTGCTTCCAGAAAAGGGAAGTTCATCTGCTATTTGGGAACATATGCTCTTAGAGACCAGAGTCCTGCCTCTTGCACTTAAACAGGTAATTACTTGGTAAACAGGCATGTGGGTGTGGCTAGGTATTTCTCTTACTGGCCCATAAATGATTCAGATCACCTTTGCAAGGGTTCACAGTTTGGACTGTCCTTGTGTTGGCCAACATGTTTAAAACACTGTCACTTTAGTTTTTTCCATCAATTATTTTTCTTTTTAATATCTATAGTTACTTTTATGTTTAACCAATCCTTAAAGGAACAGTAACACCAAAAACTAAAAGTGTTTTAAAGTAATGAAAATATTATGTAGTGTTGCCCTGCACTGGTAAAACTGATCTGTTTGCTTCAGAAACACTACCATAGTTTATATAAATAAGCTGCTGAGTAGCAATGGCGGAAATTGAAAAACGGCTAAATGGCACAGGATAAATAATGGAGAACAGATAGCATTATGTTCTATAGAGCTTATCTGTTATCTGCTGTGTAACTTGAGCCTTTTCTCCTTTGAACAGCTGCCCCCATGGCTACACAGCAGCTTATTTATATAAACAATAGTAGTGTTTCTGAAGCAAATACAGCAGTTTTCCTAGTGCAGGGCAACACTGCATTATATTTTTATTACTTTAAAACAATTTCATTTTTTGATGTTACTGGTCCTTTAACGTATAAGTATTGAGTCTACATTTTACCACCAGGTGGAGCATCTAGTGAAAAATCACAACCGAGAATATTCTGCTAAATCCTTGGAGGATGACACTTCAGCAAAGTCCACGCATCATGAATATTATAAAGACCAAACCTCTTCTTGCCCTTGGAAAGAGTTTACATTTTTTGGGTTGTTATGGGGAAAGAGAGATGTCCAAAAGATGACAACTTTCAGGAGATGAAAAAACCTTTATATTCATCCGTGAAACAGCAAGTAGTGGTAGTAAGTGAGAGTTCTGTGGAGTCCATGTTTGTACAATAACCTAGCCTTTACCCAGGGTCACTGTTTTGGTTCCTATGACCTCAACAGTATTAATTTACATGATAAATAAAACGGGCATTTTTTTTGCAAACATGAATAAAAGTATGTACCTAGATAAAATTTTGTAGTTCCACTTGTGGTGAAAAAGGTGAGATTTTATTTAGTAAAGCTCAACATGACACCTTGTCAACACCACACAATTAGTAAAATCTGACATCATAACACCCGGCAGTGCATTCCATAACCTCAATGCCCTCATTGTGAAGAACCACCTACATTGCTTCAAATGAAAATTCTGTTCCTCATGTGGCCTCTGGTGGCTTTGATCTTTTCCATGGGGAAAAAAGATCCACCGCTGTATGTCTATAATGCCTCTAAAGTACTTGTAAAAAGTAATCATGTCTCCTCACAAGCACAAATTATCCAGAGAAAACAACCCCAACCTTGAAAGTCTACCAGAGAAAACAACCCCAACCTTGAAACTCTACCCTCATAGTTTAAATTCTTCATCCCTTTTACCAGTTTAGTTGCATGTCTCTCTTCAGCTCATTACCATATAACATATAAACATTATTAGTGCTGACAAAATACACAAATTCTTAATCAAAAGTTCTTTATTAAATAACTCCTCTTATCCTTTATTAGCATTTATTATACAGGGTTTACAGTCTGACCCACCATATTGTCCAGGGTGCATAAAATAAATTATTAGACGTATTCATGAAAAAAAAATGGTGCGCAACTTCACCTATTGAGGCTGGGAACCCCTTGACACAAGTCAAGACTAGCAATCTATGAATGCCAGAAGGGCTGCTGTAAAAGGCCATAGACAATCACTATTTAGTGGGCTGATGGGTGCTGTTTTTTCCTCTCTGCACTTGAAATGCCTGGGCTTATTTTGAACCAGTTGATGCAATTTGAACTGCTGCCACAATTATGTGCAGCCCCTATATTCACTATATATAAAGTTATTGTCAGACTGTTCATTGCATTTGGTTGCATGGCTTGGATTAACAACAGCACCCAACTATATCCTGATTAAGCATCTGTTTATACTTCTAATTATGTTAGAGCTTTGCTGGATACAGAGCAATCTCCTTGCCTTTTCTTCTTTTGATCTTTTATTTTCTGCCTACCCTACACATAGTAGAAGCCAATGTACTTAATATACCTGCAAGATTTGTTTTTCTGTTTTTCCCATCCTGTTGTGAAATGTTCATGTCCTTTTATTAAACAGACGGGAACACTGTGTTAATAGTAAGAAAAATGTTTAGCTAGGACAGAGGGAAATAACTGAAACATGAAGAGAAAAAAGTATATAAGGTTCAGACTGGGTGAGATTCAGGCAATGTTTTCTAAAGTTACAAATGGATAATGTAAAGCCCAGTCTGTGCGTATACGTGAGCATGTGAGTTGGAAGGTAGTAGAATATCTACACCAACTCCTTTCTTTGTTGTCAGATATGGGAGTGTGCTTGGAATATAAACCTCCATAATCTATGGAAGCTGTAGAGAAAATGGCACACTGGCCTAGGAAGGTCTCAGTAGCCAGTATGTTAAGAGAAGCCAACAGAAAAAGATCATCGATATGAGTGAGGGTATTACAAGCAGAACATGTGTTCCAGATGGCCCTTTTAAAGGGGGCAGGGAATGCTGACTGTTAATATTGATGAGATTACTTGAATTACTGGAGTTAGTGGAAGCAGGAAAGGTGGACCAGAAAAAAACCTCTCTAGATGTTAAGAGCAAAAAAAGATTATCAGAAGAGATTGTGAGTGTTAAAGAGTTATGGTGAGAGGGTACAGATGGTGGTGGAGTAAGTATGTTAAGGAAAGAAAGCATAACTGAGGAGAGGCAAGAGGAGAAGTACCAGCTAGAAAGAATTCTGTGAATGGAGCAGGTTGCAGATATTTTATTAACTAGACATAATAAACCAAACATAAAAAAAACACTTGTGGTGAAGATACTAAGGATAGATAATAAGAATATATGGAGGAGATCTAACTCAGCTGGCTAAATCTTGTTAAAGTCAGAAGCAAATAATAAACAGACAAAAAATTAGTGGATCACACAGTATGATGCACTACATATTTCAGTTCTCACTTACTAACTCTAACCCGCATAGAATTAATAATGGGGCTATAATCACATATACTGGGCTACTTTCCCCTGTTTTTTAACCTATGATTAGGTTTTAGATATTCGGTGATATGTAATAAGTAGCGACCCATGACGTTCTTATTGAATACTTACCAACTGTCTGATTATTGAATATAGATCTGTGAATGAATTTGATACCCTTAGCTACTTACAGCTTCCCAGGAATTTAACAAATAACCTCTTCTTGTCTTCCACTGCTCCCAGAATTGCATCGGATGGACCATTATGTTACCAAAGAGGTATCAGCAAAGGGCCCAGAAAGTGAGTGTGCCCAAAAGTGCAATAATCATAGTTTTGTGTGACACAGATGCAGTACAGTCCCTGTATAGTTTTCCATCTGTATTTTAGAAATGTGTAGCAAACCCAGGAATCACTTTTCTTTATGTATCAAATACTGTATTATGGAAATGTTTTGCTATGTTTCCAGTCTATTTCAAATTCAAAAGATTAACCAGTAACACCTTCTAATGCCCAATGTAGAAGGTGCCAGTTTTTGAAATCACAATGACATTATATGCTCCACAATCCACATGAAATTATCAATACATAACACTAAACTATAACATTTGGTATGAAAAGCTTCTGAAATGGATGGGAGTATATATCTGTCTAGAAATGAAAAATTTTTTAGGCTGATTATGTCCAACATGGGGGAGAATAAAGTGAGTTCAGACAAAAAAAAGACACATTTAAAGGGGTTGTTCGCCTTTAAATTAACTTTTAGTAAGATGTATTATGTGATATTCTGAGACAATTTGCAATTGGTTTTCATTTTTTATTAAAAGTTATTTAGCTTTTTATTCAGCAGCTCTGCAGTTTGCAATCTAAGCAATCTGGTTACTAAATCCAAATTACCTTAGCAACCATGTAGTGATTTGAATAATAGACTGCAATATGAATAGGAGAGGACTGAATAGAAAGATGATTATTAAAAAGTACCCGTAAAAATTAATTTGTATTTTGATGGGGTCAGTGACTCCTATGTGAAAGCTGGAAGGAGTCAGAAGAAGAAAGCAAAAATGAAGACCAATTAAAAAGTTGTTGGGTTAACTTTTTTATGATGACAGGGTGACTGACACTGGGAACAGACAGGGAAGAAAACATCTAATAGAAATTTTATTTGATTACTTTTTTATTTGCAATATTTCTAAACATGAATTATTTATTATAAATTAAATAAACCACCATCTACCATTTCTGTGTCCTGAACAAAGTAACAGCCTTACTTGGAAGTTTTAATCCTATCGGTGTGTAGAAAGAAACGAATAATGTTTGAGCTTGTCCATTATCATGTAAAAGTTCTATAACCATTTTATTTGAAATATATTATTCCCTTTATGCTATACAAAGCAGGCCCTGAAGCCCTAGTAGATTCTGCATGGCAACCCAGTATTACAAATGAGCTTATTACTGTCAATGGACTGAAGGCAAACATATCATTTGTACACATGCTGGAAAATATAATAATATATAAAATATAATATTTAAATGTACTGTACATTTGTCTGCCATAGCCTAATGTTACGATTATTATATAACTAAGTTATTATATTACTACATGGTATCTGCTTTGCACAATGGGTCCATGCCTTCAACCATAGAGCAGTTGTACCTTCAGGCCAGAAAATAACCTATGATGGATTTCATTGCTCCAGTCTACCAAATTTCTCACTTTACTTCACTGAATAGCATCAAGATTCTGTAATCTAGGCTCCAGAGATGTAGTATGTTGTATAATCAGCCCACCATATAGAAAGTACAGCGTATCACCCTAAAAGACCCACAAGGCAGCTACCCACTGCAGCACAGGAGCTTTATATAGATAAATGGTAGCAAAGCTTTTGAAGCAAGCCTACCATTTTTTGTTATATCTTCAAGCACAATGTAGTGGGGGCAGTTGATGAAGAGGGAGAGCTCAGAAATATTGAGCTGGTAGATCTGACACATTTATGCATTTACACCCCTGAGCAGGTGCTTTGTGCATGGTTTATTGATTTTGCACTTGTGTTGCTATAAGAATTTGAGCACATCTTGAAAACATTCATGGGGGTAGGGAAGGAAAAAAAACTGCTTTAATCCCCTCCTGCCACCTGCTTTGTACATAAGTCACAGTCACACTGAAAACCTCCATCTTTAAAGCCACAAATACTTCTAGGAACAAATGGGTTAACCGAAGTATGAATTGAATTCTGACTCCACATAAAATGGCTTCCCCGGATAGCAGAGAAGCAGCCATGCAAAATGCAGACTGAAAAAGCAAGCGGCCACCTGTCTCAGTGGCAGAGTCTCTCCCAGTGCCCCAATTATCACATTTCCTTTGAATGTATCTATCAGAACAAAGACCTTCTTAGTGCAACTAGTTCACTATCATCTTAATATATTTTATATTTTTGCATCTGATTTGTAAGCTGTGAAAGAGTGCACAATCAAAGTTCCCTTTAGTTTCTTGTACACAAAAAATATGTTTTGTGAACACCTTTTGAAAGCTATGTGTGTCATGGGTTGGCCCAATTTAGTACTGAATTATGTGTGTGTGCATACAAAATGTTCTTTTTATTTCACTGTTTGTCTTAAAGTGTGCAAGCAGGAACACATTCTAATAGGAACAGTGGGCTTGATCACTTCCTCTGTGATCTGGAGCAGGAAAACATCTCTTGTTCAGGAAGGTGCACATCCCAGCATTGCAGTTTTTGTGCATGGTTATGTAGGGACCCATAGGGTTAATATGCCCCTATGGTTTTAAATCCCTAACCTTCCTCCTTTTCCCTAGTTACTGGGCAAACACCCATGTATCTAGTGTTAATCTACATATCTACTGTATGTTATTAGCCAAGAGGTGTAATGACCACTTCCAGCCACACTTTAATATAGTGCTTGGAAAGGGGTGGATCTTCCTCTTTGCCTTCTCCTGGCATCCATTCTTTTCTATTTTTATTGCACAGTAGCCTGTGGGAGTTGTAGTCCTACTACACCACACCTTTATTCTTCCACATAGCGAAGGCCCTGTCTTAAGTGTTAGAGTCACATGTAACCCATGCTCTAATCACCCCGTTTGGTCTGCCTAGCCCAATTAGCGTTACAGTTACATGGTTGATCTTGCCTTCCATCAACTGATTACATTGTCAATGTCTCTAACGCTTGCAAGTGGATGATCATTATAGTTGGTTCTACAGCATTGCATTTATCTGTTGACATTAGATAAGTTATGACCAGTGTTCCTTTATCACCTTCAAGAGTCTGATCAGCCTGCCAGTTTGCCACTATCATGACTTCTACAATTACCAGTTGCATGCCTTGATTTTTACTTCTCCCACATTGCTTTAAAAACCCTCAATATATGTCTACTAATGCCTGAAGTTGGGCTGACCTGACTGTTCAGTCCCTAGGCTAATGACCTGTTCAATTGTGGATCTATGCAGACCAATCAGCTGACTGGATTTTTCATCTCTGATCATCTCAGTAGGGCATTTAAAGGGGAACTATAGCGAAAATGAAAATGTAATATAAGCATCAGCATACTGAAATAAAAAACTAAATATAATTAATTACATATACTGCATTGTTTCTGGAGTAAAGTTTATGTTCACTATTCCTCTCTCAGCATCTGTTTCTCCTCATTCTCTCTGCATGCAGCAGTTGGGTGTCAGATGAATGATCCAATATAGCTTATAGGTATACATAAACTTGATTATTTTCAGAAACAGAACAGAATATGTAATTGATTATATTTAGAAAACTTCTTATTTCAGTATGATGAAGCTTATATAAAATTTTCATTTTCGCAATAGTTCCCCTTTAAAGGAGAACTAAGCCCCCTTTCTAATAAAAACCCCTCCATAGTCCCCCCTCCCTGCCCCCCCCAGAGGCGTTAAGACAAGTAAATACCGCTAAGATGGTAATTACCCCTTGTTGCAGAGTCAGCGCAGCGGAGCTCACGGGGGCCATCTTTAGCTGCTTCGGTAATCTCTCTAAGGAAGCTCCGCATCTGAGCATTTTCCCGGTTATCTACAACTGCTTATGCAGCGAAGGTGACGATTATGACCGAAGGGCTGAAAGAAGATCCAAAGATTACCGAAGCTGATAAAGATGTCTGCCTTGAGCTCCACTGCGCTGACTCTGCAACAAGGGGTATTTACCGGCTATGGGGTATTTACTTGTGTTAACTCCTGTGCGGGGGGGGAGCAGGGAGGGGGGGACTATGGAGGATAGGGGTAGGGGGTTTTATTAGAAACGGGGTTTAGTTCTCCTTTAATAATAACTCATCCCACCAGCAGCCACAGATAAATGTTCATTATCCATTCAAAACAGAAAGCAAGAGCCGTGGTTTAGCTAGATGTTACTGGGCCCCCAATATATTCAGAGGTTGAACTATTTTACCAATATATATTGAAATTGCTCATTAATTAGGGCCTCATGGGGCCCCCTTATACCCCCTGGGCCCCCCTGCAGTCTGTAACTCTGTAGTTACATCCCTGAGCATGAGTAAGAGAAAGAGAAAATTCAGAGCAGCTACATGGATTTATTTCACCCCTACAGTGACTCTTTGAGATGCAAAGAATAGGCGCTAGATAGCTTGCCTAGGAAAAAAAAAAGAGGGTCCTAATAAGAGGCACCTCTATGCAAACTGAGTAAAGGTAATATAACTAGTGGAGTGTGGGGAATAATAATTAAAACAAAAGCCAAGCTAGGATGTGCAAATATTTGTAAAAACTATAACAATTCTTGTTAATATTACTAATGAATTATTTTGTGAGGTTAGCTGAGGGTAGTTATCTGGAGATCCTGGCCTTATAGTAATGAGCAAGGTGTAAAATTATCACCATCAAGGGTGTCAGGTAATAAGAGAGAGAATTGAAGCGTTATGATAATAAGTCTGAGATTAGAATATATTAAATATAGAAGCTTTGGATTTCTTTATTACATAAATCTGAAATATAGTCTGAATATGTAGGGGAAGATTGCTGAACCCTACAATTATAAGAGTACTCTGCCATGTTTCCCTATAAACCTGACTAAATGATACAAAACATGCTGCAGATCAAGGTAAACTCTGACAAAATTACCATGGAACTTGATATCAAGGTGGATTTTGTCCCAACACATTTAGTCGACTAAATCCTGATTTACCCACGTTGCCTCCTTAGTCATTACATTTAGCCAGGACTGAGAAGTTAGATTTCTGCAGAACAGATTGAGCAATATTTTAGCATGATTAGGCCTTTTGTACTTTCAGATAACATCTCAATTTAGTAGTGTTAAATACATTAGAAAATAACTTGTTAGTCATATTCTGGTGTTTTGATACGTCCTGTTCTTTTTCCATTGTTACCTGATGACCATGTTTTTATCCTTCCTGCTCATTCTTGAGTGTCTTTTTAGTTTCACCTTTCTTCTGTTTCGCATTAGACAGCACTGACTGTGCACACTTACTCACGAGGAGGACACAGTGATCATGCCTTTAATCCTTTGTACACCTGTGAATGAAACTGGACGAAGTCAAACAGCGGCTGAATCACTAGTTTTCCTTTCTTTGTGTTTGTTCCATTTTTAAAAAAGATCAGTTTACTTCTGCATTCCATTCTAATATGTCATATAAAAGGAGCAATTGATTACAAAGTGACTAGGAAACAATTGTCAGACTTCAAGTTTATTCTGTTTCAGGGATTACATTCAAGTGTTTTGTTAGCTCAACTAAGGTTTATGTCATATTAGGCAATGCCACTCCATTCCACCGCAAGTGTGTATTAAAGTGATACTGACACCAGAAATTAAACATTTATTTTACATCTATCATAACATTGTCTTTGCATACTATTCATTATTTTGCCATAAAAATATTTGCCAAATGCTTTTATATTATCAGATCCCCCAAGTTCCTCTATGATGGGGCTTCCATATTTGTGCAGCAGGAGTCCGTTAGCATTAGAAGCTATAACTGACAGGTTGAGAAGGGACAGTCCATTTGACAAAATAGTCAGGTTTAGGAACTTTAAGTAACAATTACTTACAAAAGTGTTATCAGTAAACATGATCAACATGACCTATAGGTAACTTGTGTAGCACCCTATTATGTGTGCAGACTGTTTGAACATTATAATGCGGGACTATAATTAGTATTAATGGACAATGAATTACTAAATTGCTCCCTGATGTGATAAAACAGAGACTGCAAACGTTTGATCTTTCTGGAGGCAGAACTATTGCTTGGGGTTAAGAACTACATTTCCAACAAGCCCTTGCTCCAGGAAGTGCATGGAGACAGCCAATAGGAGCCCAACCCAGGAACCGGAAGGGGAGGGGGAATTAACCAGCAAGGAGGACTGTGCTGTGCTGGAAGACTTAGTGACTGGGGCAGTTGTGTTGCAGCCAGGATTAGTGATTAGCCAGAAAGAGAAACTGTCACTAATCTGCAGAGGAAGACACTGCAGTTTTGCTGAAAGTTGATTCCTGTTATTCCCTGGAGGGAAGGTGCACAAGGTCCCAGTAGCCAGTGTGATCCTGGGTTGTGGCCTTCCAGCCATTTTTGATCAGGAGGAAAATCCAGTGAGAGGAGAAGCAGAGTTCCTGATAAACTGTGAGTCATCATTAACCCCTGCCCTGCCAGTTTGGAAGATTAATACTCAGCCTTATTCTATCTGTGAGACTGTGTGGTTTCTGTGGACAGAGAAGCCCTAAATTGCTGGATGTTTTCACATGTGTTCAGATGTGCCTCCTTTTTGTTATTACAATCATCAGCTGAGAGTGTTGCAGTGAACCAGTAAAGTTACTGAAGGTGATTTCAGGGATTGCATAGTCACCTCATCAACCTGCAAGGATTATAAGTAAGGCTGACAGCATTGCATTCATCACAAGGGGCCCCCACCGGTACACACACTATATCCAGCTGGCAACTTGTTGGGAGAGACTTAGGTGTGCACACCAGGGTTACACTGGGCTATTCTTACAGCTGTTATTGTTGTTATATTATTGTTATTTACTACTATTCTAAGTAACTAATCTCTTTTCTTACAGTTTCTGCTGTTAAATAAAATAAGGCTGTGCCTGTTGCATTGCCATTCTTGTTTGTCTGTTCACTGGATCTGGGGTGTCACCAGTATACTTTGCAAGATAATACCCAATAGCACATAACACACTCACGGGTGTGCTACACTTGTAATGTACATTAATATTTTGAAGAGTTGTTTTTTATTGTCAGGCATGGCATGCTCCTGTCACTGCTCACATAGTGTGGATGCTGTTCCTGACACACATGTCAGCATTGGACAGTATTGCCTTTTTATCTGCTGGCAAAGATATATGATAATATATAAAATATAATAAATTACAATTTATCCATATTTTCCGTTGTGTTTAAATCAGGAAATGTGCATAGTTCCCCTTTATATATGTTCAAATGATGAATGCATACTTGCCACATTCAAAGAGGTTTTCTGTTGATTATTTTAGGAATGAATTCACTGCAGTCTGTTGCTGAGTAAAGTTAAGGCCCCCATACATGGGCCGATAAAAGCTGCCGACAGACCGAGTCGGCCCCATGTGTGCTTCCCTGATCAATATCTGGCCGAAAGTCAGCCAGATCTCGTTCGGGCAGGTTGAAAAAATCCTGTTGGATCTATGTGTGTATGTGGCCCCAAGATCCGACCGCCCGTATCAGATCCATTATGATCAGCCGATATCGCCCATGATGTGGGCATATCTGGGAGAGATCTACCAAACGAGCAGATCTCTGTGGCTATGGCCACCTTTACAGATACAAATTGCAGGCAAATTTTCATCTATACCATTAACAGAAACTGCCTATAGTGTATAATGTATGATTACCATAGGAGCTAGCAGCGCCTATATTCTGGTTTATACAGGACTTTTGTGGTATAATATAAAAATAATATGTTACTGTGTGCTTGCCATTAATACTCAAAGTCCAGCAGTTCAATTTCTCTATCTTGGAGTAAACTGAATATCCATAATATCTGGATTAGTTTGATATATTAGGCTTCCAGTTTCATACTGGGCCTGTGTCATATACTATGAATTTCACATCATTCATAAATCTCTTAAAGAACACTAGTTCCTCACTCCAGCTCTGTTATGCCATAGTGTGGTTATTTAAAAATTCCATATGAAAGGTGGGGTACAAATCTGCTGTCCTTTGCTGGACCAGATGGGTGAGGGTAAATAAATTGAAATAATACATACATACATACAATACATAATCTTAAAAGAACTGATTTGAATTGGATGGTAGAAATGATCTTGCCTGGCTTTTCAATAGCTGATCTGTCAACAGATTGGAAATAGAAAGTAACTCATATAAAACTTTGTGATTTTAAATGCTGAATTGACCATAAAATGCACTGAGAATCTATAAAGTAGGGAGAAGGTGAATAATGTTCTACTGTAAATATAAATCAATACATTAGTAAATAAAAGGACACCTGGGAGGATTTGTATGTTCCTTGTGTAGTTTTTATTAGGGATTTTATAGACTGTGTGTTCTAGTTCTTTTTATTATTTTTCTTTATTTTTCTTTGTATTCTATTGATATTCATTTTTCAATTTGATACACTTGCCTGGGAGGCTTTTCTAATACTTGGTATCTGGGTCAATAGCAGGGCCTTTTGCCATGAGGTTGTATATAGCTACGCTGGTAATCTTAAATTCAGAAGGTTCAAATGAGAGACACAGACAGAAGATTTATTCAGGAGCAAAAACACCAAACATTTGGGGTATTTTCATCCCCATTGTCAGCGATACAACTAGTTCTTATGTAAACATCAATTGATATGCCGTTAGAGTGAGTTTTAATGTAAAAATTTGCTTCCTTTTCTTGAACATGTCCTATAAAGTCCTTCCATGAGGATTACAAATCCAGCAGAGACAATTTCCCAATTGTTGATCCCTTATGTGAATGCCCAGTGGTATGCAACGGCTCTAAACTGCCTAATGGGATTGCTGTATCCACAGGCGTAAAACCATGACTTGTGGAAATCCTTGTAGTACATACTGATGTGGCTTGGGTCCTTATTTTCAACCCAACATTTCTGCAATCTGCTTCCCATGACATAATCTTCAGTACAAGCCTCTCTGCCTAAACTGCAAGGCTTGGCAGACTTCTCTTGGTCCTATATAGGGCACTTTAATGTGTTCTTTAGTGCAGAGGTTTTTCGCTTGTGAATTGCTTCCTCATTTAGTGAAAAGGCGATCTGATGACGAATTGTCTATTGGTGAATTTTCTCAAAACATCCACAATTCGCTCTTTAGTAAATGTGCCCCAATGTCAGCAGCTGAAATGATATCTCTCGGGCAGGTTTAGTCATTCTGGTGGGACCAAATCAGCGTGTTGATGTTCTCTCGACAGGCCAGCACAGTAACCCCTTATTATCTGATCCAAGTATAACTCGGTTAGCCTGCTCAGTGGAGTACGAAGTGCTGCACCAGAAGAGCTGAAATTCGTTTTTTTTTTAAACCGGAAACTCAGCTCTTAAAATTACCAGGAGAATAATTTTGCCAACCTTGGCAAGCAGTGGGGCACTGCTGTCTGCTGTCAACTTGCCTCATGACTGGAGCAATTCTGCCACTTGATACAAACAAAAAGGAAATTATTATTATCTTATTTAAAAGATCTGTGTATTTGTGCCTGGGAAGGCATAGTGTTGTAATATTCCACTGGCTCTGCAAGAATACCCCTGTTCAGGTAAGAGGGGGATAAGGGACCTGCTTTCCACTTGTCCATGGAGGACAGGTTCTTATAGAGATGGAGGGAGCCCAGTGAGATGCAATTTAGTGAATGGCTTAGGTCCTTGTCATCTGGTGGATTGACATCGGAGAGCCCAATTTCACCCAAATTTTATTGAATCTTTCTATGGAATTGTAACAAAGAGCGCCTTTGTATTCCATGTGTTGCTTATCCACTGTGTTCCTCAGCTAGTGGGACATCAGGAAAAACCACGGTGGGCCCCTGGGCCAGACCCACTATTGTCGTTGGCCCTGACCTCTCTCCCTAGCCCTGGTGCAGCCTTGAGAAGGAAAAAAGTTATGCGCTGGGGGCCAGAGGGGGGTTACTATCCAGTGCGACCCTGGTTAATGACTATATACATTTTCAGTCTTTGCCTGCACTCACTCTTCTGTGGCAATCTGTGGAAATCCAGAAATGGACAGGAACTGAATTATAAAGGAATAACTCTAGCTTGAGCAAATTTGAACTAGGGATGCACCGAATCCAGGATTCGGTTCGGGATTCGGCCAGGATTCGGCCTTTTTCAGCAGGATTCGGATTCTGCCGAATCCTTCTGCCCAGCCAATCCGAATACAAATCCTAATGGGGAGGGAAATTGCGTGACTTTTTGTCAGAAAACAAGGAAGTAAAAAATATTTTCCCTTTCCCACCGCTAATTTGCATATGCAAATTAGGGTTTGGATTCGGTTCGGTATTCGGCCAAATCTTTCGCGAAGCATTCGGGGGTTTGTCAGAATCCAAAAAAGTGGATTCAGTGCATCCCTAATTTGAACAGCTGAGAGGGATTCTGTAACAGTGATTCCCAACCTGTGGCTCATGAATAACATGTTGCTCACCAACCCCTTGGATATTGCTCCCAGTGGCCTCAAAGCAGGTGATTATTTTTTCAATTCTGGTTAGGAGGCAAGTTGTGGTTACATAAAAAGCAGATGTACTGCCAAACAGAGTCTCTTGAAGGCTGCTAGTCTATGCAGTGGCTACCAAATAGCCAATCACAGCATTTAGTTTGCTCCACCCAGGAACATTTTCCATGCTTGCGTTCAGCGTTCAGGCCTCCATCCCAACCACCCCCTGCCCAACACCATTATTCCTTTCTAATAGTAACAAATACACTTGTCACACTTGTGCTCAGCTGGCTGATGTAAATCGAAGATCGTGTGTGTATGGGGTAAAAATAAGTGTAGAAGTTCTGATAAAATATTTTTTATTTTATTTTTATTGGTATCCTTTAACCTTTTATGTGCCACATGGCATAGTATCTGTGGCATTGACATATTGATGCCACTGTGCTGGCATGGTAGATTATACATTTACCTTTAATCTGGGCCACAATGTGTGTTTAGCAACAACATGTGGCATGGCAAGATCAAAGGATGCTGGCGCTTTAAGTGTTAAACCTATGCAATCCTATTCTATAGCACCTTCTTCAGCTTTCTGTTCCTGAGCCTGCCCCTACTCCTCCTCCTCCTCCTCCCTCAGTGTTTGTGTTCCAAGCCTCCCAGCCAGGGGATCTATGTAAGGTCCTCTGAAACTGTTCTTTGTCTTTGTCACTGGGTTACATATATCACAGTGGTCACGGCAGTCCTCACTGTTGGACTTTAAAAACATAAATAAAAAAAATAATCTCCTTCACTGATTTCTGTTTTAAAATCTTTATGTACCTGTTTTGCTCTGATGAGAAAGAGCACATTTAATTCAGGGATCGCGTATCCGTATACAGGAGTTTTAGCTGTCGCTTCCCCCCAGTGGAGAACAGTGGTGGTCAAAATGCCTCTGCCCGTCTGTCACTGCTCCTGATATAAATGAACAGAACCATACAGAATCATATAGTACATACTCATGGAGCAATCAACAGAAAATGGCATTTTGTCTGTCAGTCTTTCCTACATCATGGCACCAGTGGGCAATACATACCTGCTGATGTATGCCTTAGGGCAGGGGTCCCCAAAATTTTTTTACCCATGAGTCACATTCAAAAATAAAAAGAGTTGGGTAGGCATGCAAAAACTTCCTGGGATGAAACCAAGCTAGAACATACCTGTGCGACAAAACACCTGCAATTGCCCCATGTGCCGTTACCCTTTCATAGACATATTTTTCTGCCTTCTTAAACTAATGTAAAACCTTTGTTAGTACGTTATATGATCTCCTACTGTTAGCTACTTTACAATTGCTCATTTTTAATTTTTTTTCTATAGTTTATTTATCATTTGCTATTAATTATTTGCCTCTTTTCAAATGGGAGTCACTGAGCCAAAAATGATTGCTTTGTGAGGCTACAACTTTATTGTTATTGTATAGAAAAAAAGGGAAAATCAGTTACAGATTGCAAATCATTCATTTAAAGGTAAACTACCACTTTAATCTACTCAAATGTAGTTTTTTATTGTTGCATTGTAGTCAAAGACACAGAGAGATGTCAAGCATGGCTCATGGATGGCTGCTGTCATTGACTTCAGTGGGAAATTCCTGACAGTGTTAGAAAAGGTGATGATTTTTGGCCTCTAAAAAATGTTCCTAAACAAAAATTGCAAATTTGTCTTGACAGTCAGGAAAGTTTGTCAACGAAGATATTTTCTGCTCTGGCAAATGTGTCAGTGTGTTAGAGCTGAATTAGTCAAGTTCAGTTCTTTGCAATGAGGTGTTATAGTTCAAATCAAAAGCTTGCTGAAAAAAAGAGCATTGCGTCAGTGTAAAGCACTGCAAATCTACTGTATACATCAGGTTTCAATTTCAACGTCAACTTCTTTTCTGTACTTCTTTCATTAGTGGCATGGAAATTAATTTTGCAAATCGGAAAAGTCATTTTTTTTTGTATGAAGTTGATATTTGGTGTTTAATTAGTCTCAATTAGTCACAAGATACCCTAAAGCCATCATGTTTGTCATTTATTGGTGAAACCCAGAGGGATGAATGAACAAACATGCCTGACAATGCCTTTGTATGATCCAAGCTTAAAGGAATTCTGTCATGATTTTTATGATTTACTTTTTATTTCTAAATTACACTCTATTTACACTGCAAATAATTCACTCTTCAATATAAAATGTAATTACTGAACCAGCAAGTGTATTATTTTTAATTTATAATATTGGTGTGTAGGCAAAATCTCAGGTCATTTTGCCTGGTCATGTGCTTTCAGAAAGAGGCAGCACTTTTGGATGGAACTGCTTTATGACAGGCTGTTGTTTCTCCTACTCAATGTAACTGAATGTGTCACAGTGGGACCTGGATTTTACTATTGAGTGCTGTTCTTAGATCTACCAGGCAGCTGTTATCTTGTGTTAGGGAGCTGCTATCTGGTTACCTTCCCATTGTTCTTTTGTTAGGCTGCTGGGGAGGGGGAGGGTTTGATATCACTCCAACTTGCAGTAAAGAGTGACTGAAGTCTATCAGAGCACAAGTCACATGACTGGGGCAGCTGGGAAATTAACACTATTTCTAGCCCCATGTCGGATTTCAAAATTAAATATAAAAAAAATCAGTTTGCTCTTTTGAGAAACAGCTTTCAGTGCTGAATTCTGCTGGAGCAGCACTATTAACTGATGCATTTTGAAAAAAACATTTTTTCCCATGTATGTTCCCAGTATCCCTTTAAAACTATATAGAGTTAATATAAAAGTACACTCGGAATGACTTCTTGTATATGAAAACGTACTGTATACATAGGGGCACATTTACTAAGGGTCGAATATCGAGGGTTAATTAACCCTCGATATTCAACCATCAAGTAAAATCCTTCGACTTCGAATATCGAATTCGAAGGATTTACCGCAAATACTTCGATCATGATTTTAATCCATCGATTTATGCAAATTTATGGGGAAGGTCCCCATAGACTAACACTGAAGCTCGGTAAGTTTTAAGAGACAGTACTTTGACTATCGAATGGTCGAATAGTCGAACGATTTTTAGTTCGAAACGTTCAAATCAAAGTCGTAGTTGAAGGTCGAAGTAGCCTATTCGATGGTCGAAAAAAACTTTGAAATTCGAAGTTGTTGCAGATTGTACATATAGCAGAAACCTGTGTTTGTGGCACGCGCAGGGGGTTGCAGGGGGCCTCCTATGCGAACAACCGCAAACCATTTCAGGTATTGTGACCATTGATGTTTTCTGATTGTGCACAGTTGGGGGCCAAATGACCATTTACCATATGCCAAACATGTTCTCAGAGACTGTGAGTATATTAAAAATGTATGTTTTACAAGGGGGGAGAGAAAGAACTCATTTAACAAAGTCATCATAGGCTCCCATCACTTTCCTGTTATCTCTGCGGTGGTAATCAAGCATTAACCGGAGATCAAAGGCCCTATAGAGAAGAATGCAGTAGCTGGATTAGGGGACTCATCCTGTTTCTTTGTAGGTTTTGTTTTTGGTGCCCCTCGAAAAGATATTACTATAACAGAGTTAGAGAAGTGGAAACGGTACTAAAATACTAAGGCTAGAGTCACACATAAATGGCTTTTTTCTCTTCCTCATAAGGGTAAGGGCACACCTGGAGATTTGGGGAGATTTAGTCGCCCAGTGACTAATCGCCTCTTCTTTGAGGCAACTTATCTCCCCAAACTGCTTCCCCATGTCTTCCACCTGCTTCAATGAAAAAAACGCTTGCGCCAATGCACCCGTGGTGCTTCGATTTCCGGAGTCGTCTGAAGTTTACTCGTGAGAAAACTTCGGGTGACTTTGGAAATTAGTTGAAGGTCGGGAGATTGAACTGCACGATTGTTTGTTGGACATAAGGATATATCTGCACGTCTATGGACAGCTTAAAAGGCATGGTATTTCTCTGTCAGTGCATATGGGGCATACTTTTCCATTTTTGTGCAGAAATACATCCCATGTGCATTTACAACTGAATGCTGTGGCTTTCAGTGAATATCAAAGGCAGAGGATCAGCATTCTCTCTGTAAAATAAGAAAATGGCTGTGTGGCATTAGCAATGATACAAGGGTGTTTTGTTGCCCTGTGTGTAGCGACAGGCAGATTCCATTCATGCATTTTACATGGCACTTTACACCATAAGCAGTAGAGGAATACACCAGTGTTTTCTCTGCTGGTACAGCGGAGCTCGCTTACAAGAAAAAATGCAGTTCATCACAGTTGAAACTTGCATCCAGTGGTTCTCTTTGCACTTCTGCTGTTCTGTCCATCCTGTCGCCCTTTTGTAACATAGTAACATATTAACATAGTAAGTTAGGTTGAAAAAACAACACACGTCCATCAACTTCAACCTTTTGACTCTTTTTTTTAACCTGCCTAACTGCTAGTTGATCAAGAGGAAGGTAAAAAACCCCATCCGAATATTTAGACGGAACCTCTTTTCTTCTAATCGGAATGGGTGACCTTGTGTCAGCTGGAAAGACCGACTGGTAAATAAAGCATTAGAGAGATTATTATATGATCCCATTATATATTTATACATAGTTATCATATCTCCCCTTAAGCTCCTCTTCTCCAGAGTGAACATCCCCAATTTGGTGAGTCTTTCCTCATAGCTAAGATTTTCCATACCTTTTACCAGCTTAGTTGCCCTTCTCTGTACCCTCTCTAATTCAATAATGTCCTGTTTGAGCACTGGAGACCAAAACTGTCCTCTTCCTGCCGTGAATCTATGCCCCTTTTAATACAGCTCAAGACCTTATTTGCCCTTGATGCTGCTGACTGGCATTGCTTCCTACAGCCTAGTTTATCATCTACAAGGACTCAAAGGTCCTTTTCCATAATGGATTTGCCTAGTGCACGTCAGGAATAACTCAACCCGCATTCGACCCTAATCCACAGAACCTTTTCCTGCACATTACCCTAAACCACACCCAACACGTACCTGCATCATAACATTCTGTACGCACCTCTGGTTCAGAAATATTCGGGAGCAGAGGAATAGGAGTGTGCTTCCCTAGTCCAACGCACACTTGAATCCGTAATGGTTCACCAAATCTGAACCCAAACCAACCCATGGGTTTTGGGTCAACCTGCATATCACTAGAACACAGTGTGCGCCTATAGATGCAGAGAAATATATCAGAAGGTGGCAGTAGTCCAGGGTCCCCAGAGTAGTCTGGATTCATGGACCAAAACTGCACATGTGATTCATGTCAGTGACAAAAGGCAGTGGCAGATCAAGCAGGTTTAAGAGATATGTTTACTGCGTAATTCTACATTAGCTCAAAAGCATTAGTATATGTGAAGATAATGAAAATTGCACAATTATAACCAAAAAACTATTGGTGTCCCAGGACAAACAAGCAATAAATGTTCGAGAAAGTAAAAAGGAGGTTAAAGGAGAACTAAAGCTAAACTAAAAAGTAGGCTAGAAATGTTGTACATTATGTTTTGAGCTTTTATACCAGCCTAAGGCAACCAGAGACCTTTAGCAGTAAAGATCTGTGTCGCCAAAGATGCCCCAGTAGCTCCCCATCTTCTTTTCTGCTGATTCACTGCACATGCTCTGTGCTGCTGTCACTTACTGAGCTTAGGGACCCACTCACAATATACAGGACCCATAGAATATATATGTCACAAAATAAGACTGATTAACAGATACACATCAGTTTATATTACAGACAAACCTCATTTTTGCTTGATAATTTGTGACGACCCCTAAGCTTAGCTTCTCAACAGCTGCTCAGAGCCCACTGAGCATGTGAGTGTCGCAGACCCCCTGTGACAAGTTTGAAGTCCTTGATCATTGCTGCTATTGACAAGTTGAAACTTTAGGCTGGTGCAATAAGTTCAATATATAAAATATGGCATTTTTAACCATATTAATTTTTAGGGTTTAGTTCTCCTTTAAGGTGCCCATAGACAATTACGATCTTTCTTGGAAAATGTATTTCCAAGAAAGATTGTTCATTTCAATACACAGAGCTGAATTGTCAAATATAGAGGTAGAACCAATAGTGTACAATAACAATAAAGTATCTGATGATTCAGCACTAACAATGGCCAATGTTTGGGTGCCTTCAAAGGCACCTGATCAAAATTTTTCGTCCAGACGAGCCGACCAATATCCAAGTCTTCTACTGATATCGGTCAGCTCTTTTCCCACCATACACGCACCGAATATCGTCCGAAAATTAGTTTCATACGATATTATCTGTGCACCTATGGCCACCTTTATACTTGTGGTACACTCTACAGAGACCTAATGAAGCTGGTTGTAGACGTGTAGATTATTAGGCTATCGTCCGTTCCAATCTTCCGACCAACCACTAAACATCCATATTAAAATAAAGTAGTAAAGAGAACAAATCACACTATGCTCTGGCCATTAATTGACAGGCAGTAATCGTACAAAAGTTATGTCCGACAAATAGAAGTGACAGTCACCCACTGATATCGTCACATAGGCAATACATGACGTGATCTTATCAGTAGCCGATATAAATCTTTTAACTGGTCCGATTGACTGAATGACCAATTGCCATGAAACGATCAATGTCGGGACAATCCACACATGGTCCGAAAATCAAAAGAATCTTTGTTTCGTACGATAGTATCTTTGCGTCTATGGTCAGCTTTAGGCCATGGACCCATGCTCTATTTATCGAAGCCACTTCCACTTGCGTGTATTCACACACTTGAATACGTATATTTGGGCTCACCTCTACCTCTGCTCCAATGCATGTGAGACAGTGGCGTATCTATAGGGGAGGCAGACACTGTGGTTGCAGGGGGACCTGGACTGCGGGGTCTGCTTCCTCTATAGCTGAAAAGAATATCCCACTTTCTCTTACCTTCAGCATGGAAGGGGGACGCAGGTGGCTGGGAGACTCCGGAACTGGGTGAGGAGTGAGCGAGCGGTTGATGATAGCAGTTCTATCAAAAAGATTTTTTTTGCAGGGGGAGCCTGGAGCACTCTAGTTGTGCCACTGGTGTGAGCACACACAGGCAGATCTAATTCAGAAGTGGAAAATTGTGCCCATTAGTGCTCACTCACTGGCACTCCCTGCCTTGAATTACATTCACCTCCTATAAATACAGCACTTCTGAACCCAGGCATCACTGTATTCATGGTGGAGGCTGCACCAGGCTTTGTGCTTCATTCTGGAGTGCAAAGACCTGCACCCTTCGGCTATTGGCAGATGGGGGGTGAAATCAGCCTGCTAAAAACCACAGGAAAATTTCAGCCCCTGGGCAGGCAGTAGACTTCACTTCTGCATCTGGAACCATTGTGGCAGGTCTGGAGTGAACACACTCGGTTGAAAACGCGACACATAGCATTCCGCTCCAAAATCAGCAATGTGAGTGATGATTCTAGGGGTGGGGGTCTTAATCTAGGTGACTCCAGGAAATCCAGGGGAATTATTATTATCCTTTACTTTTACCCTTTATGAATAAAAAGGAAAATAACATATCCAATACTATTTTTAAATGATCAGAAAATGGACAGTCGCTAACATACATGAATATTTAGCTCATTCCAATTCTGCTTTGAGGAGTGAGAGAACAGTGTTGCCAGCATTTAGTGAATATGGAAAATTCCCTCCCTTGTTCAGAATACAACCTGTTGTCACAATGAAGAATAATGAAGATTGCTCGAGTCCCAGGGAATTCATATACCATTCCCATAGAATTAGAAAATACTGAGATGCTACTTTCAATTACAACTGAAGCTCATTAAAGAATGAATAGATGAATATCAAGGCCAAGGCCAGAAATCTGTGGTGCATCAATGCTCTCAGAAATGTCACAATTCACTGCATTCTGTCATTCACCCCTATATCCTTTGAGTTACACTGCAGCCTTCTATGTGGTATTATACCAAAAGCTTTTGCAATATCAAAATTACATCTGCATTTCTGTGATACCCAGGTTACATTATATTATACATTTCTGACAAGCTATAATGGGCACAAACCAGACTGGCTCTTATGTCTGTTATTATTCAATAGTTAATAGAAATTATTTGTAATGGCTTTGTTACTTATGATAGCTGTCATGTTTACAGTTTTTTGTACCTCGGGGAACGTATTCTGTAGTGTGGAATCTCTCAGCACCACAATAGACATCATTGACCTTTAAAAAAACGTATAATGGTCTGACACCATCTGATGAAGACTCTGCAGTCACATTTGCTTTTTTATGTGATTATATACATCTTGTTGGTCATGAGTCACACATAGGGCTTAATGCCTTACAGATAATGACCACCAGGAGCAAAGAATTTGCCTTTGGAATCCTATTGCAAGTGGTGTTTTTTTTAAAAACTCTGCCTTCTATTCCCACCTGCTTAATAAGTTGTTTACCAAACGCCTTTTTTTCCCTCTACTCTTTGTTTGTAGATTAATTTCCCATTTTACTTTTTATGTTAATGAGCATTCATATTAAATCTGCACACATGCAGTGTTCACAAGTGAAGTGTGGGAATTTATAAACAACGCATAATAAAAGCCCTTTTCGAATTAAACATGAAACCCAAATCCTTTTTTTCATTAAAACACCACACCTGTTATAAACTTATTTAGAAATCTCAGCTGTCAATCACATGTTGCTTGCCCCTCCTCTATGCCTTAGACATAGAGGCGGAGCAGGCAAATATTTTCATTTTCAATTCTGCACTTCCTAGATTTCACTGCCCTGCTCACATTTCCGCTCCCTCCCCACCATCCAGTTGTGAAGCCAGTGCACGTGAATGGGCTTCAGGTGCCCTATTGTGGTGCATAAACAAGATTTTGGCATGATGCAAAACTTTCCTTAATAACAGTGTCCACAAAATGGCTAATGGCTGCTGCCTGCTTGATGTGATTCTGAATTCCAAGACTTACAGAAGCAAAATTTTAATAAATTGTATAGTGTGAGAGAAGTTTATTTTGTTTGGCTAACATCATAAAATTGGATTTGGAATTATTTCTTAGGGTGACAGGTACCCTTTAAAAGATGCAGAATTGGCTAATAACAGAAAACTGTGTAAGGCAATAGCAGATTATTGGGGATATATATTAATTTGGGGATATTTTTGTAATATAAATTTGAATGGCTTTGTAAAGCATTTGAAAAGGAAAAGGAAAAGCTACTGAGGCAGATTATTACCAATAGATCAACCACAACAGTGCAAGCTAGAATGCAATATTTATTCTGTAGAATGCTTTACCATACCTGAGTAAACAGCTCTAGAAGCTCTCTCTGTTTGTTTAGGATAGCAGCTGCAGTATTAGCATGCTGTGACATCATTTCCTGCCTGAGTCTCTCCCTGCTCGCTCATAGCTCTGAGCTCAGATTACAGCAGGGAGGGGAGGAGGGAGGGGGGAGAAGAGCAAACTGAGCATGCTCACGCCCTGCCCTGGAGGTTTGTGCTGAAAGAAGAAAGTCTGATACAGAAGCCCATGTGTACACAATAGAAGGAAGGAAATGCAGTGTTTCTTTTGACAGAGGACTCAGAGCAGCACTACTTTGAGGTTTAACTGGTGTATTTATATAGACCTTTCTGATAAGGCTTACTTAGTTTTAACCTTTTCTTCTCCTTTAAGAAACAATGCAGAGCCATAACACTAACCCAATGGCTGCAGACCTCGTAGAGCCAGTGGGGGTACTGGCATATTTAGCAAAATGTGATGGAGGATAGGGCCAAAATGATCTTGGGGTCTGTTGCTGATGGAGAAGTAGGGGGCAAAACAGGCACAAGCATCTTGCCCTGCCATCAGACTGCTTCCCCCACAAGGCATTCAGTAGTGTTGTATTGATAAGTGGATGGGGAGAAGCATGTAGGTTCAGATGAGCAAGTTAGGGAGCAGTGATGGTTAAGGGCTGCAAAGGAGCCTTGTGCATACAGACTGCCCCATAGCAGGTGTTAAGTACAATGAAGTCTTGCACCCACAAGTACTGGGTGCTACACCAAATGCTGACCTCAGGCACAAGTGCTTATTGAATGAGCAATGTTATGCCCCTCAGTGCACTAGAACATCGGTCCAGGGCCACCATATATTACCCCGTATGTCTGGGTGGGGGGGAATAAATACTTGGTATGCCACTGATTGTAGGAAAAGGCATGCCGTATGACTTCAGCAATGGCAAGGTTACTAAAGGACAGAATTTATCCTGTGATACAACAGGGCTTATTTATCGGTAGTAAACAGACTGCTAATCTCATAATCATTGCTAAATTACACCAGTGCAGTTCAACATCTATATTAGTAAATTTACCTCAATGGAAACCTTGATTCAAATAGTATTAGAAAAACAAGCACATTGAAATAAGTTTATTTAATATACATCAGAGTATCCATTTCTAGGCAAGTGAAATGAGGACATTTCTGATTATTCATAATGTCCTCAAAGAACCTATTATTTACAGTGATTGCTTGGCAACTGTCTTCTAATAGCTGGACAATGACGTGTTATAAATGGGCTAATATTACTTTTAATTTTCTATATTAGCACACCTTAATGGTTAAACAAGGTGAGATGGTGCTTTAAAGTGGACCTGTCACCCAGACACAAAAATCTGTATAATAATAGTCCTTTCAAATTAAACATGAAATCCAATTTCTATTTTTCATTAAAGCATTCATAGCTATTGTAAGTTCATTTAAAAATCTGAGTTGTCAATCAAATATTAGCAGGGCGGGGCAGACAATTACTTTCACTTTCCATTCAGCACTTCCTAGATGTCACTTCTCTTCACACATTCCCCCATTCACTTTACCATTTAATTGTGTAACCAGGGCATGGGGATGGACACCGAGTCCCCCGTTCTGGTGCAAAAACAAGATTCTGAGATGATGGAACATTTGCTTTAATAACAGTGTCCACAAAATGGCTGCTGCCTGCTTGCTATAATTATGAATTCCCAGACTGAAGGAAACAGAATTCAAATAATTTATACAGTGTAATTAAAGTTCATTTTGCTTGACTAATGTGATAAAACAGGATTATAAATATTTTTTTTTGGGTGATGGGTCCTCTTTAAAAGCAGCTGAGATGAATTATTTTGCAAAAGTTTTGTTTAATTAAAGAATCAGACATAATCTGGCATAATAGCAAAATGATATAATCTGCTAAATGCCATAAGGACTGCTGTAAAATGCCATAGACAAGGACTTTTTATTGGACTGATGGTGGGTTGTTTGGGCCTCAGTATTGTATTGATAAAGGGATGTATTGTCAGCAAGGACAGCTTCTTCCTTTATCCGGATGATTGTCAGGCAGGATAGGGGTGTTGGGAACAACAACAATTATTTGCAGTGTAAACAATGTAATTTATAAAAACGACATCATAAAAATCATGACAGAATTAAAGAGTATGGGTTGGGAATTAAAGTGCTGGGTATGCTAACAGTGCTGCTTTGTCTAAAAATAAAACATGCAAAATGAACATCTTAAATTCATTACAAGAATGATTAGCTTCACTCGTAAAATATGTTAATCCTTATTTCAAGCAAAACACACTGAAATGTTCCAGTAGTAGCAAATACTCTCATAGGTGTTCATCAAATCCATCCAGATATACCGTATGCTGGGGAAGGAGTATACTAACAACTCGAGAAGACTTGCTGCCACCTGTAGGCACATATTTAAAGGGACAAAAATTATTTTCAATGGATTTCCAGACATGAATGTATGAAAGCATAGCTGAAAATGAGCATAGAAATCTCTCCTTTGGTAAGACAAAATTTATAGCAGATAAGTCCTACTGGAACAGAACCTAAAATAATAGCTTGTAAGCTCTACAGGGCAGGGACCACCATCCTTTTGTCTCCTTGACACTTAGGGGGTTATTTATCAACCTCAGAATATCCGAGCCTAAAATAATTCGTAGTTTTCAGAGCAAAAAAAAAAAAAGTGACGAAGTTGAAGTCCTGAAGCGCCAAAAAGACCCAAAGTCACAAAAGGAGGCAAAGTTGAAGTCCTGAAGCCATGAGTTCAATGGCCATCAATGTATTATTTTAATATTCTATAGGCCCCTGCCACCAATGTTTTTAACTTTTAAGGTGTGCCCTGGTGCTAATTTTTTTTAAAAAAATTATTCCTTGGGGCCCCATTTTTTTAACTTGTAAAGGGGGGTGCTGTCCCCAATTTAAAAAAAAAAAAATATTCTTTGGGTCCCCAATTTATTTTTAACTTGTAAGGGGGGCCCTGGCGCCAATGATTTTTTTTTTAACTTATAGGGGGGCCCTGACCACAAATTTTTAAAATAACTTTTAAGGGGGTCCCTGGCACCATAGTTTTTTTTTAAGTTATAAGGGGGGGCCTGACCATCAATAGCTTTTTATAACTTGTGTGTGTGGAGGGCTTACCTTTTTTAGCACTGATGTCTGTGTGGTCTTTTAACTGTTGTGTGGAGTGGGCGGGATCTGGGGTGGGGCTTGGGGTACGAGGCCCCGTGATTTCTAATGGCGGCCCTGCCCCAGCATCTAAAAGCTTTGGAGGTCCTGTATAAGTGAATAGGGAAGGTTCCAGTGTCTGCGCTGATGTCCATAACGATATCTGATGATTTCAGGGGTTTCGGTGCAAAAAACTCTGAAAACTCCAAAAAAAAACGTTGTTTTTGCGGAAAACTTTGAACAATTACGAGTTTTCAGGGAAAGTTAACAAAAAAGTCACTGGTTTACATTTATTCTTTGCTGGTTCACATTTACATACATTTCTTTCTAGAAAGAAATTTAGCAGGACCAATAAGGGGTTATTTAGGGTGCAGACATGCAATGCCATTGCCTATGAATTGAAAGTTCATCAGATAAATATTGGCAGAAATACACTAGGGATGCATGAAATCCATGCAAAAGGGCAAAAAAAAAGCGCCCATAATCACATGATTTTAAGGGGCAAATTTACTAAAGGGGGGAAGCGACTATGGCTGGCGAAAATTTGCTAGCGAAGGAGATAGACTCTAGCGCTACTTCGCACTCTATGGAATGGACGTAACTACGTAAATTCACTAAGATGCAGATATTATTGAACGTTACCTCTTGCGCCAGACTTGCCTTCACCACCTCAGACCAGGGTAAATGCAATAGAGTAGATAGGAGTTCCTCAAAAAATAATTGAAAAATTTTCTAAGTCCCAAAAAACGCTGGCAACTTTTCAGTTTTTCAGGGTGATAGGCTGCAAAAGATCGTAATTTTTTTGGGGGTAACCGGCTTCCCCGCTACATTTCCTTACATATGGCACATAAACTATACACTGGGCTCATGTGTAGGGCAATATAACAATTTGCCGGTTAGTAAATTTGCCCCTAAGGCCAGGTGCTTGGATTCAAGCAAATTCTGCTGAAAAAGGCAGAATCCTGGCTGAATCCCAAAAATACACAGTATTAGTATTGAACATCCCTATAAACCTTATATTTGAAAATTATTTTCATGTTAACACTTGCAAACTACATCAAGTCAGCCCACAAAATAACTATCTCTATCTATTTGATAAGGCTTACTTCAATTATTATCAACATGTTTATGCAGTACTTGACATTAGACCATGCCTCAGTGGAGCTTACAATTAAGGGTTCACGCCACATAAATAGGGTTGCCACCTGGCTGGTATTTTACCAGCCTGGCCGGTAAAAATGATGGCTGATCCCAATGTTATTAATAGGGAAAAACGATAAATATATAGGAAGGCCGGTATTTTTTTCCAGAAAAGGTGGCAACCCTACACATAAAACACGGGGCCAATTTCTTCAGGAGCCATTTTATGGACATAAGCCAACATGGACATAGGAAGAACATGCTAACAAGTTCCCCACAGATGAGAAAAAGTTTGAAATGTTACTATAGGTTGCAAGCATTTTGGCACTTGTACACAAGCACGTACACAATCTATAACTAGGTCTGAAAGGTGCACTCTGTTCAAGCTGGACCTCAACGTGTATCTATCCCCAGATCTGGTCTTGTTTTGGTGGAATGCTGGGGAGAAATGATAGAAAACACTGGGGACACCTTTGGCAAAGCCGAGAAACTGATTGCTGCTCATGACTTATATTTATTCTTGTTATTAAAAGAGAGAAAAATGAATATAGCTTAGGATACAAAACTGTAAATATTAATTTTGCATAGTGTTGGGCAACAACTTTTGTACGGTAGCATGTAAAGTGTGCAATTTTATTGCCCTTATGTAGTCTGCGCAGGTGTTCTTACTCAACTCGCAGCACTCTATTCTTGCCAGTAAGTAAATCCTTCATGAAGTAAAACTTCCCATTTCCTTTTTTTACTACAGGTATGGGACCTGTTAACCAGATTCCAGAATGCTCGGAGCCTGGGTTTTTTTTCCGGATAACAGATCTTTCTGTAATTTTGATCTTTATACCTTACGTCTGCTAGAAAATCATTTAAACATTAAATAAACCCAATAGGCTGGTTTTGCTTCCAATAAGGATTAATTATATCTTAGTTTGGATCAAGTACAAAGTACTGTTTTATTAATACAGAGAAAAATCAAGAGATGTTCACCAGAATTACTCTGCTTTCCTATTTATTCATCAACCCTATACGCCTTTGCCTGGCATGACCCTAGCTGTAGGAGATATAATATGCAACAGGGGTTTTTCCCTCTGCTGGGGGTGTGCCAGCATGCAAGCTTCCTTTTAGTCGCATCTAAAAAAAAACACTAATGTCAATTGGTGGTACTATTTTAATGCAGACTGTTGCACAGTCTAATCAACCTCCAGCCCAATGGCCAACAATGGAAAGTGGCAGTTCAGCATATCTCAGCGACAAGTGACAAAAGAGGTTTCCACCAGGGAACTTCTGGGTAAACTCCTGAAGTAAGTGGAAGTAAGACCACATGCTGGATCCAAAAGAGAGATGGATTAGTCTCTTGAAAGGATCAATAATACATTTAGGGTAGGGACACACTGGGCGATTTGGGGAGATTTAGTCGCCTGGCGACTAATCGCCGCGACTTTCCACGACCAATCTTCCCCGAATGCCTCCCCTCACTCTGCGCCTGGATAAAATGAAAAATCGCCTGCGCTAATCACACGCGGCGATTTGTTTTCCGAAGTCGCCCGAAGTTTCCTCGTGAGGCAACTTCGGGCGATTTCGGAAAACGAATCGCCGTGTGTGATTAGCGCCGGCGACTTTTCATTTTATCCAGGCGCAGAGTGAGGGGAGGCATTCGGGGAAAAAAGTCGCTGCGATTAGTCGCCAGGCAACTAAATCTCCCCAAATCGCCCAGTGTGTCCCTACCCTTACAATTACTAAAGGGAGTGTATATCATGTTGAAACTCAAACATATACATATCTGCAGGCTGACACCATGCCTGTTAGTTAGGGTTGCCTCCTTTTCTGGAAAAAAATACCAGTCTTCCTAGACATCTATCTTTTTTCCCTATTAATAACATTGGGATCAACCATCATTTTTACCGACCAGGTGGCAACCCTACTGTTAGTCCAGAGACGTGACAGAGCAGATGGGAGAGCATTGGCTTAAAAAGTAACAGTAACAATTACATGTTAGTCCCAGATAGCAATTTTTTTTAGACTGATGGGGTCAGTGACCCCAACAATCATATAGTATTTTTAGGCCAATGTCACACTGGGCTGAAAATCAACCTGCACAGGCAAACGATCAACCCATTACCGTGTTTGCACCAGGATCCAATATGATTTTTTTTGTGTGTGTGATTGTAGTTGATTAGTCAAAATGCAAATTGTGTGTGTGTGTGTGTGGGGTAAATGCTGCATGCACTGTGCTTGTGTTCGTAATGAGCCCTAGAGTGTCAGCAGCCCTAAAATGAATAAGTGCACCTTGCATAGACAGTAAATCCTATTGTCACTGATATTCTGATGCTGAAAGAGAGCTGCTGAACTGAAAGCTTTATTAGGTGTCTAAAAATACAAATATCTCACAAACCACTAAAAATAGAAAAACAGAGGCGCTCTAACCAAGTTTATATTGATTTATGTTCTGGTTTAGATCCCCTTGATTGCCTGGGATGTTTCCATACTGTTTAGATCCACCTCTTTGCCTGAACGGCTGCAGCTGTGCCTGTGTGAGATACATTCTTTAGTTGCAGTTGTCAGTCGGCTTGTGGATTTCTCATTCTGTTTTACAGTATTATTAGCAGGCAAATGCATATTCACGCTGCTGAAATGTTAAATATTTGCTATTGGGTGTGCTGAGTCCTTGCGGTTACAAGAAAAAAAATATTTACTCTTGGATTTAAACTGTATTTTTGTTCGTGCAGTTTAGTCAGAAGTGAGAACTGTACCGACACTTTGCTTCCCTCTGCATATTTTATTATGTATCGGGTGTATCAAATGATTTGTAATGCCATTTCACAACGTGAATTATTATAAAAGACGATTTGTTCCCTTTAAAAATACTATATATCGTTGCTTCCCCATTACAAAGGAGAAGGTCATACTCTGTTTGAATAGGGAGGCAATAAAACAACTCTTTGCTTGGGTCAACAGCCTACTGTACTAGAATGTTCCTCACAAAGTAGAGTTTGCCGTGAGATAAGCCTTTATGTTTTGCTCTTTGTTCATATAGAAGTTCAAAGCAAGCGTGGCCATGACGTCACAAATTAAAACAAATATCTCTAGCACAAAGCTCGAGCTATAATACATTATTGCACAGTCCAAAGGTCTGATCAGTAGATTCCGTACAAGGAATATGCATATATAGTAATACCATATATACCCCCTGTCCTTCATTAGTCAGGCTATTTGCAGATGTCTGTGTTGTTTTTATCTTCATTAGTGATGACTCCAATGGGTGAGAAAATGGACGCGTGTCAAAATAATTTTGTCGCCCAATGACTTCAATGCATTTTCGGCTAATTTTCGCTGTGAATTATCCGCAAAGTTAAATGGTTCAGTGGTCTTCATAGTAAAAGTTAGATTTTTTTTATTTTTCTTTATTTTTAAATGCACTATTTCCACTCTTATCTCAGCCATGACAGATACATGTAATAAACTGAAGGTGGGGTTTTACTGATCTATAATGAAACTGCTTATTAACTACCTAAACTCCAGAATATAGATGGCAAACAGTCCTCCTAGAAATAGTACTCACCAACCCCTTGGGTGTTGCTCCCAGTGGCTTCAAAGCAGGTGCTTATTTTTGAATTCTTGGCTTTTAGGCAAGTTTTTGTTGCATAAAAACCAGGTGCACTGCCAAACAGTTTCTTATTACAGAGAAAAACAAGGATACTTAAAGGATACTTTCAAAATGAATCAGTTAAAAGTGCTGCTCCAGCAGAATTCTGCACGGAAATCCATTACTCAAAAGAGCAAACAGATTTTTTTATATTCAATTTTGAAATCTGACATGGGGCTAGACATCTTGTCAATTTCCCAGCTGCCCCAAGTCATGTGACTTGTGCTCTGATAAACTTCAATCACTCTTTACTGCTGTACTGCAAGTTGGAGTGATATCACCCCCCTCCCTTTTTCCCCCCAGCAGCCAAACAAAAGAACAATGGGAAGGTAACCAGATAGCAGCTCCCTAACACTAGATAACAGCTGCCTGGTAGATCTAAGAACAGCACTCAATAGTAAAACCCATGTCTCACTGAGATACATTCAGTTACATTGAGAAGAAAAAACAACAGCAGCCTGCCAAAAAGCATTTCTCTCCTAAAGTGCAGGCACAAGTCACATGACTGGGGGCAGCTGGGAAATTGACAAAATGTCTAGCCCCATGTCAGATTTCAAATTGAATATAAAAAAATCTGTTTGCTCTTTTGAGAAATGGATTTCAGTGCAGAATTCTGCTGTAGTAGCACTATTAACTGGTGCGTTTTGAAAAAACATGTTTTCCGATGAAAGGATCCCTTTAAGAAAGTATAACACTGCCTAAGTAATGGGCACAAACACAAACGTTATCTTTAAGCACATCCTATTATACAACATGATCACCAGCCTGTATTACAGTGTAAGGGGATATGTCATAACATGAGCAATGTTTACACTTGCTTAGTGGCTGATAGCAAACATTTAAAGATGTTTATGTTTATGCCCCAGGCCAGATAGGAATTTATTTAGGAATCCATGTACAACATGAATGTAATACATTTGCACTGGACACAAGTGTGTAGATCTCGAGCCATAGTGGTAGTGGCTCATTGGCCAGTGTTGCTGATAAAAGTTGCCTGTGAGTCAGTATGGTGCGAGAGAAACAATATGTGAGTCATGGCTAGATCCTGAGAAAAGCCTGGGGTCACAGCTAGAAATATACTCCGCATGGTACATACATTTATCATTATGAAGCCAATATATGGGAATATTGTGGTGCTTATGTTCTTTATACAGTACTACTGGGAAAACAACCTTCTTTCAGATGCATCCAGAAGTCAACAGAAAAGCCACCATCCCGTATGTAGTCTCAAGGCTGTGTTCTGTTAACATTTCACGCAATCTTGACACAAAAACAGGCTATTCCAGCTTAACAAGAACATGACCTGATCACCTGAATAGTATTTTATACATTTAAGAGTACTTTTACATACATCACTTGAGGGTGTGATTTACCTTGGAGAAAACTAATGTTAATCGCTGAAATTGAACAGATGTCCTGCCAATAAACAGATACAAGGAAGGCTGTTTGTCTGGCTTAACATTAAATTCAAATCTCAACATGTATATGCAAAGTTGCTGAACTGTTTTGCTGGATATTCAATTTTCCTTTGTGTTATTGATTTCAGGGCTTTCATCTACCATGGCAAAATACTTGCATTACAGGGAGTTATCATGAAAGCTCATTTTCACCCCACAATCTGCACTGAAGCAGAACTTTGAAAATGCCAAGTCCTGTAGACTTCCAACTGTTGTTAATATTCAACTCCCAACACCCCCAGTGGCTAAAGGCAGTTGTTTAATTGTAAAGGCATTACATTACATTCCAGGGGGTTTTGTGGGATTTTTTAATTGGAAATGTGAGTTATGTAAGGTATAAGGTACTATATAAGATACTATGTGGCCTTTAAAATGTAAACATATAATGGAAAGAGGATATTGTGTGATACTGTATATAATTAAAGGTATGGATTTTTCCATTATTTGGACATGTCTTAAGTCTACTAGAAAATTGTATAAACATTAAATAAACCCAATAGGTTACATAGTTACATAGTTACATAGTTAAATTGGGTTGAAAAAAGACAAAGTCCATCAAGTTCAACCCCTCCAAATGAAAACCCAGCATCCATACACACACCCCTCCCTACTTTCACATAAATTCTATATACCCATACCTATACTAACTATAGAGCTTAGTATCACAATAGCCTTTGATATTATGTCTGTCCAAGAAATCATCCAAGCCATTCTTAAAGGCATTAACTGAATCAGCCATCACAACATCACCCGGCAGTGCATTCCACAACCTCACTGTCCTGACTGTGAAGAACCCCCTACGTTGCTTCAAATGAAAGTTCTTTTCTTCTAGTCTAAAGGGGTGGCCTCTGGTACGGTGATCCACTTTATGGGTAAAAAGGTTGGTTTTTTGCTTCCAATAAGGATTAATTATATCTGAGTTTGGATCAAAAAGTTTGGATTATTTGGATAAAATGGAGTCTATGGGAGACAGCCTTTCCTTCTGCATAACGGATCCCATATCTGTATTAGGAAACAGAATAAAGTTACTCTCACAGATCATAAATGCATATAAGCATTTCAGACCTCCACTTTCAGTGCAAGTGCAAAAGTCCAAATACACAGCTGCATTACCCTGTTGGGCAGTATGAATAGATTTTCATTTTCTTGCTTTCTTGACTTTATTGTGGTCTTGTGGGCTAAAGGGGCCTACTGTGGACTTTGTTGGGGGCTCTGGAGATCACAATAAATAAATGTATTCAAGGTACTTAAATACCACTGGCAATCATGTGCCATTGGATGGACCTGGTACAGTGTTTTTGTAAATTTCCCATTTATTCATCACTTCATGGCTTATAGCAGGCATGTCCAAAGTGCGGCCCGGGGGCCAATTGCGGCCCTTTTTCAAATTTACACTGGCCCTCAGCCTCCATCATGAAATTAATAATAATGAGGTCCCCCAGCACAGTGCGATCAGGAATCCCATAGCAGTAATATTAAGGCACACTGTTTTTGCATACTTCTCTAGGGCTGAAGGTGTCAATAGACGTACTGACGTGCCAGTACAGTGAACTAAAGAAGTATGGCGTCACTACGTTCCAATACGTGTCTATTGCTAACACCTTCAGCACACAGGCAGCAGTAGAGACCAAGTGGCAAATTCACTAAGATTCGTAGTTGCGCCAGGCGTAACTTGGCCGCACTTGTCCGCACTTCGCCACACTGCGCCAGGCGTAGTTTCGCCAGCGCTCCGCAAATCCGAAGTTGCGCACAGGGGTAGCTTAAGGTTGCGAAGTTGCGCTAGCGTTGATTCGCTAAGCGAAGCGAAGTTACGCTAGCGATGGTTAATTTGCATACGGCGCCAAATTCAAATTTCAATGGAGGAATACGTAGAATCACTACAAATGCCTGGGAAACCTTCAAAACATCAAATAAATTTTTTTTTTGCCCTACACATGTGCCCACTGTATAGTTAAGTTGCCATGAGTTAGGAAATGTAGGGGGGAAGGAGGGGAGCCCCAAAAAATTTTTCGATCTTTTTCAGCCTATCACCCATAATATAGAAAAAATGCCTTTTTTTTGAAGCAATCCCTATCTACTCTATTGCGCTTCACCTGGTCTGAGGTGGCGAAGGAAGTCTAGCGTAAAAGGTAGCGTTCAGTACACTGCGCGCGTTAGTGAATTTGCGTAGTTACGTCCATAGCGAAAATTCGCCAGGCGTAAGGGTGCGAAGTAACACTAGCGAATTTACGCCAGCGTTCGTTAGTGAATTTGCGAAGTAACAAAAATGCCCAACGCTAGCGAATTGACGCTAGCGTTAGGCGCTTCGGCGCTTAGTGAATTTGGGTCCAAGTGGCAGATCATTACACTAATGTGCCCAAATATTACTGCTACGATTACTGCTACGATTACTCGATTCCTGTAATTTAATGTTAATGGTTCAAAGAATGTCGGCTGAATGGTCGGCCCCCACACATTTTCACCTCACCAAATCTGGCCCTCGTTGCAAAAAGTTTGGGCACCTCTGGCTTATAGTGACACTGTATCCTACTCTCCTTCCAATATGCCCTTCTGATGGTGGTTGGGTGTCACTGCAGCAAGTGCACATGCCACAATTGCACAATAAATATAACTGATTAGTCAAAACTTTTATCAACAAACAGATTACAATTTTAACATACATGCTGTTTATTGAGCTTATGTGTTGGTTGTGTGTAAATATATTTACCATCAGTGTTTATATCTCAATGCATATATTTTATTCAAAATAACTTCTGAGTTTTGTGTCTCTATTTTTATTTATGTAAATGCCTGGAGGCAGCTACAAAGGTAGAAGCTTTCATCTTTGAGAGTATGCTTACTGCTGCTGGGTAGAGGGTCTGTGCTGAGGACCTATGGTCTGTATCTTTAAAATGGAAAATTATTTGTATCATCATCAAGTGTTATCATCAAGTGTTAATATAAAGCCAGCAAGTTACACGGCTCTTTACTGTAATTTCACACAGACAGGGATCTTACAATAAATTAGCAAAGAAAGGGGTTCAGAATAAAAATAGAATTGGAGGGCCCTGCTCATAAAAGCTTACAATCTAAAAGAGCTAGGCATTAGTTGACTCATAAGGTTCTTAAAAACAATTGGTGATTATTTATGTTATCTTGACTTTAAAGAGACAGGAATTCAAGAGACAGGTCAAGAGAAGACTTGCAGAAAATGCATTTAATTAGATATATAAAAAATATTTTAGAGAGAGAGAGAGAGAGAGAGAGAGAGAGAGAGAATATGCAGGAAATTGCGGCACTCATGGTAGTAACAAAGAACTATTTATTTTGCTCAACATTTCGAACATGGTTCTTCATCAGGAGTATACAACTCCTGACCAGGGCCGCAATCACAGGCCCCCGTACAGCAAATTTTTCTGTCCCCCTTGGTCCCGGCCCACCCCAGTTCCCGACGAGGTTTAAAAAAATAAAAAAACACACATTGGTGTTCAGTACTCCTGGTTTCAGAACTTCAACTTAGGTTATTTTCGTGACTTCGGGTGTTTTCGTTGCTTCAGGACTTCAACTTTGTCTATTTTCATGACTTTGGGTCTTTTCGTCCACTTTAGGACTTCAGCTTTGTCTATTTTCGTGGCTTGGGGTCTTTTCACCGATTCAGGACGTCATCTTCGGCTATTTTCGTGACTTCAGGTCTTTTCACTGTTTCGGGACTTCGGCTGTTCAGCTTTTCGGCGGTTTGGGACTTCAGAAGAGGCGCCACTGCTTTGAAAAGTGCAGCACAGCTGGGCCCAGTGCAGGAGTACCCCCTGTGCCCCCCCTGATGGCGGCCCTGCTCCTGACGAATACGTTGTATACTCCTGACAAATAAAAAAATTATAATAGCAAATACATTTACCTATAACACAACAAATAACTTTAATACAGATATCTCACATATAATTATAGTGTTAGTAGAAGTAACTTCAGATCTTAAAGGGATCCTGTCATCAGAAAACATGTTTTTTTCAAAACGCACCAGTTAATAGAGCTACTCCAGCAAAATTCTGCACTGAAATCCATTTCTCAAAAGAGAAAACAGATTTTTTTATATTCAATTTTGAAATCTGACATGGGGCTAGACATTTTGTCAATTTCCCAGCTGCCCCTGGTCATGTGACTTGTGCCTGCACTTTAGGAGAGAAATGCTTTCTGGCAGGCTGCTGTTTTTCCTTCTCAATGTAACTGAATGTGTCTTAGTGAGACATGGGTTTTTACTATTGAGTGTTGTTCTTAGATCTACCAGGCAGCTGTTATCTTGTGTTAGGGAGCTTCTATCTGGTTACCTTCCCATTGTTCTTTTGTTTGGCTGCTGGGGGGAAAAAGGGAGGGGGTGATATCACTCCAACTTGCAGTACAGCAGTAAAGAGTGATTGAAGTTTATCAGAGCACAAGTCACATGACTTGGGGCAGCTGGGAAATTGTCAATATGTCTAGCCCCATGTCAGATTTCAAAATTGAATATAAAAAAATCTGTTTGCACTTTTGAGAAATGTATTTTAGTGCAGAATTCTGCTGGAGCAGCACTATTAACTGATTCATTTTGAATTTTTTTTTTCCCATGACAGTATCCCTTTAAAGGAATCTGCACACAAATCATGTGACTCACACAAGACTGACTGTTTTTCATTACACAGATGGAAAACTCCTCTTTTTTGATGAATATAATGTGTGAGGGAATACCTTCAACATGAGGCAATAACAAAAAAAAAACACTTTAATAGGATCATGTGATACGTTTATTAGTGGTGTTTATAGAAGAACTCAAGGCTTGAACAGGAACAGATCAACATGGTTCTAGAGGCTAAACAGCAATCATTCTCTGGGCGAGTGTAACCCATTAGCACAGCACTGTTTTTAGTCTTCTCTGCCAAACTTTTGTTATTTTATAAAATGATGTTATTAATTTAAAAGGAGAACACCGCTTAAAAACAAGTTGTTATATTTTATGCTAAATTAAGCTTACTTGAAAAGAAACAGAAACATTGGATAATACACACATAGGCTCATGACAAGCTTGGAGGCCTGACAGTTTCAGGCTTATTCCACTGTATCCGCAAAAAAAAGATCATCATAATCAAGATTCAGTTTCATGTGTAGGATAGCAGCCATACAATACACAGTTATGATTAAAGTAGGCCCCATGGTACTCAAGATTCCCCTCATCTGCCATGTTCAGGTTCATAAATCATGGGGGTGTAGATAAATGTTGCCATACAATATCAAATTATATATGACCTTACTTTTAATATCATCAACAGTTTTATGCAATGGGCAACTTTAATTTTCCAGTTCGAGCAATAAATAGAGCAGGCAGTGCACATACACTCTCTTCTTGCTGACAATCCTGAATTTCATACGCTCAGTTTTCACAAATGGATTAGCAAAGAAGTCTTCCAAGGTAGTGCATAAATGAATGTAGCTTCATTCCAGAGCATTTGCACATAGCCAATAAATGTTACTTTTCATAGCAACCAGCACATGAGTCACCAGACTGAGTTGAAGAACATCAAGGGCGATTATCACTTGCAAATATCCATTCAATTGATTTACAGTTCATAGGGATATCCCTTGAAAAACATATTTTTTGTCTTATATGTCTAGAATAATGTTATTTTACAAAAATACCATAAGGGGCAGATTAATCAAGGGTCGGATTTCGAAGTACAAAAAACTTCGAAATTCGACCATCGAATTAAAAAATTCAAATTCGAATATCGAATTCAAAGTTTTTCAGCAAATTTGGCAATCCTGCAGTCGAATAAAAATCGTTTGATTGAAAGATTAAATCATTCGAATCAAATGATTGGAACGATTTTAGCAGACAATCGAACGATTTTTATTCGATGTGTAAAGACTTAGAAAAATGTTGTAGAAGGTCCCCATAGGCTAACATAGCACTTCGGCAGGTTTAATTTGGCGAAGTATTGAAGTCGAAGTTTTTTTTAAAGAGACAGTACTTCGATTATCGAATGGTCGAATAATCCAACGATTTTTACTTCATATCGAAGTCGAAGTAAATTCAAAGTCGTATTATCCTATTCGATGGTCGAAGTATCCAAAAAATTACTTTGAATTTTCAAATGTTTTTACTTCGAAAATTCCCTCGAATTCACTTCGACCCTTGATAAATCTGCCCCTTAGTGTTTGGGAAAGGCCACAAAAGCTCAATTCAATGTATACATTTCTTTTATAAACTGATGTTTTTTCTTAAAGAGGAATTATCGAGAAAATTAAAATGTTTATGTAAGCCTCAGCATACTGAAATAAGAAACTTTGTAAATATAATCAATTAAAAATTCTGTACTGTTTCTGAATCAAGTTTATCTTCACTATTCCTCTCTCAGTATCTGTTTCTCTTCACTCTCTCTTCATGCAGGAGTTGGGAGTCAGATATTCACTGACAGTTAGATCCAATATAACTTATAGGGAGGCTTCTTTTCCTAGCAGATGTATTAGAACTCACGCAAATAACTAATTCCAGTACAAACCAAATCTAACAAAGTAATGACTTTAGCACAAATTCTGCATGTAGAGAGATATGAGGTCTGGTGATTTTAATAGAGTGAGATCTAATACAACTTCTAGGCAAAAGGAGCCTCCCTATAAGATATATTGGATGTAACTGTCAATTAATATCTGACACCCAACTGCTGCATGGAGACAGAATAAAGAGAAACAGATGCTGAGAGAGGGATAGTGAACATAAACTTGATTATTTCAGAAACAATGCAGTATATTTAATTGATTATATTTTCTCATTTCAGTGCGATGAAGCTTATATTAAATTTTCATTTTCGTGATAGTTCCCTTTTAATAAGTCCATCTCTTAAGTGAGGGTGTGTGTTGTGAAGTTTTACCTGCTGCTACATTGCTTAGGCTGGCTGATTCACAAACCAAGATCTCACTGTATAAATTAGACACCATGTAACATCATACACCATGTTTCATATACAGTTATAGGATCAGTTATCTGGAAACCCGTTATCCAGAAAGCTCTAAATTACTGGAAGGTCACCTCCCATAGACTCCATTTTAAACAATTAATTCTAATTTTTAAAAATGATTTCCTTTTTCTCTGTAATAATGAAACAGCACCTTGTACGTGATCCAAACTAAGTTATAATTAATTCTGTATTAGAGATAAAACAAACCTATTGGCTTTAATTAATGTTTAAATGTTTTTTTTAGCAGATTTGAGGTATAGAGATCCAAATTATGGAAAGACCCTTTATCTGTAAAACACAAGGTCCTGATCTTTCTGCATAATAGGTCCCATATCTGTACTAGGCAATATCTGTTACACAGTTGGTGGCTTTGATTATCTCTCTTCCTTTTTCCAAATATTTCACTTCTCTAAGCCACATATCACCCTATGTCCATTGGTAGAGCTCATCTCTTTCTCACATCTTCAATCTTCCGTTCATACCGACTGCCTCTGAATTTATACATGTTCTGGTCATACCTGTGCCATTCAGTTATTGTGCCATTCAGTTATTGTGGCATAAAGCCAGCAACTGATATAAGTGAAAGTTCAGAAACATTTCTAGGGATGGACTAAATTTAGTCTTTAATTATGAATTTATCATATCTGAGACCATGCAAACAAATTGCTGCAATACATCGAGAAACTTAATCCATTTACATGTCTTCCCTTATGCTTTAGACTGAATCCCACTGGGATGAATGGAGATGTAAATAAAATCATCAGTTTTGCAGAGATTGCATATTTCGCAAGAAGCTTCATGTGATGTTTTTCAAATAACTCCTACTAAGGATTTGGCAGCAACAGAGATTTAAGAAATCTCCTCCCAATAAAGAAAAGCAAAGACAAAAACAACCACATTGTTTTAGTAGGGTAAACACAATCCTATTAATGATGCCACAAAAATAACATTAAGGGCAGAGACACACGCTGCTATTTGGGGAGATTAGTTGCCCAGCATCAAATCGCTTCTTCTTCTGGCGACTAATCTCCCCGAACTGCCTCCCTGCCGGCTAGAATGTAAATCACCAGCTGGATGGCACTTGGAGCGCCAGGGCCAGATTTACATACCGAGTGCCCCTAGGCCCATTGTTGTCCCCTCCCCTTTATTCGTGCAAAGTTAATATTATTATAGAAGCATTTACTTAGTAGGGGTGTAATGTTTAGCTAATGATTTTGTTTTACATGTTACAAGACACTCCAAATATAGACAAAATTAATACACGTATGGGACCTGTTATCCAGAATGCTCGGGACATGCGGTTTTCCGGATAAGGGATCTTTCTGTAATTTCATACCGACTTTAAATAATTTAAACAATAAATAAACCCAGCTGGATATTTTTCCTCCAATAAGGATTAATTATATTTTAGGTTGAATCAACTACAAGGTATTATTGTGTTATTATAGAGAAATATAGAATTTTTTATTTAAAATTTGATTAAAACAGAGTCTATGGGAGCTGGCCTTCCCATAATTCAGAGCTTTTTGGAAAACAGGTTTCCAGATAACGGAAACCATGTGAAATCATGTTTGACAGAATTATAATGGTTGGAAAGTACGGGGAAATATGCAGAGAAAAGCCAGTGAACTGAAAAGTACTACATTTAGCAAAGATATTTTAGCAAAAATATTGTATTTTTTTAAAGGAATTGTTCAATGTAAAAATAAACACTGGGTAAATAAGCTGTGCAAAATTAAACATGTTTCTAATATAGTTAAGACGCAAAGACTTTTCTTTGGTGAACGAGCGATTTTAGTGCAATCCAACCAATCCGTCAAATTATAAAATCTAGTGAAATCTATCTATGTTTGCAGGGCCAGCTACCCTCAGTTTCCTGGCTTCAACTAGACAATATCGCTTGAAATAGTCTTTTTGCCTAACTAACTATATTAGAAACATTTTTTATTTTGCACATACAATCTATTTACCCAGTTTTTACTTTTACCCTGAACAATTCCTTTAAGGTGGCCATACATGTGCAGATTTAATCTTCTGATTTGGGTCCTTTAGACTAATTCTGTATCTTATATGTTATGGGGCGTTTCAACGGGGCCTCCCAAAAATCGTCCCAATATCGATAGGGCAGGTTTGATTTTCCATTGCGCTTGAGAACTGGATCAGCTAGTTGATGCGGTTCTAATCCCATAGATGCCTATTCCCATCGTTGTAATCTGATCCTTTGACTAGTCCAATATCGCCCTGCCTTTGCTGGGCATATCAGGGAAACATCCCCTCATTTGGCGGATCTTATAGTGTATGGCCAGTTTTAGCAGATTAACCCACCCAAACTACCTCTAGCAGTTCCCACTGAGCAGGGCTGGTCCTATCAAATGTGGGGCCCAATTGGGACCATGTTGGCGGGGCCCCTAGACAAAGTGTTGCTGGCTACTGACACACCAAGTATTTAGGAAAATAAGGGCATATAGGCACAAAATAGAAAGGAAAGGGGCAGACAAGGTAAGAGAGTGAGAGGGATGAAATAGGGGCACATAATAGGGGCACACAGGGTAAGAGAGAGAGGGAGGAAATAGGAGAGTGGAGTGGGCCAATTAGTTTGGGGCTGGGCTGATTCAGCTTGGGAGCAGGTTTGGTTGGATTGGGGGCAGGCAAGACCTATCAAGGTTGGAGGAAAGCTGGGCCTATGAGAGTTGGGGGCAGGCTAGACCTATGGATTTGGGGATGGGCTGGACTCTCAAAGTTGGGGGCAGGCCAGGCAGCATCATGTGCTGAGGGAAATATTATCTGTGCTGCCCTGTGGTGCGGGGCCCCCCAGAGGTGCGGAGCCCTATTGGGCCCAATTGGTCCAATAGGCCTAAGGCCGGCCCTGCCACTGAGTTCCAGGAAACTGTGCAAAAGCGGGAGTGCTTTTTTACACTAAAATGCTCAGGATGTAAAAGTATTTACACATGTACTCAATGGGCTCCAACTGGGGTGACATGATAAGGGTTCTACATCCATTTGTGTTCACAGATGTTCCCTTCATTTTAACAAAGGGGTGATAATTTTGTGGAGTGTAAAAAAGTGGTAGCTTTTTTTTCCTCCAAAATTTCTAAATGTAAAGCAACCGCTGTTCTAATCAACCCTGAGGGCTAAAAAGGTATGCATTGATGGAACATTGAATCATGGTGACCTAGATAAGTTAGCTCAAATGTGTTTTAGTTCATTTTATAGAGAGGAAGGCAGTGGGAGCCATTCTCCACAGGCACATTATATTCAGTTTGGGTTGCCAGGGTAAAAATGATCTCTGATACTAATATTATTAATAGGGGAAAAGGTTAAATATTTTGTTCCAGAAAAGGCAGCAACCCAGTGTTGGACTTGCCCACAGGGATACCAGGAAAACTCCCGGTGGGCCCAGGTTTCAGTGGGCCCCTCATGCTGCTAAATATTTGGCCTATTTCATGGTCTTTCCTTTGAGAACAAAGAGGCTAAATAGATGGAATAATATATTATAGTATGTAAAGAAAAGAGACTAGGAAACTAGAGGTTGAGTGAGGAGAGGAAGAATAATAGTACTCAGAGTGGGCCCCTGGTCTAATGTTTTTGGGTGGGCCCCTGGTGTCCCAGTCCAACACTGCAGCAACCCTATATGCTATGAGATGCAGTCTATATTTGCAAAACTAACATTATATGCAGTGTAATGCAGTGGGTACTGATGCCAGATATTCAGACATGCCCTCACACTAGAACATTGCCTCTGAAACATAATATTGGTTTGTTTCCCAGCCACCTTTACTATCTAAAAATGAGCAAATACTTTTTTTCTTAAGGTGCCAGGAAGGTTTTGGAGGCTAGCCTCCGTTAGCCGTATTGAAAAACCACCTATGTGCAAGAGTATAAAGTGATTCACAGATCACTTGGGCCCAGGGCAATAATCTGTGTAATCCACCCTCCTTGCACTCTTGCATTTGCATTGCAGTTAATATATGGCAGCCATTAAATATGCCAGAGACATCCATTAAATACAGGGCACACCTGCTCCTTGGTTCCCGTGGAAAGTTGCCAAAGACCCATTTAGCACTATATGCAGCTCTTTGCATTTCAGAATAGGACAGAAAGAGCTGCCGCTTAAGACACAACCTGCTGGACAATGTGCAAACTGCAAAAACAGCAAGAGTGTTGCTCCCAGCTTTCTGCTTGAATGGTGAATGAGCCCTACATAGTGCTTTATATCTGCTGTAAGTATGAGAAAATCTCAGCAAGTGCAAATCAGTGCTAGAGTTACATTAACTGTGTTAATGTAAATTGAAACATGTCTTAGAATTAGCCATTCTATAACATACTATAAATAAGATCACTTGGTCATGGTTTTGACAGTATCAGGTATTGTAGGATATTTATTGCCATTAGGGTGGACTAGGGTTGCCACCTTTCCAACCAGTGGAGACCGGGCAGGGGTGTGACGTTGGGGGTGGACCCATGATGTCAGGACGGGGCTATGATGTGGCGATTGGCCGATCACAGTGTCAATTATGGGGAATCCTGCCCGGTTTTCCTTATTTGGAAAAAATACCGGGCTGTCCGGGTCAAAACTAGACAGGTGGCAACCCTAGGGTGGACACAAACAAATCCATCTAACCCCCCACATAAATGACACTGCCCATATTAGCTAAAGCAGTCTCTACTGTGCCATAACAATAGGTGGAGTAGAGGGACAAGGATGTAAGACTGGGAGGTTGACTTGAATGCTGCAGTCAGACGCTTCCAGAGGACTCGGACTGCCCATACAAATACATAGGGGTGCATGCCACAGTTTTCCATTGCCTTATTCACTATACCTGCAGAGAGATAGTGTAGCTTGGCTGTATGTTTAAATGTACGTAGCATTCATATAAAAGCTAAAACTGTGATACACCACTCACACACTAGTTCAGCGTTGTGTTTTCCTCTATGTAAGGGTATGAACTGTGAGCTATGGTGCCCCCATTTAACTCTTTAGACTTTGTTACTGACTGCATGGAGCATAATTGTTAAAATATTTATTTAAATGTTCGGTATTGTGGTTCATAAAGTATTCTGATATGATTACACTCTAGTTATTGCTGACATTTTCTAATTAGCTTTAGTGGAGCTTACAATCCATGATCACATTCACACAAACTGTGGTACCCAAAAACCTGTATGATTTTAGTGTGGGAGGAAACGTAAGTAAGCACAAGGAGAACCTACAGGTTTTGGATCCTTTGAAAATCCGTTATACAGAAATCTCCAAATTACAGGAAGGCCATCTCCCATAAATTTTAATCAAATAATTCACATTTTTAAAAAATATATATTTTTTCCTCTGTAATAATAAAACAGTACCTTGTACTTGATCCCAAATAATGTATAAATAATCTGAATTGGAGGAAAAACAATCCTATTGGGTTTATTAAAATATTTAAATGATTTTTTAGCAGTCTTAAGGAATGGAGATCCAAATTACAGAAAGATTCCTTATCAGAATTATAGGGGCCTCAGTAACTGATAAGTGATTTCTTAAAGGGGTTGTTTGCCTTTGAGTTAACTTTTAGTACAGAATGATATATGAGTCAATTTACATGTGGTTTTCATTTTATATTATTTATGGTTTTTTTACGTAATTTGGCTTTTTATTCAGCAGCAATGTGGTTGCTAGGGTACAAATTACCCTGATTTGAATAAGAGACTGGGATATGAATATGAGAGGCCTCCATAGAAAGATGAGTAATACAAAGTAGCAATAACAATACGTGTGTAGCATTACAAAGCATTCGTTTTTAGATGGGGTCAGTGACCCTCTTTTGAAAGCTGGAAAGAGTCAGAAGAAGACAAATAATTAAAAAACTACAAAAATATAATAAAGACCAATTGAAAAGCTGCATAGAATTGGTGATTCTATAACCTACTAAAAGTTAACTTAAAGATGAACCACTCCTTTATGTCTAGGAGGCTCTAAAATAATTTTGCTATAGGGCCAAGTTTCTTCTTGTTACACCACTGCATAACCTATTGCTTCTAATGACATTCTCTATAGCTACAAAAGCACAAATTCAAAAAATACAAAACATTGTAATTCATTTTACAGCACAATAGTACAGGTGTGGGATCTATCTGGAAACCTGTTATCCAGAAAGGTCATCTCCCATAGACTCCACTTTATCCAAATAAGCAGAATTTTTAAAATATATTTCCTTATTCTCTGTAATAATAAAACAGTACCTTGTACTTGATCCTAAATAAAATATAATTAGTCCTTATTGGAGGCAAAACAATCCTAATACTTTCATGATCTTCTAGTAGACTTTTTCTAGTAGACCCCAGGTCCCGAGCATTCTGGATAACAGGTCCCATACCTGGATAACATTTGTCTAAAAATTAACAACCACTTTACTAAACTTCTGTATTTATGTAAGCTGGATCTAAGCTTCCCCTTATGTGTAAATTCTTCATGTAGATGCTTTGCGTGTGCTATTTGTAAAATTGTGTATACCAGAGTTATACCAGAATCTACACCAAAATGTTAAATTTTTGGTTGTTGAAGTCCATTGAGGTGTTGCAGTAGAAAACTGCTCAAATAAATGCTTATACAGAAACCAGTGTAGGGAATAGTCCAATTGAATTTGAATCTAATTCGCTCGAATGCACAATTAGTTTCAATCGAAAGATTCAAATTCGATTGAACACCGACTTATTCAATCGAAAACTGACCTATTCGGAAAAAAAAAGTTTGATTTAATTTGGTCTTTTTGAACTTCGAAGATTTTCAAATTCAAATTTTGACCCTTGATAAATCTGCCCCTAAATAAACCCAATCGGACGGTTTTGCCTCCAATAAGTATTAATTATATCTTAGTTAGGATCAAGTACATGCTACTATTTCATTATTACCAAGAAAAAGGAAATCATCTTTTAAAACCTTCCTGTAATTCGGAGCTTTCTGGATAATAGGTTTCCGGATAATGGATCCTATATACAGATAATTATTATGTAAACTTGGTAGAATTGCATTGATTTGAAATGTTTCCAATGACTGTGGTGATAAAGGCCAAAATCTTTTGTCTGCTACAGACAGTTGGAGATCTTTGTAAGATAAGTGTAACAAAGATTATCCCTGGATAGGTGGCAAATAGCACACTATATATATATAAATAACAGGATGGAGTAAACAAAGTTGGGATGCTGGCATGAAAGCAGGAAGTAACAAGGAAATTGTGATAGGAAGTAAAAAGCCTGGAACAGACAAACCAGTTAGATAAAGACATCCTTTCTCCAATGAATTCCATGAATGAGTCCAATGAATTCACAATACCTAAAGTGCCTCTGCTGTCAGTGTAAAAAAAATCATTAATAGATGAAGAATTAAAGTCTGATTTTTATTGACAGGTGCTACATAGAGTGCTACTGCATATCATTTTATTGTGTCAGAACAATGAAAATATGGTGAACAGCCCATGATTAAGAACTAATATATTTGTAAAATGAAAATTGATAGTAGGGTGGAGATATCCCAAAGAAAAATGCTGTCTGTAACAATACTTGGTGGTGTAGTGGGGCTCGGGGGCGCCTGCCTCCCTCCCCACAGGGACACCCGCATTCTTGCATTTAGTCTCGCTCGTGTTTTGGCACGCATCCTTTTATTCGGCACACCACATCTGATGTCATCACACTCGGTGCGAAAGTTCAAATATTTAAATTCTGCTTGTCTGTTTTTTCAGTGCTGAACATAGGTTTATTGTTAGATAGCTTCTGAGTGTGCTTATTGTTTGGTTCCCTGTTCTTGAAACGTGCCTGTTCCAGACCTCTGCTGAATCACTACCTGTACAGATCTTTGCCTGTTACTAGCAAAAAGGGGATTAGAAGGTGCACACCCACCACATAAATGTGAGGTGCAATACTTACGAGAGTCACCAAGGTTTCCGGATCGTTCCAACAAGAAGAATGCAAAAATAAAGTAAATTCATTATTTGCCCCTGATGAAGACCTTAACGTTCGAAAAGCATAGGGCCTATGCTTCTGGGACCATTTTGTTTGTAACTATTTTCTTTTGATGGAATAAAATTAATTTATTTTTGAGCGTGCATTCTTCGAAGCGAAGTGTTGGAACTTTGCCTGTTACTGACTATTCCTCTGGATCCTGACTGGAACCTTGCCGTTTGTTCTGAGTTTTGGGATAAAGGACGTGACACTGTCTAGTAGTCTACAAGGATTACACAAAGTAGGAGAAGGCAGGAACAAAGGGGTTGAAGTATCAACCGTTACCTTCCCAATGGCTCCTTGTGGAGAGGCTACTTAGCCTAAAAAATCACTAACCCCAAGGCCCTTGGAAAGTAAAGAGCAGGTTAAAAGAATTCTTGAACTTCACAGACTGAGGATGTATAATAAATAAAGCGGAGCTCATCCTCATGTAGCTCGGCATCTCCTGGTTGACCGCTGCTCTTGCGGGAACCCGGTTACTTCAATCCGGGACTTGCTATACTTCAGACATCACTAAGATGCGGATTTTAAGGAACGCTACCTCTTGTGCCAGACTTGCCTTCGCCACATCAGACCAGGCAAAGTGCAATAGAGTACATAGGACTTCCTCAGAAAAAAATGTGACATTTTTCTAAGTCCCAAAAAACGCTGGCGACTTTTCGCTGCAAAAAGGCTGCAAAAGATCATACATTTTTTTTAGGGTACCCGGCTTCCCCCCCTCATTTCCTAACATATGGCACATAAACTATATACTGGGCACATGTGTAGGGCAATATAACAACTTTATTTTATTAAGGTTCCCTGGGCTTGTGTAGTGTAATGTATTTGCTGCAACATATCCGTACGTTGAAATTTAACTTCCCGCCATATGCAAATTAGCCAACGCTAGCGCAACTTCTATTTGCTTGCCGAATTAACACTAGAGAAACTTCGCTATCGTTTGGTGCCCTGGATGCAACTTCGCATTTGAATTAGCGTTGTCCTGGCAATTTTTCACCTGGCAAAGTGTGGCTGTGTGAGCGAAGCCGTCAATGGCAAAGTTCCAGAAGTTAGTGAATTTGCCCCAAGGTATGAAGATCCAAATTATGGAAAGATTCCTTATTCGGAAAACATCAGGTCTCAAGCATTCTGGATAATAGGTCCCATACCGGTAAATTCTATTTTGTGATAAATTATTATGTAATAATATTATTAATATTGTAAAATCTTGTAGGTAATAAATTCTATTTTTTGGCACCAATTCCCCACTTCAGTTGTAATGATGGTTAAAATGTATTTGGCACCTTTCTTGTAGCTTCATGTAATTGAGCAAATCTGTCACCAAAACATACGTGCACTGCTGGAGCTTCCAACCTGCTAAACAGAAGCTCTGGCACGAAGCCCACATTTATTTATTTATTATTTAGTAGCCCAAAGGACCCTAGCAACCATGTATGAATTTTAATAAGAGAGTGGAATATGAATAGAAGTCTGAATAGAAAGATGAGTAATAAAAAGTAGCAATAACAATACATTTGTAGCCTTACAGAGCATTTGTTTTTTTAGAGGGGTCAGTGACCCCCACTTGAAAGCTGGAAAGAGCCAGAAGAAGATGGCAAATAATTCAACAACTGTAAAAAAGTTAAGGGCAATTGAAAAGTTGCTTAGAATTTGCTTTTCTATAATCTACTAAAAGTTAACTTAAAAATTAACCACCCCACAAGGGGGGGTTCACCTTCAAGTTAACGTTATCATGTTATATAATAGCCTATTAGCAACATTTCAGTTGGTTTTCTTTTTTAAATAGTTTTTCAGTTATTGGGATATCTTTCTGTTCCCAGTTTTATTTTCAAAATGGGGGCTCACTGACCCTGGCAGACAAATAACAAATGTGCTAACTGCCACCGGCTCCACTGCACAGGAAAACGAGGTAGCAGGAAGTGGAATAGATAGGTGGGGCTAGTAGTTTTTTGCTTAAATTTTCAATAAAGTAACCAGAAACCCCACTTTTTAAAACACGTTCCTTCTATGTTTTTTAGAGTATAATGCGCTGGCACATTATTGTTTTTTACACAATATGTACAAGTCAGCCATCAGGGGGGGGACAGTGGGGAGAGTTGTAGGGGGCCCCGGGCCACGCCACACTTACTTGATTAGCCGGGCCCCCCATCTTTCTGAGAGCTGCTGACTTCGGGGAGGCATGGACGTTTAAGGGGCCCTTGCCACCAATTTTCTTATAATGTGGGAGGGGGGGCCTTAGTCATGAATTTTTTTTTTCTCATGTGGGGTCCTAGCCACCAATATTTTTTAATGGGGGGGCCTTGGCCACAAATGTTTTTTTTATGGGGGGCCTTGTCCACCAATATCTTTTTATTTTTTATTAACATGTGGGAACCATAGCCACCAATATTTTTTTTGTTTTTTTTACTGTGTGGTGGGGAGGGCTGACTTGTAGGTGGGGCTTGCGGTGGGCGCAGCCCAGGGGGCCCAGGAAATGTTGTTGTATGGGGCCCTGTGATTTCTGATGGTGGTCCTGTTTAAGTATTGCAGCATTAATGTTATACTGGGGGGCACATGTAAGACCTCTCTGCCAGTCACATGCACATCCTAAAACAATAGGTGATTTGTGCATGACTGTATGAGGTGCAGACTAAGTGCATTTATATTTTTAATGCACAGGTGCAATATGTGCCACAGATTGGAGAATCTTCAATCAGCAGTTCTTCCGAGTGAGCAGGGAGCTGCTTTCGGGGGAGTGGATTTTAAAGTCACTCCATTACTTTCTCATTCACAGCACTTAGGCAACCTTAAAGGAGAACTAAAGCCTAACTAAAGAAGTAGGTAGAAATGTTGTACATTATGTTTGTGCTTCTGTACCAGCCCAAGGCAACCACAGACCTTTAGCAGTAAAGATCTGTTTCCAAATCCAAAGATCCAAAGATGCCCCAGTAGCTCCCCATCTTCTTTTCTGCTGATTCACTGCACATGCTCTGTGCTGCTGTCACTTACTGAGCTTAGGGACCCACTCACAATATACAGAACACATAGAATAAAAATGTCACTATATAGGTTTAGCTCTCTAATACTCTCCCACTGAGTATAATGTGCCAGGACCCACTGTCTCCCACTGTGTATAATGTGCCAGGACCCACTGTCTCCCACTGAGAATAATGTGACAGGACCCACTGTCTCCCACTGAGTATTATGTGCCACTAGCCACTGTCTCCCACTGAGTATAATGTGCCAGTAGCCACTGTCTCACACCAGGCCCGGACTGATCGTCTGTGAGATCGGGCAATTGCCCGATGGGCTGCCCTCTTCCTTATGTAAATGGGCCGCTGGGGCCTTTCCATTATACAAATAGAAGTAATTAGAAATATAGAATCGGAACATCCGTACTGACGAGCTTTGCAGTGTGCGCGCAGGAGTTGAAATAATTTCCTCCATCTTCCTGGGTCCTGAACTGCTGTACATTTACATAATCGCTCAGCAGCCAGCCCAGCCAATGCTTTCTATAGGTCAGGTATGGTTTCCACCTTTTTTTGAAAAAAATACCGGCCTTCCTATATTTTAAGGCATTTTTCCTATTAATTACATTGGGATCAAGCTTAATTTTTACCAGCCAGGCCGGTAAAATACCGGTCAGGTGGTAACCCTAAGGGCTGTGCGACCATGCACGAATCAATTAACCCTCTCAGCCTGGACCTGAACAGAGAGGGAGCGGCTGAGCATAGCAGGCCCAAGCTAAAGACAAAACAGTAAGAACTTGTACCTGACTGTAATTGGCAGCAAGGCTCTCAGATTTAGCTGGTATGCCAACCTATAATTCATTATTTAATCATTCTGCTTCCAAACCCAATGAATTATCTGTAAAATTTGGAGGAACTGCAATATCAGTTAATGTTGGCTACCCATAATTAGAGAGTTGTAGTTCTACCAAACAAGACTGGGCCAAGGTAGTTTTTGGCACCCTATGCAAGAGCTTCAATTAGCCCCCCCCTTCAGGCATTACCATTTCCCACCTTACCATGACGATATTTAAATAAAGAAAGCAAGAAAGTGTACAATACATTAATGAATGGAAATTTTCATTTGTATAAATATGTATATGCAGCCAACCATCATACTGCCCCTGTACCTGGCAAAGAAGCCCACCACACAGAAGCAGTTCTTAAGCTGTAGTACTTGCTGGCAAGAGGGAGAAGGTAAGGCGGGAGGTGGATTCTGTTCTGCCCGGCAGCCCGAGTACCATGTTTATAGAAATAAATTATTGAATAAGCGCAAAAAGAAAAACTAAAGAAAAAAAATCATCTTTAAAGTGCGCCCCTCAATGATGGCGCCCTAGGCAGCCACTTATTCTGCCTACCCCTAGTTCCGGCCCTGCTACCAAATAAGGTATACCATCCTACTATGAGTTCTGAAATAATCTCTGTGCCATCCTACTATAAGTTCTATGGTATTTATACTGTATATGTGAAATAGTCCTCATTTTGTAGCGGCATCTGAGGGCCTGATGCTGTATAGCTAACCTATTTTCTGCACTCAATAGGCCACTTTTCAAAGAATGTTTACAATAATGTCTGCGATTTTAAACTCTCTAGGTTTTTGGTGAATCCTTTATGTTGACCTTGTTATATTCAGAGAAATTTCACATATAGAAAAAATCGTGTCTGCCATAAAGTTTTGCAGGGTCCAATAACTGCATCCTAACTTGAGCTTGGATGCCATGGGTTACTTTTCCTGAGAAAACCTCGTGCATTTTGTGTATAGCATTTGTTGACATTTAAAACCTGTATATTCTGCTCGGACGTGGGCTGCTTAGATGTTTTTGCCAGGGCTGCTTTTAACTCCCAGTCCGGCCCTGTCTCCCACTGAGTATAATGTGCCAGTAGCCACTGTCTCCCACTGAGTATAATGTGCCAGTAGCCACTGTCTCCTACTGAGTATAATGTGCCAGGACCCACTGTCTCCCACTGAGAATAATGTGCCAGGAGCCACTGTCTCCCACTGAGAATAATGTGCCAGAACCCACTGTATCTCACTGAGTATAATGTGCCAGTAGCCACTGTCTCCCACTGAGTATAATGTGCCAGTAGCCACTGTCTCCCACTGAGTATAATGTACCAGTAGCCACTGTCTCCCACTGAGAATAATGTGCCAGAACCCACTGTATCTCACTGAGTATAATGTACCAGTAGCCACTGTCTCCCACTGAGTATAATGTACCAGTAGCCACTGTCTCCCACTGAGAATAATGTGCCAGAACCCACTGTATCTCACTGAGTATAATGTGCCAGTAGCCACTGTCTCCCACTGAGAATAATGTGCCAGAACCCACTGTCTCCCACTGAGTATAATGTACCAGTAGCCACTGTCTCCCACTGAGAATAATGTGCCAGAACCCACTGTATCTCACTGAGTATAATGTACCGGTAGCCACTGTCTCCTACTGAGTATAATGTGCCAGGAGCCACTTTCTCCCACTGTGTATAATGTACCAGTAGCCACTGAGTATAATGTGCCAGGACTCACGGTCTCCCACTGAGTATAATGTGCCAGGAGCCACTGTCTCCCACTGAGTATATTGTGCCAGGACCCACTGTCTCCCACTGAGAATAATGTGCCAGAACCCACTGTCTCTCACTGAGTATAATGTGCCAGTAGCCACTGTCTCCCACTGTGTATAGTGCACCAGTAGCCACTGTCTCCTACTGAGTATAATGTGCCAGGAACCACTTTCTCCCACTGAGTATAATGTGCCAGTAGCCACTGTCTCCAATACACTTAATATATTTTGAAAAAGAACCCCTACTGTTTAACCCAACCGGCGTGCAAGCTCTATTAGCCAACCCCTCTGGTGGGGTACAAGAAAGACGGGGTGACTGGTTCCCTTTAAGTTAGCCAGTATATGGTCAAATTTAGCGTCTCCAAACAAAAAAGTTCCCCTTCGCCTATGCAAAGAACTGATGTGCAGTAGATCTGAATCCACATTTCACAGACGCTTGCGGGGAGGGCAGATGTAGTCTGATATTTTTTGCATTGCAATGAATCCTTCCACCGCAGAAAATAAATTAATCAATTGATACATTTTTAATTGTTAATTGGTATAAAGATATTTTACAGACCTGGAACTACCACAAAAATGATTTTGTGATAATGAATATGACCCCTAAATATTCTTTTGACATGATAGTTTTATCACTTGTATTTCTTGTATAAACATTACTGTGTTGTTTGTGTTTTCTGTTGAAATGCCGGCATGTGACATATATCCATTAGAGCAGCACAAGCACAGAAAGCACAGTAAGGACCACTCATAAACGTAATACACACGTGACCTGTAGCTACTGCTCTTAAAGGAGAATTCAACCTATTTGTAATTAACCCAACCCCAGGTAGCCCTCCCTCCTCCCCCCAGGCTAACTGCCCCCCCCCGGGGAAATGCCCCATACTTTATACTTACCCCTCGGCGTAGATTCTGCGCATCCATCTTCCGGGTCCTCTGTGAGCTGACTGGGAGATCGGTATTTCTGCGCATGTGCAGTTGGAGCAGTTTGCCAATTTGCAACAACTGTGCATGCAGGACATTGCCGATCTCCCAGTCAACTTACCGAGGACCCGGAAGATGGATGCGTGGAACTCTACTGGCAGAATCTGCGTCAAGGGTAAGTATAAAGTATGGGGCATTGCTCTGGGGGGGGGGCAGTTAGCCTGGGGTGGGGTGTTCTCCTTTAATAGCTCCTCGTTTTAATACCACTATTTTTCTGACAACCAACTTTAAAAAAACTCACCGGACTCTTTCTTTTTATTTAAATTGATTTAAAATATATTTTCTCATGTTTTAAAATTAATTGTACAATTCTAGAGAATGGAGGAAAAATTTTTCTAATGAAATAACGGATTCAAATTCTTAAAAGGATTAAATAAACACATTAATTCTTCATTTTTTAAATCAATATTTTCTTGAATGTGGAGATTTTTGTTTTTCGGTCTTCACTCTTTCAGGTGTTTTTGTGGATCCTCGGGGGACTGGGCTTCTCATTTGAACATCCAATCCCTGTAAGCTCCCTGTATATTAATTGGTATCACTGAGCCTAATAGCTGATCAGAGGGTAACAGTGTTATCATGTGCCTGCAGGTGACAGTTGTTGGTTCCTCAGGGGACTCTACATCAGTGGATCCTTCCCTCTTGCATATCCAGTCGCCTTTTAGGCTTTTGGGCCATTTTAGAGTCAGGTTCTGAATAGAAGTAAAAAGTAATGATGAGCCCTAAACATGTATTTATTTATATATATATATATATATAGCACAGAAATATCTGAGTTCTTTTACTGACCTGAAATTCCATGGAATAAGTTGGCATATAGAGGAGAAGCCCAAACATTCCTGCCCACTCCAATGTTGCAAGTGCCGTTCTCTATTAAAAAAGGAAAAAAACAAAAACTTGTTTTATTAGAATAATTATTAAGGGTTGGGGCCTATATGGGTTTTTATTTATGGCACAAGTGGCGTTCAGCCATACAAGATCGAGCAATAACAGGTCTGTGATGGGACATTTTTTTCTTTTCCTAGGACAGTAGGAGTTCTATAACCATATAAGGGATCAGGCTGCTGCCAAGTGCTTTATACATATCATGGAACCCAAGGTGGCTCCTTATCAACCTCAGTACAATAGGGAGACATTATTTGTTATAATACACAAGTTTTACATAAAATGTAAATTTTAAATGACATACCAAATAGTGTGGATTGCAGCTCGTCAGTATGCTACAAGTCGTCAGTGATGTTGTAACTAAAAGATGGAAAAGTACATTGTTAACACACAGACAGGGAGCAAGACAATACTAGGATGGAATGCATAAATGTAAGAAATTCTTATTACGGGGCAGATTTATCAAAGGTCGAGGTGAATTTTCGAATGAAAAAAATTTGAAATTCAAGCTATATTTTGTGTACTTCGACTAGGGAATAGTCTAAATTAGATTTCAATTTGAAAAAAATTTGAAAATTTGAATATCGAAATGTATCATGTACTGTCTCTTTAAAAATTTGACTTCGACCATTCTCCATCTAAAACCTGCAGAGCTGCTGTTTTAGCCGATGGGGGACCTCCTAGAACCCATTTGGAGTCAATTGTGGACTTTGAAAAATTGAAGGTTTTTTTGGAAAAAACTTTGATTCGAATTTGGCCGAATATGGACCTATTCAATTGAAAATGGACCTATTCGACCAAAAAAAACGTTGATTTAATATTGGTTGGTCTTTGAATTAGAATTTCGAAGTGTTTTCAATTCGAAATTCGACCCTTGATAAATATGCCCCTAAATGTTGGTATAAATTCCAAAATAACTGTGCATCAAGTTGGAATACTAGAATGTAATACTAATTATATGGCAGGGGTGTTCATACTTACGTGCTATCATTGGGATAACAGTGATCACACAAGCAAAGAGCCGGTAGTAAACCATCCTTCGGCTTTTTCCGCTGGGCTGGAGTATGGCGTACAGTATACATTGTACGATGTTGTATACGCATCCCGTGCCAAATCCTACAAATGCTCCTGTAAGGTGACCAGTTTCTGAATCCTTCCCCTACAATAGAGACACAGAAATCAGTTCCCTAATTTTGAGTTTCAATATGAAATTTAGTAAATAGGAAGAGGTTTTATTTACCCTAACATAACCAGCCAGGAGAAAGCCGGCACAGGATAGGAGTCCAAGGCATAATATGAGTCTATTGTAGACACCTGTGACTTTGGGTCGGTACAGCTTGATGAATTTATAGTTCAGGAGCTTTACAGCAACATCTGAAAATAAAAATACATTTTATTAGCTTATGGGTTAATTAACAAACTATTTGACTTTTTTTATTGAACGCAAAAATACTACACATTGCCTAATAATATATGAAATGCTGTTAGTGTCACTTACCTAGAATGCTGGAAATTGTTCCTGTTATCCTACTAACAGCCATCTCTGGTAGTTTCGTTGCTAAGTCACTATAAGATAAATAGAAATCATGTTATTAGTTGGTTTCCTGGCTGCTATCCAGCCCAAGTATATTCCATATAGGTAAAGAACATAGAATTACCTTATAAATGGCAGCAAGTGTATGTGTCCCTGAGTCAGAGCTGCAGTATAAGCCACTAGCAGGCCAATGGCAGTCCAAACCACTAAAATTATTGGTATTAAGGCTAATCCTGTTAAGCAGTTTTTCTTCATAATCATATTAAAAAGATAAAATAGATGAATAAATGATAAATAGAAGTAAATAGAAGTAAATAGAAATAAAAACAGTGACGGAGAAGTGAAGTCAAAGCTATCATTCGCCGCACTATGTCAGATGTGATTCTGTTTGTCAACACCTTGATTCTTGTCATTGTGATGTCACAGACAAACATCATGTGACTGATCTGAGTGGGTGATGTCATTACATTGTGATGTCACAAACATATGTCATGTGACTGTAATCTGAGTGGGCAGCATCTTGACATTGTGATGTCACTAGCTGTGCCTTGCCATTGTTAACCCTTGATGTACCATCAACCTTTTATGTGGGTGAATCCTTGAGGGAAACACACCAGGCAGAGAGTTGTAGTTCAAACACATTCTCTTTATTTTGACAGCCTTCAGTTAAGTAGCAGCACTTTCACAGGGTTTATTCTCCCAGTTTTCCACATATGACATTTTCAGTAACTGCACACTGCCTAGTGGCCAACCTAAACATCTGTATTAACCATTACTTAAGCATTTATATTAAACAATTAACATTCTACCCTATTACATCTCACCCTCCTGAAAACCAGACATGTCCTAGTGTCTGCCAATTAAACTATTACTCTACATTAAGACAATCTTGTCACCTAAAACTTGCTGAGATTTTAAAAAAAAAAAAAATTAGAAAAATTGAGCGCAAAGAAATGAATCCTAACATGGACAAAAATATCGCACTTAATGACCTTATCCGTTACAATTACCTGCATCTCCTTTCACTTAAATGGGTGGTTCAAGTTCATTTTTAGTATGTCATAGAATGGCCAGTTCTCACCAACTTATTGATTATTAATTTTTTTTTATAGTTTTTGAATTATTTGTCTTCATATTTGCACTATAACCCCAAGTCTTTCAAAGTAACATCAGATAACCCCTTAATTTGTATGCTCCACGTACATTCCAAAAAAATGGAAAAACATTTAACCACCTACATATGCGGTGTGGATGAACCAGATAGAAAAGACAAGATAAAAGGAATAGCAAACTGATACATTATGTGACAATATTCTTAGATATTAGAAAATATGGGCACCTTTGATCAAATATCGAGTCACTTCACTACTCTCCATTACCCACCCAGCTGTCTCCTCATGTATATTCAGGGGCAAATTTGTCAAGGGTCGAATTTTGAATTGAAAAAACTTCGATTCAAAAAGACCAACCGATATTAAGTCGTGTTTTTTTTTGGGTCGAATAGGTCCGTTTTCGATCGAATAGGTCTGTATTCGGGCGAATTCGAAATGTTCAAATCAAAGGAATGGCGCATTCCATCGGATTCGATTCAAGGTTTTTCCCAAAAAAAAACTTTGATTCTTCAAAGTCCACCAATTGACTCCAAATAGGTTCTAGGAGGTCCCCCATAGGCTAAAACAGCAATTCGGCAGGTTTTAGATGGTGAATGGTCGAAGTCACATTTTTAAAGAGACAGTACATGATAAATTTCTATATTCAAATCTTTGAATTTTTTGCAGATTCAATTCAAATTTTCTTCATTCGAAAAGTCACCTCAAACTGATAAATCTGCCCCTCAGTGTAAACATTTAAAACTCTTTTATTTTTTGTATTGGACATAGATTGTGCTTTTTATTGCCCCCTATATTATGCAAATACTTAGTATGTATTTGTACAGTGGATTAGTTTATTCAGTAAGGGGGTATTTACTAAATGTAACTAAATGTTTTATAAAAACAGTCGACCTAATTCCCATCCACAAATTTAATTCATTTATCAAATAATGAGCTTGAAAAAATCAATATAGGAAACGTCTCAACCAAATCGTACAAAAATTTGCATTTTACAACTTTTTTGAATTTGACACACAAATCATATGATTTTTTTCGAGCTGTCACCCGAAAACTCAGTCTTTCAGATTATCCAGCACAGATCACAATGTCAAAAAAAAAACTGTAAAGGGGACATCTGCCATTGACTTCTTTGTGATCTTGACACGTTTAGCTGGAGTATTTTCGGGTTTTTAGCAGCTTTGGGGTAAAATAAATATTTAAAAACTAGATGTTTTTTTCCTCTAAAAATTTTCCCCCTAAAATATTTGACCAGAAAAAAAAAACGAGGCTTCATAAATAATTCCGTAAATGTTGGTTGTGCCCATGGAATGATAAATTCCTCATGGATCTACTGAGGTTTCATATCTTGTTTAGTTAAAAGCCCTGGAAAATAAAGAATCCATAAGCCTTATCCCCCATATCCTGTTCATTGTATATTTATTTATCTAATTTGCATTGAGTTTATGTATTTTATTCTAATGCAGTTGAAGAATATCATGTATAGGCTAGATTTCCTCTTTTCAAAACCTGTCTTTCCTCCATTTAGCGAGCTATAGGGAAAATAGGCCCTATTAAATAAACTCTATCATATACAGGATTTTGTGAATGCTGCAAAATTAATTTACATTTCCTGGAAGTCATTTTATTTTTAATTTTGTGTGATTTTAGCCTTGCCTCACTTGAAAATGTGTCACTGGTCTGAAATTCCTTGGACTTTTTTTAGGAGGAGACAAAATAAAAGTACCAAAAAATGGAAGATGTTTGCTTGCAGGGAATTTGATTGTTCTAGTAAAGCAATGAGGATTTGTCACTCAAGGGGAATTACACATAGGGTTGCCACCTGTCTGGTTTTGACCTGGACAGCCCGGGTCAAAACTGCCTGCCCAGTTTTCCAAATAAGGAAAACTGGGCAGGATTTCCTAAGATTGACGTATTGATCGACCAATCGCCAATCACCACATCATAGCCCCACTCCCTGATGCAGTGACATGCCCTTGGGGGTACGGGGCCGCCCCCATACATAATGGCCCTGCCCCCCTGGTCATGGCATCTATTGGTAGGCATCGACAGGGACATGTGTTAGGTGGGATGGGCAGGAATTGTCCCTGCATGAGTCACATGTTTGACTGCATTGAACAGTCGAACGCCATTCTACTCTGTGGGGTGTAACACAAAGCACCATAGGCAGATTTTCAATAAGGCTATTGGAGGCTAAACCTACCCAAACCTGTCTGGCCCCTAAAATAAAAATAAATAAAACAAAATAAAACATGCTCAGTTGCGGACTGCACTGTTCCTTTAATCACGGATTGGTAGCTAAGGTCCGCCTCCAAACTATGATGCTGAAGAGATCAATTGCACTCTGGATAGATGTGGTTTGTAGCTTGTCCAATCAGAGCACAGCTGACTTTACAGACAGTGAAATGTACCAACCAGGTACAGAGTAGGCGTGGCTGGGAAACTTTATGCATGGCAGAAGGGAGACTGATATGAAGCAGTTGGAATATCCAGCTGGGCATGTTTGCAACTTAAATTCCACTCACAGGTACTATATACAGCAGCTTCAATAAGTATTAAGGCTTTTTTTAAGGTTCTTTTTAAGCTGTTTCTTCTTGCTTTATACTAGTTTTTCTGACTTTTTTTCATGGAAACAGTCCTCTCTTATACCTACCATTTTTCCTGAGGCTCTTATAGGTAGTAAATTAGCATTTAATATACCACTGAGTATAATGTGCCAGGACCCACTGAGTATAATGTGCCAGGACCCACTGAGTATAATGTGCCAGGACCCACTGTCTCTCATTGTGTATAATGTGCCAGGACTCACTGTCTCCCAACAGCTGGCCATACACTTTGCCACTCGTACACACGGATGGAGAGGTCCGAATACAATGCCTATACTATGCCAACGCGCGTTTCACCAGGTTGGCTTAGTCAGGACGCAGTGACCTCATTAAGGAGAGCGGTAAAATATGTGGGGAACATTCTAGCAGAGGAAGATGCAGGAAATGTGTGCATAATAAGCCTGAGTACAAAGCCTGGAAAGACTACTCAAAAATGTATTTTTGCCTCATATATTAACACCCCATTTCTATTTTCCTACAACATAACCAGACCCCTTAATGGAACCGCATCACTTGTTTGCCCTCAGAAAACCGCTATTAACTTCCAAAATTAAATGGATGCCAGAACGTGAGCCATACAATACTGACAATGATCAACATATTGGCTTTTCTAGCAGTGGATTTAGACTGGGCCAATATCCACCTCTGTGTGGTTTAACAGAAATGAATTTTAAACTTGCCAATGAATTTACATGGGACTCTTACACAACTGATGAATCTCATAATTAATTTCTAGATGAATTCAATGCGAATGGAATTTTGTGACTTCGTATAATTATATTATTTTATTTATGCATTGATCAATTAATTGATACTTTTGTCTATTTTGTTAGACCGCTGGCATTCATATTTCTTGGTACCTAATTCTATGTGGGAGATGAGGATAGAAATGTCAGCTTTGAGATTCAGGTATTTCATATTTTGCAAAAGCTTGAAATAGACCGATATGGATATACACTTTGGATTTGCCTGAATATGTACTTTCCAAAAATATATGGTTTTGAGGTGGGGAGTCAACATATCTTTGTGTTTTTACCCAGCAGTAAAGGTGATGATTATTCAGTAGCTGAAGTGACTTGCAGAACAATTTGTATTCTAATACAATTATAATTTGGAATGTAAAGTGTGCCATAATCTGCCGTAGAGCTTTGAATATTTACGGCGAATAATCTCCCCCTATCCGACAGTGTTTGTTACATAGAAGATTTATGTGTTTAAACAGGAGCTGCATCATCTTGTGTACATACAGATCACATTTGTGCAAAAAAAATAAAAAAAATGAAATACACTTATGTTTCTCCTACAGAATCTGCTGCACAGGCCGACTCACTTAGCACTGACACCTGAACGGACTGAGGATTTTGCCAGATGAGAAACTTGTGGTGTGATGGTTCAGCCATTTACCAGATTTTTTTTTTTTTTTTTAAACCTTGGGTGCCCATCTGCTCACCTAAAACTAGACTGTCAAGAGTTTTTATTCAGCAGCATCTGGGGGGCACAGGTGTAAGAAACAAAACCTAAAAAGCATTAGACTATTCATTTATAACCCACCACTAGAACTATTAAAGTTTACCTTTTTAAATGCTCAAGGCAGTAAGCCTTAGTGTGAGAAATGGACCACACAAACTGTGGCAGTTTTATCACATGGAATGATTCATCTGGAACACTGTTCTGGATAATAGTTGCGCTGTACTGCAGATTGTAGTTCAAAACCCAGACTTCTGTGTCAGTAATTCAGGAGTGAAGACATGAAGTTGTAATACCCAATGTTTATTGGAACAGAGACATCAAATAATGATCTCATTTAACAAACTATAATAAACACAGGCAAGCAACAAAGTTTCAGAAGAAAAACGGAAAAATTAAGTTGAACGAAAAATACAAAACCCAGGATTTGCAATCCAAAATAACTGATAAGTTAAACAAAATTGTTGCACTTTAACAGAACAGTGTAAGGGGCACACATTTAAAGCTGTGTAAGAGCAGTGTTTGAATACAGCCAAACTATTGCAGTAAAGCTGTATATAGAATTAGCCTTATATACAGGTAAAGAGCATTAACATGAGGCATTGATATTCTGCTTTTTACATCTGAATTTTCTATATGACAAGAGGTAAAATCAAAGGTGGGATAAACTGTACAATTAAAGTTGGGGTTAGAATTGTAAGCACAATACGTTTTGTACATGTTCATAACCAAGGACAGCAGCCAATATGTAAAAACGGGCAAAAAATTATATTTCTTTGGGTACAAAGTAATTCAAACGGCTTCATAAGAAACTCCTTAATGCTTACCATTCTAACAACTGAATGCTTAGAAAATGTGGGCAATGGGATGATTTTAAACTAACAAAAGTTACTCAATCCCAAAAGCCATTTTTCATATCCACTCATATGAAGATGTAACCACAAGTGTCTAAATAAAGTTTTTAGGTTTGATATTTTTCAGTAGGGGGGGAGGGAGTCTGTTCTTCAGTTACCTCTAAAATGAGCGCTACAATGAAGGACAGCAGTAGGAGGGGAGAGTTTTGAATAATGGTTTAATAAATGTATCACAGCCTAATCTTGTATTGTGTAAATACAAGAGCGTATGACATGTAGAAAAGCACTTTTCAATTAAGCAATTTGAAGAGACTAAGCCAACACAAAATCAGAAAAAAAATATGTTTATTGTACACTGCTTTTCTATATGCACAAAAATAGTTTCACAGCCCCCCTCCCAGTGTCCTTTTGAAGACCATAGTGGTTGGAGGGGAAAACCCCTGGCGATCAGACCAAATCATGGTTATACAGACACCAAATTTTCAAGTGAATGCATAGTTTGTATTTGCTTAGGTTTGCTAAACAAAAACTACAGCAATACAACTAATATTCACAGAACAGTACATTTAACAAAAATGCAAAAACTAAAAAAAGGGCTAAATCCAATAAGGTTAAAAAGCACATCCTGAAAGTCCTAATAGCGCCCTGCAATGAGAAAAAAAAAAAACCATTAGGTGACTGCATTCAACTTTTAAGCATTATATCAGTTTGCAGTTACTGTCCTGTGATTAGCATAGCATCCCCATTATAGTGAAGGGCAGCTACATAAACCTAAACCCTTTCAACAGATTGCCTTGCAGGACATTTTCTATTTAAATAACCTACGCTAGTTGTAAGACCAAAGGTGCAGTCTTCCTGGTCCAAAATCTAACCACTGTCTGAGGGTGACCAAGTGGCTGAATCAGATGCTGATCCATGAAAATATAGGAGGAAACCTAACCCTGCAGTGATTGTAAAGTAATCAAAGCTAAAGCTTAACGTTAAGCTAAAAACCTCAAAAATTTGAGAAGCAAAGCAGACTACACGCGTTCTAGCAAGTGATAAAAATAAGCAAACTGCACCAACAGTAAAATAAAACTTTCATGCTCTTCTGAATACTCACTTGGGCTGTAAGAACGTGATCGTGACCTGGACCTGTATCGGCTGTAATAAGGTGATGGGGATCGCCTCCTACAAATAAAGCAGAGATTAAATTAGATTGTTCATTATGTGGGCCAAAGACCAAAAGAGAAGTCACCTTAAACAACAAACTATGGGACTTCATGCTGCTACTGTGGACTGTTAAGTTTGCTGGCTAAATGAGGCAAAGCTTCCAAATAATGCAGCCTGTGCTCCCATGGCTTGTTTTGGGCAACTGCAACACTGCAGTTTGGTAAATTAACCCTTTTAGGTTATTCAATGTTGGAGAGCATTTGGCCAAATTCTTACCTTCACTAAACTAAATAAACTTGCCGTATAATTGCTTATGTTAACGATGCACAGGTGAAAGTACTAATATTGGCAAGCCATGTGAAGTATTTACCTGTACCTGTAGTCGTATTCATCATATCTGTCATAGCCCCGGTCATATCCCCTATCGGAATAGGAGTCACGACGGCGGCTGCTGCTGCTGCTGCTGCTGCCTCCTCCTCCTCCACCACCTCCTCCACCGCTGCTAAAAACAAGCGTGTCAAGTTAGCCATGCACCAGGGTTATGGCTGAAAAGTTCAGCAATACCAAATGATGTTAATATATGAAGTACAATTTAAATATGTTATGCATAATCCAATAAGGGAATGCTTTCCCAGTTCCACTGGCCCTATAAGAACAGGACATTATTCCAAACAATACAAAACAAATTGGCATTTTCCAATGAGTACACAATTAAACAGGTGTGTTGGAAGGTATTTAACTCAACATGAGTTAAATAAATGGGACTTGTGCAAACATTTAGAAAAATCTGTCTGTCCTAAAGTTGATCTACTGCAGTTTGCTAGAAGTGATTTGCACTAGTCAATGGCACAAGTCAACTCAGAAAGCAACTTACTGGGTGGGTCTTCCCATATATATGCCTGGCGTTGGGGTGTGTGCTCTTTTTGTGATGGAGTAGTCAACCCGGATTCTCCTGCCATCCAGTTCCATTCCATCTGCATGTTCCATAGCCTACAAACATTATTAAACAGGGACAGGTCATATGATGTTCTCTATACAGGAATCTTTAACTAGCAGCAAAAACCAGTTAGCCAAAATTGCTCAAGTAATCCAGATAAGTTGGTTGAACAAGGGTAAGTAAGTCTATCTTCTGGAAATGAGACATGCAGAGGCAGTCCATTGTGGAGGAGGTTAATGGGGAAGTAAAGAATCCCCTTTATTGCTGCTCTAACACCCGTACTGGCAAAAATCTAATTATACTCTTAAGACATGGCCAATGCAAATTGAGGGTCTCCCAAGCTGTATTATCCTTGCATATTTGGGGAATATTTGAAAAGGGTCAGTGTAGTTTAAAAATAAGTTGTAGTAAACGTTTGATGAACTGTAAAAAAAAAATCAAAGACCGAAAAGTACACATGCTGGTGTTTAACACTCACAATAAAACCACGTGCAAGCTACTCAAACATGAAGTTATGTCGCCATCTAGCTGCAAGAGTGCAGCAAAACAGGCAGTGCTAAAAAGGACAAGTCAGCCATATGTGGAACTTTACATAAAACATTTGAATCATTGGATAAAAGTGCTGGTAGCAGATAGCACAAGAATAAATGTCAACAACCATACAGCAAATAGCTCCACCTGCAACCCAATTCAAAGCGCTCCCACTTACTGAGCAAGTTAAAATTTACTTTTATAACATTTATCAAGTATTATTCCTTAAATTTTCAGCTACACAATCTACATTGGTGACACTTAGGCCAGCAATAGTTAGCAGTTGGAAAACCACATTTTAATGCGTCTAATCCCACAACGTGAGCTTCCAGCTTGAGGGTTAGAAGTTAGGGCCGTTTAGGACAGCTAAGTAGCAAGATGTTATTTCCATTATAATCAACTCTATAAAGCAGGGGTCCCCAACCTTTTCTACCCGTGAGCCACATTTAAATGTAAAATAAGTTGGGAGAGCAACATAATCATGCAAGATGTTCCTACAGGTGCAAAATATGAAATATTATTGGCATTTGGTAGCCCTTATGTGGACTTGCAGTGTACATGAGGCTCTGTTTCGCAGTATATTTGGGTTTTGTGCCACTAAAACTTGCCTCCAAGCCTGGATTTCAAAAATAAGTGCCTGCTTTGAGGCTACTGGGAGCAACATCCAAGAGGTTGGAGAGCAACATGTTGCTCACGAGCCACTGGTTGGGGATCACTGCTATAAAGGGATACTGTCATGGGAAAAGCTATTTTTTCAAAATAAATCAGTTAATAGTGCTGCTCCCGCAGAATGCTGCACTGAAATCCATTTCTCAAAAGAGCACACAGATTTTTTTATATTCAATTTCAAAATCTGACATGGAGCTAGACATTTTGTAAATTTCCCAGCTGCCCCAAGTCATGTGACTTGTGCTCTGATAAACTTCACACTCTTTACTGCTGTACTGCAAGTTGGAGTGATATCACCCCCTCCCTTTTCCCCCCCAGCAGCCAAACAAAAAGAACAATGGGAAGGTAACCAGATAACAGCTCCCTCACACAAGATAACAGCTGCCTGGTAGATCTAAGAACAACACTCAATAGTAAAAACCCATGTCTCACTGAGACACATTCAGTTACATTGAGAAGGAAAAATAGCAGCCTGCCAGAAAGCATTTCTCTCCTAAAGTGCAGGCACAAGTCACGTGACCAGGGGCAGCTGGGAAATTGACAAAATGTCTAGCCCCATGTCGATTTCAAAATTGAATATAAAAAAAATCCATTTGCTCTTTTGAGAAATGGATTTCAGTGCAGAATTCTGCTGGAGTAGCACTATTAACCGATTCATTTTGAAAAAAACATGTTTTCTGATGACAGGATCCCTTTAAAGATACCAATGTATTCAGCTCCTCACAGACAAGATTCAGTGACCTCAGGCAACAATTTGTCATCACTCCTGAAATGGAGTATGTTTTAACGGTGCAAGGAAATATGATGTTTTATCAAACTACACCTACACAACTGTTGTATGTTCTTGAATGCTTCAGTTCTCCCACTGCAGACCCCATGCATTAGCAGTGTGCCGACATATACAGGCACACACACCAAATAAGTTGCTCCATAGAGCAATTCACAGAACTAAGAATGTGACCAGTCATACGTAAATTAAGCTGAATGGTCTCTGTGATAGGGTAAAACTACATGGGCGATTTCGGTGCCAACAGACGCCATGCAACGAAACGCTGGCATCAAGTCGGATGTGCCGGAAATAAGGAAATAGAAATGTTGTAATGAAGTCGCATCGTGCATCCGACTGTCAGATGCAGACGCTGCACCAGTCGTGTCGGATGCTGCGACTACATCAAATTTCCTTCAACTAACCTCATCTTCGTCACATCCGACTTGACGCCAGCGTTTTGCTGCGTGGCGCCAGATCAGACCTAAATGGCCCATGTAATTCTAACCTTAGTAAACACAAATGTAAATGGTTAGGCCTTAGAATTCGCTCTGAATTTTTTGCATGCCTATATGTTCTTTTAAGAGGGTAGCACTAACTGTGCACATCTTCCTATATTTGTTTTATGTTTTACAGCGGTGGCAAAATGCAACAGCCAAAATTCCCAAACAACTTTATAAGACTAAGATGCTTGCTTCTAACAAAGATTACCTCTCTGGAATCTTCAATTCGTTCAAAGTAGACAAAGGCAAAGCCCCTTGATCTTCCAGTACGCTGATCATAAACTACATTGACACCAGCAAGGGGACCATAACGAGAAAAGACTTCTCTTATATCTCTTTCTGTTGTATATAAACTTAGGCCAAACACGCCAATACATAGATTGGGATCTGGGTTTGCCTGAAAGAAAACAGAAAGATGCAATTTACATTGTATGAAAACTGTACATATGTAACGGTCATTTTCAAGTAAAAAAAAAAAAAAAATGAAGCTCTTTTCTACATAGAATGCCATGCAGAAGTGTTCACTTACCCTGCTGCCATTATGTCTCCTTCGGTTGGACATAGGAGAGTGACTGCGGCTCCTTCGTCGCCTGTATTCTGGTGTGTAGGACCTACTCTTTGACCTCCTTTTGCGAGAGTGGGAACGGGAGCGTGAGCGGGAATATCGTCTGTGGGAATGCCTTCTAGATCTGGATCTTAATTAGAACAAAAACATAACTAATGTTTACTCACACCATCAACCCATCTATTTTGAAAACTTTTCATTGTGCTGTTATTTCTGTCATAATTAATTTTATGGAGCACAAAAAAAAAAAATTAAGTGCTACTAGTATGGCAAAACAAAATCATTCAACAACATCAAATGTTACGAGGTATATAATTAACTCATTTGTTTTAATTAACACAAGCACATTAGCAGTTCAGATACAATTTTAGAAACGCAACATTTTGGTTTAAAGTGCTCAGAACGGTGGCAATCAAAAGATCCTTAAGGGTCTGGCCACAAGGGGAGATTAGTCACCAGGTGACAAATCTCTTCGCAGGGACTAATCTCCCCAATCCGCCTTCCGCCAAGTAAAATTAAATCGTCTGGGGGCAGGCACACGGATAGCTTCGTTTTCCGAAGTCGCCCATAATTGCCTCACGAGGAAACTTCGGGTCGACTTGGAAAAATTTAGTGCTCCGTGTGCCTGCCCCCAGACAATTTACATTTTAGCCGGCGGAAGGTAGATAGGGGAGATTAGTCGCCGTGAAGAGGAGGAGATTTGTCGTCTGGAGACTAATCTCCCCATGTGGCCAGACCCTTAAGGTGGCCATAGACACACAGATCCTATCGTACGAATAGAGGATTCGTACGACTTTCGGATCGTGTATGACGTGTGCCGACATCTTTCGTCCGGCGGAGATCGGTCGTTTGGTCGATCGGTCAGGTTTGATTTTGACCCGACCGATCCCGCCGGAACCCAGGGCACATCATAATCTGATCGTTCGGCCATGCGGCCGAACAATCAGATATAGCCATGTTTGTGAATGGCATATCGGGGAAAGATCTGCTCGTTTGGCGATGTTGCCAAACGAGCAGATCTTTGCATCTATGGCCACCTTTAGAGTACACAATTGCTTTAATTTCATGCGAGTGGGATGCGCAGACAATAAGAATGGCATTGTCAGCCATAGACCATGAAGATATCACTTATTTGGAGCAAACCTGAAGTCACTTTACAGAGCCAATTAATTCTACATAGAAAAAAAAAAGATGCACACAGGAAAGTGTGTTTTGATTGGTCTCCGAAATTGCAAAGCACAGGTTACCAATCACAACATCTTATCCATGTCATGAACCAGATGTCCACTTACAAAAAGGCTAATAAGTGCTTGATATTCTTTATATTCAAAGCACCTTAAATAATTTCAGCAGAAGACTCACCTTGACTTGGACCTGGATCGGGAACGGGATTTAGAACGTTTGGAAGCCCTTGATGCACTACGGGATCTGGATCTGCTCTCAGATTTCACACGTGGTGCACTTTCAGCTGGTGACTTGGAACGTGATTCCTAGTAGAACACATTATATTAAAACTTCAGCAGTTTCTGAAATGCCTAGTTCTTTATACAAAAACATATAAACCTGGAAAACAAGGTTAGGTTATGGTTTGCTCATTTAAATCTCAAATGCCTGCACAAAACCCATTAACGTATTTTTCCCTACAAAAGTATCCTAGATAAACTAGATGACCAATGTTCTAGTATTAGATCATGCAAGGTATTAACTTTATCATACAGACACTGGAACATAAACCATACATTTACTTAACCTAGGACCCATTCATTCTTCCAGATTCTTTTAATTCTACTTCACTCTTGCTTTATACTTTTCTTCAATCTTCATTATTTTTCATTTTTCACCTTCGTGCATTCTTCCCCAATTCAAATAATTCATTAAGCATTATAAATATGCAAATGCTTCTATCTGACCAATCTTCTGTTCAAAAAAATTCCCCATTCAATTGATTTTTTCTGATCTTTAAAATTTTTCAAAAGCCTTCGTTTATCTTGCTTTATCTTCAATATTCTTGGAAAGAACTCTTCCATTTCTTCCCGAACATTAACCTTAATGGAAAAAGAACATTTAGTATATAGAAGCATACTGGGACTAACTCTGCTGGAGTATGGAATTTTAAGAGCTACAAATATCTAGCAGTATAAACAAGCCATTTTAGAGCCAATTACTTTTAAAATGATTTGGCTTGGTTTCATTCAATCTGACTGCCTGTACAGACAGACATCTGCCAGTATAGAAAGCCCACATCATGTAAGAATGCCTGTTTCGATCAACAGAAACTTCATATCCTCACTACAAGCAAATCAAAATGAAATGAACACTATGAGGAGAAGAACGATTTGCTTAAGTGTTATTTGAAAAAACAGCCATCCATTCTATTAGGATTCTGCTGCCAACTTAGCAATCTTATTTATAGATATGTTGTGGATATAAGTCACATGCAAGTTATGCACTTGGGTCATTTACTTTAGTACCAATAAAAAAAAAAAAAACCATCTACACCACCACCGCATACAGTTTGAACTTGTTCTACTTTAGGAAGTAGGAAACACCTTCACCACAATGAAAATATCCAGTGCTTGGCAAATAAAGATCAGGATTGTCAAATTGTCTGCAAAATGTTAAGTTACAGTGCCTTTTGGATTGCTCTCTTACTAAATAGCCTTTCATATGAAAGCCCAGTTAGAGGGAAATATCTAAGGCAGTAGCAAATCTCATTAGCAACAGGGCTGTACTTAAGCACTGAAAAGCAGATGACAAAGCTACTTCTGTAGAACCAATAAACAACTTGGCTAAATACAATCAATGAATGTATCCACCATAGCTACACAGAAGTTTAATACAGTACTACTTCAGAAGCAAACTGTTTTACACAAGTGTGGGGTAACAGAACATATTGTTTATATGAAGACTCTCTAAGGATTGTTATAGAAGGTAGTTAAGCTATACGCCATCATTTGTACTGTTCAAGAGAGAAGGTGCAGTGGTCCCCAACCAGTAGCTCGAGAGCAACATGTTGCTCTTCAACCCCTTGGATGTTGCTCCCAGTGGCCTCAAAGCAGGAGCTTATTTTTGAATTCAAGGCTTGGAGGCAAGTTTTGGTTGTATAAAAACCAGGTGTATTGCCAAACAGACTCCTGTAGGCTGCCAGTCCATATAGGGGCTACCAAACAGCCAATCAAAGGCCTTATTTGACATCCCCGTGGACCTTCTTATGCTTGTGTTGCTCTCCAACATTTTTTACATTTAAATGTGGCTCACGAGTAAAAAAGGTTGGGGACCCCTGCTCTAGCGACTGCAGCAGGGTTGGAAACCGTTGGAGCCTACTTGATTCACAAATGCAACGTGCTCTTTATTTCCAATTGAAGCTAAAACAGTACATAAAAAAATAGAGAAGTGCTTTGCAATGTTAATCATTTAAGTTTCTTTAAGAATTCCTACAATTTGGGAAAAGATTCCCCCCCCCCCAAAAAAAAAAATCTGTTGTGATCCAGACAAGTACAAGATGGAGATGCTAAACTGAGCTGTCATATGCTACACTGAGCTGTCATGCTACAGGGCTCACCAGTAGGGATGTAGCGAACTGTTCGCTGGCGAACTTGTTCGCGTCCGCCTAATGTTCGCATTTTGAGTTCGCGTTCGATTCGAATACAAATCGTTCGACCATTCGACCGCTAAAATCGAACGATTTCCATTCGTTCGAAAGATTTCCATTCGTTCGAACGATTAAAATCCTTCGAACGATTAAAATCCTTCGAACGAAAATCCTTCGAATGAAAATCCTTCGAATGAAAATCCTTCGATCGAACGATTAAAATCCTTCGAACGTTCGATTCGAATGAAAAATCCTTCGAACGTTCGAATTGAACGATTTTAGAGGGTGTTCGAAGTTCGCGAACGTTCGCATTTTTTGCCGGCGTTCGCGAACACCAAATCAGCAGTTCGCTACATCCCTACTCACCAGGAGCCATGCTTCCACATGATACTTCATTTGAAAGTTGCTGGGACAGTAAACTGGGCTGAACGTTTCAAAAGCTATGGAAAAGAAAACATGGGTCTTGGTAACCTATGCTTTGGGGTCTTGGTAACCTATGCTTTGCAACTGAACTATATGCAACTCTTTGCACGCCCCTGAATTTTACCAATCACTGACCTAGATAGTATTTACCCAAGGTTACAGCTTCACTGAACAGAAGAAACCATACGTTTAGGCAACAGCAGCTCGATTCAAGATTTTAACTCAGGAGACAAGTGTATAAAAAATGTGTATAAGCTGCAGTTAAACATCCCCTCCTCACTAAAATGTATCATGGAAAGTACAAAACAAGTCATGCTCTACTGGAGGTTGACATTTCTGCAGTCATCATCATCATCATCATTTATTTATATAGCGCTGTCAAGATACGCAGTGCTTTAGTCAAAAAACTTGCACAAGCGCCCATTAAGGACTGTGCCAAAATACTAGCATTACACTTTGAAGATGACAACGGGTATAAGCTGCACATTTAATAATAAGCCAATGCCCTGTCCAGACTAAGGTGGCCCACAAGGTCTAGTTCACTTCAGAATTTTAACAAGTGACCCATCAGGTCCCAGGAGGCCAGCAATACCCTAATACAACTCCAATGATTCACCCTTCTGTGTACATCCCATTCAGATTTTTAAACTAATCGATTGTTTAGTAAAATACAAAATGGTCAGTTTTCTCAGCGTAGTGCGAAGCAATTTCCCATGGCAGTAGGGAGGCACCAAATCAAAGCCTTTTTGTCAAGATTCATACAAATCTAAAGCTGGCCATAGATGCAAAGATCCGATCGTTCCAATCCTCAAACGATCTGACTTATCCCATCTCCCGACCTGCCACTAACCTTTCAGATCAAATAAAGTAGTAAAAGAACAGATCAGCCGAGTAATCATACGATAGTTATGTCCGACAAAAGCTGGTGACAGTCTCCCAGTTAAAATCATAGATACAGCAATACACAGAGATATTACAGCAGCCGACAGAAATCTTGTAACCTGTCCGATCGACTTAACGACCGATCGGCATGGCACAAGATGTTGGGACACTCCACACACAATCTGAAAATCGCATCTTTGCGACTATGGCCAGCTTTAGTGCCAGGTCAAACCCCAACTCTATACCAGAAGACGCCTATCCTCATGATTTTGCAACACTAAACATCACTGCAACATTTGATGCGTCAAACCCTGATGCGTTAATTCCTAACTATAGGTACCCACTATGGTAAACTCTTGTCACACCCCGGCCAGGGCAAAGTGCCAGATAAGTGATGTAGGTAGTGATGGCCAGCTTTAACTAGTTTGGGCAATATGTACTTTTTTTCCCTGACTCACCAGCTTTCAAAGAGGGTCACTTCCCCCCCCCCCATCTTAAAAACAAATGCTCTGTAAGGCTACAAATGTATTACTGCTACTTTTTTTATTACTCTTTCTGTTCAGGTTCTCTTACATTCATATTCCAGTCTCTTAACTCAAATTATTGCCAGGGTAATTTGGACCCTAGCAACCAGACTACCGAAGCTGCAAACTGGAGAGCTGCCAAAAAAAAAAAAAAAGCTAAACAGAAAAATGGAAACCATGGATATTTAAATAGTGCGATTCAGCAGAGCCGTTTTACAATGGGGGCATGAAAAGAAAGGAGACAAGCTTATATAATACAAAAGCCTGGTACTGCGCTCACTTATAGGTTATACTGCAATACCAGGCAACGCTGCCTTATGAGTTCAGAAACACTGAATGCACTGAGCATGTTCCAAACTAGTGTCAATGTAGAGAGAGTTTAAAGAAACCGTATCACATAAAAGTGAAAGTGTTTTAAAGGAATTAAAATAAAATATATAGTTGCCATCCACAGGTAAAACAGGTGTGTTTGCTATACAAACAAATATACACTATATAAACTAGTAGCTGTGTAGCCATGAGGGCAGCCATTCAAGCACAGGATTCACAGTAGATGGCAGATAAATTCTTAAGAATCCCATTGTATACTACAGAGCTCACATGTAATCTGTGGTGTATCCTGAGCCTTGTGCTTTTTCAGCTTTGAATGTCTGCCCTCATAGCTTCACAGCAGCTTGTTTATATAAACTACAGTAACTAGTTTCAGAAGCAAACACCAGTTGTACCAGTGCAGTAGTAGATTATATTTTCATTACTCCAAAACACTTTTGGTGCTACTGTTCCTTTGAGACATTGAAACCGTGGATTCATCCTGCAATATTTAAGCACACAAATGAACCTTTAACAAGAAACATGACAAGTAGTAAAAAGATAAGTATCTTACAGACAGAATTGACTAGCACTAACAGCCTTGTCACTACTCTAAGCATCACACGAGACAATTGGTACCAACTAATATTTTGGACAAAAGGGTTTATAGTGTGCCATGCCACCCACTGCTGATCATTAGGAACAAGTGCAATCAAAGGTGGCTGTCCAGTTCAGGCACCGCACTACTCCCCAACAGAATTTTGTAGCAAAAGTAGTATTGCTTCCCCCAACCAGAATGTTGGCTGTATTCGCCTGTGCCTCCAGTAGGGAAAACATTTCTGACCCAGGGCTTGGGTTGCTAGGAACAATATAGCACCACATCTCTGGCTTCTTACACAATTTATATGGCCAGGTAACTGCTCTGTCTGTTTCCTCAGCAAATATGCCTATGCAGGCTTTAAAGGAAGAGTTGAGTGTAAAAATACAAATTGGCTAAATAGATAGAATAGCATGTGCAAAATAAAATGTTTCTAAATGTTAGTTAGGCAAAAATGTAATGCATAAAGACTGGAGTGACTGGATGTCTAACATAACAGAACACTATTTAACAGAACCTGCTTTTCAGCTCTCTAACGGAATTAGCCAGTGACAATAAGGGGGGCCACATGGTACATAACCGTTCAATGAGTTTGCAATTGATTCTCAGCATTCAGCTCAGAGTCAAAAACAATTATGACCCATGTGCCCCCCCCCAAGTCTCTGGTTAGTTACTGCCTGGCAACCAATCAGTGGAAACCAAGAAAACTCAAAAGCAGGAAGTAGTGTTCTGGCTATTATGTTACACATCCAGTCACTCCAGTCTTATACATTACATTTTTGGCTAACTATTATATTTTTATTTTGCACAGTTTTTATTTTTAACACTAATCAATTGCTATAAAACCCAAAATTAAGGGAGTTGTAAGGCCATGTTTTATTAAATGTAATTTTAGAGTTAGGGCACACAGGCAGATTCAGGCATATAAGTCGCCCAGTGACAAATCTCCACTTCTTCGGGGCAACTAATGTCCCCGAACTGCCTTCCCTGCCTGCTAAAATGTAAATCCCCTGCAGGATGGGACTCAGATTCATTTTCCAAAGTTGTCCGAAGTTTCCTAGTCAGGCAACTTCGGGGAAACATATCAGTCCGGGTGCCATCCCGCCAGCGATTTACATTTAAGCCGTCAGGAAGGCAGTTCGGGGACATTAGTCACCTCGAAGAAAGGGAGATTTGTCGCCGGCGACTAATCTCCCTGAATCTGCCTGTGTGCCCTGACCCTTAAACATTAGCAGCCAGTAGCACATGCATGGAGTCCTGAGAGAGAGGGAGGCTATAAAGTGTTCCCAGACACAGCAGAAGCGGCTGCAGCACAAGGACATGTGCACTGATTAAGCCTATAGATGGGTGTAGAGAAATGTTCGTTCACCTTACGTGCTAAAACGTCATATGTGGTAATTAAAGTGTTAAGGGAGGGTATAAGACACTTGTCTATGCGCCAGACACTCGCTCCTTCCCCGCCTGTCTCGCAGTCACGGCAGCCATTTTGTGCCAGACAGACCTGCCGATTGTAGCGTTTGGTTTGGCTCACACACAGCCTCCATTAAACACATGATAATAAGCCCAATAACCTCACTGTTCAACAACTCCACGATTACCCCACCAAAAGTATTAGAAGATGCATGCGGATTACACAAAACCGGAGCAAGTAGGTGGACGGGAGGAAACCCATCCTTAAAATACTTAACTCGTGAGCCCTAGAGACAAAATACTTACTCGTCCCTCCACTTCGCTCATGGTGATTGACTTCAAGAGCAAACGTCGATACGGAATAGACTGGTGTAGGTGCAGCGCCCGATGCGTCCACTTCCCAGCGAGCGCTTAAGTCGCCCTTCGGCTCCGCAAAGCTCCAGACAACTCTCTGCTCTAAGCGACCACTCAAAATGGCGGCCGCTGCACTTTCTCGCGGCTCATAAGGCAGAGCAAAGGGGAGGAGCGTGATGTAACTGGAGCCGAAGATTGCGTCTCCTCACAAAAGAATTAAGACAAAAAGACTGGAGAGGACGGCGTTATACAGCACAAAGCGCTAGTTGGCTTCATTAAAGAAACAGTACCATCAAAAAATGAAAGTGCTTTAAAGTAATAGGAATATAATGCAGGGTTGTCCTGCACTGTTAAAACTGCTGTGTTTGCTTCAGAAAAGCTACAATTGTTTATATAAATAAGCTGCTGAGTAGCACAGGGGCGATCCTGGCCCCTCCGCCGCCTGTGCTGCTGCCCCCTCCCCCGGCAATTCGCTCTTAAAGTACCAGGAGCAGCATTTTTGCCGCCCCTGGTACCTAGTGGGCCTCAACTCGCCTCATTGGCGAAGCACCCCTGGTGTAGCAGTGGGGGTAGCCATTCAAAGGAAAAAAAACTCAGGTTACACATAAGATAGGCTCTGTAGAACATAGTGTTATGCGTTATCCGCTATTTAACCTGTGCCATGAAGCCATTTTTCAATTTCTGCCATTGCTACACAGCAGCTTGTTTATATGAACTATAGTAGTGTTTCTGAAGCAAACACATCAGTTTTACCAGTGCAGGGAAACACTACATGATATTTTCATTATTTTAAAACACTTTAATTTTTTGGTGTTACAGCTAACACACAGGGCTGTATTTGGGTCACACGACGTATCCAGAGGAAGTGACGTCAGTGCGCCTTGCGTGTTACGTCACTACCGCATTGTTCCTTGAACCCTCACCCCCTCAGCTCCGTCACCGTATTTACTATGGAAATCTGTGGCGGAGGGTTTATATATAAATATGGCCCTTCTAACACACGTTACATAGTATGTTTTCATTGTGTTGGAACAGACAGTTTCAATTCTAGAGCTGGAGCAGTTTCTGCTTTTACAGTTTGTACAATTTTGGTATCAAACTATTTATCAAATTCCTTTCAAGAAATTCAGTTTTTATTAAGCAGTATTTGTTTATACATTTCTGCTTGGCTACCAGCATGACGCTGCAGACCTACAACTCCCACGTCCCTCCCACCATCCCCCGTGAAGTTGGCTGGTGCTTTCACTAGTCAACAGTATGTAGTGCTATAGGCTGCGGGGTGACATTTTGGCAACATGTTACAGAAAGAGAAAAAAGGGGCTGTTTAGTTGAGCCAAAGTTTGGGGCCATTCTGCATTTACTTATGAAAGTGTGTGTGTGGGGGGGGGTCGCTGAATAGAAATGCATGCAGTGAGCTATAGCAATTGTAGCACAGTGCTTGTTGCTAGGCGGTTCCATTACACATATACAAAGGAGAGTCTGGAAGGAGAATTGGGGAACATGTAGATAAATAAGCTGGCTGAAGGGCGGGAAGTGCAAGAGCTGTGAGTGGATAAATAAAGAAACATTAGGGGTTGAGAGAAAGGTTATAAATAAACAGATAGGGAATTCTTTGTTTAGTATTGTATTGCAGATTAAGTAAAACCAGCCTGTAATAAAATTTGAGGGGGAAGGATTTTCAGAGTGTTACCTATTCTTACATTTAAGTCTATCTGCATATGCTACATATATTTGCTATTTATTAAATATTTTTATTAGGGATGCACTGAACCCTGGATTCAGCTCGGGATTAGGCCAAATTTCAGAGGATTTGGACAAATCCAAGTGTGTCTGGCCGAACCAAATAGAAACCCTCAAAGGGAATCTGTCATGATTTTTATGGTGTAGATTTTATTTCTAAATAACACTGCTTACACTGCAAATAATTCACTCTACCATGTAAAATTTAATTTCTGAACCAGCAAGTGTATTTCTTTAGTTGTAATATGGTGTGGACTGTAGGCAGACATCTCAGGTCAATTTGCCTGGTCATGTGCTTTCAGAAAGAGCAAAAACTTCCTCCTACTCAATGTAACTGAATGTGTTGCAGTGGGACCTGGATTTTACTATTGAGTGCTGTTCTTAGATCTACCAGGGAGCTTTTATCTTGTGTTAGGGAGCTACTATCTGGTTACCTTCTTTCATAAAAGATCCGGATGATCTTTTATGAAAGATCTGTGATTCTGCCAAATCCCAAAATAGTGGATTAAGTGCATTATGTCCTGAGCAATAGTGGCCATACATTGGCTGATATAAGACTGCCCTTCCAGATTGAGTCAGTAGCATTTTGGCCTGCGTATAAGGGCCTTGCTTTAAAAATAAAAATATAATGTAAGAGCTAGTATTGTTTGCAAACATCTATTAAAAAAGCATCAGTCTTGTTGCCTGTGTATGGTGTGCACACGATTGCCTTCTGACATCTGGTCTAAAATAGGCTGTGCAGGTTTACATAACATCAGACGAGTTTCTCATCAGAGAGTTGGTATAGTCCTCGCCCATAGGTCCACATATGCTTACAGAATGATCTGATTGTTCGGTCCAAGGCCAATTTGGCTTTGTGTATTACATGCCGTTTGTTGACCTCACCACAACAAATAGATAATTAAATGTGTGGCCAGCTTTACTTAAAAAAACAAGTGCATACATATGGCCACCAGGAGTTATCAATTCCTGACGGGAGCAAGCAGGAAGTGCTCACATTCTGGATATTTATTAGGTGATCGATTGTAATCACTTTCATTTTCTCGATTTTACAAGAACTATTTTTAGGATCATGTTTAAACAATTTTAGTTAGTTCAAGTTTGCCAATTTAAATGAAAGAATATGTTTCCTAACTTATTCTCACACTAGGGTTGACACCTTTTTTTTGTGGCATCATACTGGCCTTTCGGTGGGTGCTGACATCACTTGGGAGTGGGTTGATGATGTCACATAGCAGGGACATAGTTGAGCTGGCTATTTCATATTTACTGGCCAGTATCGGTAACAGTACTGGTAAAATGTATTTGTGTAGGACTCACCAGTCTAGCCAGTGATCCTCCATGCTGCAATGTGTTAACAAGCCCTTGGCAGCCATTATAAATGTGAGCAACCACTATATAAAACACCTGTGGCTGCAATGAGCTGGGTGCCTTTCGAGCAGGTCCAAGATTTTAACAACCACTTATCTAACCGTATTTCTTAAGGGGCCGACCAGACGGCCATGCGGTCCTAGCGCCCGCCTACACCTCCCCTTCCCAGCGCGCCGGCGAAAAAACGCACACGTCCCCATAATGCGGCTGGGCGGAATGCCGACCCTATTTTTTGCCGCCCTAGGCCCGGGCCTAATCCGGACCTGGGTGGCACAGATCAATCTGTCATCTACACTACCAAAAACTGGTTTAGTGATAACAATATACTTCCTTTTTATAAGACTGGGTCACCTTCAGAGGCGGAAAGGTGTGTATATTGTCCCAGACCTGGTAAAATCTTGATTGTAAGGGGGGTCCCACCGTGTAAAGAAAGTTACATAAATTGCATATTGGGATCTGTTTAATGAACTGAGAGTTATCTCCTACACAAAGTTTTCAGCAGCGGAATAACTAGTTATTGGGCCCCCTAAATATCCACAAATTTGCATAATTTATGGAAAAACTTAAGTTACTCTTGTATAAACTTATGTAAATTTGATATCAAGCAATGATGAGGCATAGCAATGTAGCAGGATGGGCAGATGAGTAGAAGTTAAACCTAGGGCTACATATACTGACCCTAGTCAACTGACTTATGAGTTCATTATTATTAGAATATTAATAAGAACTACTTATTGTAACATCAGTTGTTTATATTTGGATCTGAATTATATGAGCATCTCCTACATGAACCTTTCAACAGTGGAATAACAAAAATTCCCAAAAATTGAGAAAGCCAGTTGGATGACTAGCGAAACAACTTCAAGAGAAAAAAAACCAGCAAGTTGATTTTACCTTTTGCAATAGATATGTTTCTCAGCATTCTTTTTCTCATGGGACCTAGATGACGTCTGAAAGATTGGTTTAATTAATTAAATGTAATTTTTAAATTGGATCCATTTTTAATTGATTATACACTTAGTGTACTCCATTTCCAAGTTTGTAGCCAACTCCTTCAGTTAGAAATGTTATAGCTACAATCACATGATTCAAATCAACTTATTCTAAAAAAGTGAGATATTTGCATTCTACAGTGGTCCTATTACATTTTTTTTATTTTGTGATACAGTTATGGAATCCATTATCCAGTAACCCGTTATCCAGAAAGCCGGAAAGGCCGTCTCCCATAGACTCCATTTTATCCAAATAATCCAATTTTTAAAAAATGTTTTCCTTTTTCTCAGTAATAATAAAACAGTACCCTGTACGTGATCCCAACTAAGGTTTAATTAATCTTTATTGGAAGCAAAACCAGCCTATTGGGTTTACATGATTTTCTATTAAACTTGAGGTAATAAGATCAAAATTACGGAAAGATCCTTTATCCCGAAACCCCCTGGCACTCTGTATTACAATAGACAATTATCCATTTGTTTGTTTTTTTAGAATTAGTTTCAGCTTTTGTCAAATTCCTTTCCAGTTTAGAATTTAAACTGTTTTCTGGTTACTAGGGTCTCTGTGGCCCTAGCAACCACAGTGGTTTGACTGAGCTGTGTAAATTGGAGAGGGTTCGTAAAAATAACAGATTTAGTTTTAAGTAGTTTACATCATACTGCAAACTTGCCCTTTTTGATTTCCTGATTAGCTAATATAGGAAGGGACATAGGGAATGGTAGCGACTAGTTCCTATCTAGCCGCTACCCATAGTGAATCGCTGCCCTGCGCAAATAAAACTCCCCCCTCCCTCTCAGTTGGCTGCAGGAAGAGTCGCGCTCTGTGGAGAGTAGGGGGTGGGCATGCGTTGGCCAATCAAAGCTTCCCTTGCAAAGTAACTGTAGCTAGTAGTTCAGCGGACCCAATCGCTGATAAGCTCTTATTTTTACCCCAGAATGTCGGCCGTCGCTTGTGTGCACTTTTCATTGTTCAGCCTGTAGTCAGTGAGCTGCTATAATGTACGAGGGGTTTGGAAGTGTCGCACAGAGATGTCAGGACGGCGCTGTCTGAGGGCAACACCCAAACTGATGAAGCGGACTCTGCACTGGCGGGACCGGGTAAGCCACCCACTGGGAGCTAAACCATGTTGCTCTTGTACTTGGAGACGGAGCCTAGTGGTACCTACACCATATCAATAACGAGGGCTGGCTACATGCACTCCATTACATCTATCAGTCTCCTGTGCTGCTCAGTGAACATACTGTGATCACGCGACAAGCTTGGCTAGCTATTAAACTAGCCACTGTGACCAATACGATATGTTTCCTATGAGGATCCGCTAACCCTACTATTGGGCATTACCCAGTCACAGAGCCTCTCACATCTGCTGATAGCTGCAGTCATTTTGTTTCTGGCTGCAACACAACAAACAGGTTGCCCCCCCTCCAGATTCAGCCATTCTGCTCGCCATCTTTGTAGCCATTCTAAGGAACTTGACTGGCACTGACTTGTGGGCAGGGTCGCCATCAGGGGGGGATGGGGGAGAGTTGTAGGGGGCCCCGAGGGTAAGTGGGGCCCGGCCACGCCACACTTACTTGATTAGCTGTGCCCCCATCTTTCTGAGAGCTGCTAACTTTGGGAAGGCATGGACGTTTAAGGGACCCTGGCCACCAATTTTCTTATAATGTGGGGGGGGGCACCAATTTTTTTTCCCACATGTGGGGTTCTAGCCACCAATATTTTATAATGGGGGGGCCCCTGGCCACAAATGTTTTTTTTTATGGGGGGCCCTGACCACCAATATCTTTTTATTTTTTATTAACATGTGGGAACCGTAGCCACCAATAATTTTTTTTACTGTGGGGTGGGGAGGTCGGACCTGTAGATGGGCTTGCGTTGGGGGCAGCCCAGGGGCCCAGGAAATTTAGTCGTATGGGGCCCTGCGATTTCTGATGGCGGTCTTGCTTGTGGGTATACATCAGGGTGTCCAAACTTTTCGCAACGAGGGCCAGATTTAGTGAGGTGAAAACAGTGGTTGCACGTCCCGTGCCAGGGTCCGCTCCCCTCTAGTTACGTTACTGGGTGAAAATGTGTGGGGGCCAGATCATTCAGCCTGACATTCTTTGAGCTATTAACATCATTTAAACAAGGGATCGTGTAGCCGTAACAGTAATATTTGTGCACATTAGTGAAATGATCTGCCTAGAAGAGCCGCAAGAGCGGCGCATCACTACGTGCCAGTACGTGTCTATTGCTAACACCTTCAGCACACAGACAGCAGTATAGACCAAGTGGCAGATCATTTCACTGATGTGCCAAAATATTACTGCTACGCGATTCCTGATCGCACTGTGCTGGCTGACCGCATTATTATTAATTTCATGATGGAGGCTGAGAGCCGGTGTAAATTTGAAAATGGGCCGCAATCGACTTTTGGACATGCCTGGTATACATATTTTAATTTTACTCCATTATTATTATTTTATTAGGGCTATTATTTTTTTTATACAGCACTAAACATATGAGTCAGAACAAGTATCTGCACGTAGAGTAAACATTCGGTGCCTGGGTACAGGAAGGTAATTTGTCCAAGGCCCCATACAGTTGGGGCAGAGATTTCGTTTAGGGCGACTTCGTTTTCCTTGTGAGACAACTTCAGGTGACTCCGGAAAACGAAGCGCTCAGAGTGCCATCCCGCCGGCGATTTAGATTCTAGACGATGGGAAGGCAGTTCAGGGAGATTAGTCGTCCGAATAAAAGGGGATATGTTGCCGGGCAACTAATCTCCCCCCGAATCTCCACGTGTGTCTTTCCTTAGAAGAGAATTTGCAACATTTCTGTTGAGAACCGCTATTTGTATTAATAAATATGCAGCATGAGAACGTTCCGCTGTATCAATAGAATTATTGAGCAGTATCAGGTATTGTATGGCAACATTAGGACAAGACTGTTGGGTGTTTAGAAGCTGTAGTTTTTACCTACCAACTAAAAGACCATAGGTTGGACTATATATGCATCAGAACTAAAGCATTTGGATCTGTCTGTACCCTCATAACATTTAAGCTGGCCATAGATGCAAAGATCCGAACGTACGAATCCTCGGTTCGTACGATTGTTGGAGCATGTGTGGAGAGTCCCATCATTTTTGGTACCACGGAGATCGGTCGTTTGGTGATTGGACAGGTTAAAATATTTCTTTCGGCTGCCGATAATATCTCTGCATGTATTGCCGATCGGACGATTTTCAGTGGGAGACTGTCACCAGCTTTGTCGGACATAACTTTCGTACGATTGCTTTCAGGGGCAGAACGTCGGCTGATCTTTTACTACTTTATGTGATCGGAATGGTTAGTGGCAGGTCGGGAGATGGGGAAGTCCAACAAGTTTCAGTCGATCTTTATGTCTTCTCATTGAGAACAATGTAAATTGCCAGCTACTTCATACACAATGCTACTTGAAACGCCTGTCATCCCAAAACGCACAGAGACCTTTTTTTGACCAATTTATTAGAAATTGCAAGCCCATTCAGAAGTATTAAAATCTAAGATTGCAAAACACACAGGGAGATAAGTAGCCGCGATAGTATAAGCTTTCTCTAAATTCTGTCTTCATGCAGGAGTTGGGTGTCAGATGAATGATCTTATATATCTTAATGGGGGGGGGCTCGCTACATGCAGAATTTGTGCAAAAAGACAGTTATTTTGTTTGTACTGCAATCCGTTATTTGAGTGAGCTCTAATTCATCTGCTAGGAAAGGGAGCCCCCTATAAGATATATTGGATCATTCATCTGACACCTAACTGCTGCATGAAGACAGAATGAAGAGAAACAGATGCTGAGAGAGGAATAGTGAAGATAAACTTGATTATTTCAGAAGCAATGTATTTAGAAAGTATCAAACATCAGTATGAGGAAGCTTATATTAAATTTTCATTTTCAATGGTTCCCCCTTTAATAGTATCCAGATCATTTTCCAGTCTGACAAAATGTTTTCTCATATCTGGTAGGTTCCACCCCTTTACAGATAGGACTGAGAATTCTCCCATGAAAAGCAGGACAGTTGGGAGGTATCATATTACCTGCAGAGAACCTGATAAGTTGTTTGAATACAGGTGGATTTGCACTTTGTCACGACCGGGAATCAATGGAATGCGTAGGCTTTTTACACACTGACAGTATGAGAAACACTTTTAATGTAATATACACTATAATGCTATATTATACTTTAATGCATTGCCTACCTGTTATTGTTAGGTATCTACAGATAAGCATCAGGCACCACGAGAGTCATTTCCAGGATGATCTGCACAGACAGATTTGACTGTCACCGCTTTTTGTGAATCCTGGGGACACACCTGATTCCTGACATCTGCTGAAATCATGATTTTTAACGTTTTCAAGAAAGTCTGTCTCACAGAAACTGAGTATTTTACTCCTTGCTTTTGGATTCGTCTGGGGACTGATGTTGCTGCGCTACACGTTCCAGTATCCGAGACACCAGAGCAGCGAGGAGCTCAGAGATGAAATATTAGACTTGAGCAGAAGATATGTCAAAGCTTTGGCTGAGGAGAACAAAGATCTAATGAATGGTGGAAATGGAGGCTCCATGGCAGGATATGGTAAGCTATAAAGCAAACCTATTCGTATTTCTCATGTATACAGTGATGTAATTATTATAGTTATTAAATTGTTAGTGTTTAGAAACTGCAAATCTAAGCAAAGTTCCAATATACTTGTATATTTATTGAAAACATTTCATCTCTTTTCCAGCTGTTTGCAAACGTAATGGTTCTTGGAAGTAGTATCTGTTATAAGACCTGGAGGAGAACTTACCTCTGCTATATTGTTTCAAGAGATAGAACTAAAGAAGAGAAAAGGATAAACATATTTCTTTCTAATGCAATTACAAATAGCCTTAAAATCAATTATTGTATATTGACAAAATGCTTTTAATTACATTTTGTATCATTATGCAAACAAAAACATGGGTGGATTTAGTTAAATAATTCATATTTTCTATTTTAACGCGCAAAAGGTCATTGATGTGTTACCCGTTCTACCTTCCATTGTTGCCTCTGTAATCAGGCGAGTTTGTTTAATTAAGAGATAATGAGCTCTGTGTAATCACAGCTGTTATATGTGTCACACAACTACTGGATAGGGTAGAGGTCATTAAGAGATCCAACAGTCGTGTCGCTTCGTATCAGCGTTGCGACACCATGCAACAATTCTATCTCTTACCTTATTTTTGTCACGAGTTTTGTCGCAGCGCGTCGGATCGTGCCAAAATCGTTCGTGTAGTCCTACCTGTAGCAATTTAATTTGTCCATGTGGTTTCATTTTTCGTTCCATACTAATGAATTTTTTAAAAAAAAAAAAAAAAAAATTGGTTACTAGTCTTTTAACTCTCTTCATCCCACAGTTTCTCCAAAGAACCAGGAAAGTGGAAACTAAAGTACTTTACTTTTCACTGTCTGGTACTTACTTTTTGTTTTATTGTTTAATTATGTTTAAACGCTAATCGCTAAATGCTAAAAAAAAATTGGTATTTTGCCCTTTAAGTCTTCGGTTTTCAGTCTGTTTTGGTGTAAACCCCCCTTTGCGGTTCAACAGTTGGTCTGGACCCTTCTTATCCAGGTTTCAGTTTGGGATTCGGCCAAGATTTGGCCCTTTTCAGCAGAATTTGGCTGAATCCAAGTGCCTGGCCAAACCAAATCTGAACCCAAAAAATTGTGACTTTTCAAAAATTCTTCACCCACTCACTGCACATGTGGTTTCTCTTTCCCCCCTAATTTACATATGCAAATTAGGGTTAGGATTCAATTCAGGATTCGGCAGAATCTTTCACAAGGGGTTCAGGATTCGACTGAATCTTATAATAGTGGATTTGGTGCATTCCCATTTATTTTCCCATGACAAAATACAGATATAAGAAAACATTCTGTGAGCCATTCATCCATAGTTAACAAGAATGACTAGATCAGCACACAAGCCTACATCCCTAAATTCAGCCAAGCTAAGTATCTGGCAGTATCTAGGAATACTACCGTACCCGAATTTTACCTGACCTTCAAGCTGGGACCTCCAAGGAGTGCCAACCACGCAGTTTGGGTACCACTGCTGTAGGTCAGCGTATATTTTCTTATTTAACATTATGCAGTGATGATTTTGACGGCTTGTTTCCTTTTCATACATTTATAGGGCTACTTTACAACTGTAATATATTCACTATTTGCTCGAGGCCTAGTATAACATATTCTTAGTACCCTGAGGCTATTGCTTCTTTACAAGGATATAAATGTGATTAGATACTAGTTCTTTCTTTAAATAAGTCTTGCATCATAGCCAAAGTATGTTTGCTGGAGCCCACAGTGCCTTTGCTATTTCTGTTTTTATCCTCTTAGGATTAAAAGAAAGTGTTCTCATAACTAAGCTGTTAGAACACATCTTTTATTTAATCTGCGCTCTTAACTACGGTCTGGCTTGCATGCAGTGAAGTGTTTGCAGAAACTCACCCTCACACACAACTTGAGTGCCAGGTTAAAGTAAAGTATGCAGACGACCTGCCCAACTGATAAAGCATTATACAAATATTGTACACTTCAAATAATTAACTCTACAATATAAAAGTTGATTACTGAACCAGCAAGTGTATTTTTTCTTTTTTTAGTTGTAATATCGTTGTTTAAGCAGCCATCTCAGGTTTTTTAGCCTGGTCACTTTAGGATGGAACTGCTTTCTGGCAGGCTGTTATTTTACCTACTCAATGTAACTGAATATGTCGCAGTGGGACCTGGATTTTACTATTGAGTGCTGTTCTTAGATCTACCAGGCAGGTGTTATCTTGTGTTAGGGAGCTGCTATCTGGTTACCTTCCCCATGTTCTCTTGTTCGGCTGCTGGGGGAAAGGGAGGGGGGTAATATCACTCCAACTTGCATTACAGCAGTAACAAGTCACTGGAAGTTTATCAGACCACAAGTCACATGACTGGGCAGCTGGGAAACTGCCAATATGTCTAGCCCGGTGTCAGATTTTTTATATTTAATTTTGAAATCTGTTTGCTCTTTTGAGAAACGGATTTCAGTGCAGAATTCTGCTGGAGCAGCACTATTAACTGATGCGTTTTGAAAAAAAAAAATACTGAATATTGTAAAGAATAATATATATCGTACTTGTCTGTTCTTCTAATGCCTTATTTCGCTTCTTTTTCTTCATAGCTGACTTGAAGAGAACAATTGCTGTCCTTTTGGATGATATTCTACAGCGGCTTGGAAAGCTAGAGAACCAAATTGGACTACTTTGTAGTGAACGGATCATCCAATAATAGCACCAATAGCACAGGTGGAAATCCTGTCCCACTAACTACAAGTAAACGTGTGAATACGTCCGCAAATAAGAGATAGCAAGAGAGTGCCATTCTGGTTATTTCATCAGGCTGAGTACATCTTACGTGCTACGAAATTGGCATTTCTGGCTAGATCTGTGCTTTATTTTGGTTTGCCAAGTAAGCAGCTATAGCATATAATGCAATACTCAACTGTTTTATCGGCGGCACTATAAGAACGCAGAGAATATCGGCCATTTTAAGTTTATAATAGATTTATTTTTCCCCTTATCTTTAAAGTAAGTTTTCTAGAAGTGAGTTTGGAAGCATTGTCCTAGAGATTATATACCTTAGTACTCTAAATTAAAAACAAAAACCTATAATATAATAATATACTAGAATATTATATTTTGGCAACATCGAAAAATTTATGTTTTGAGCTGGAGGTTTGACCCAAAGAATGTATTTATTTGCACTATTTGTTAGTAAGACTGTATATTCATTGCTGTAAATAAGATTATTTATGCAGACGCTTGACAAAAAACATAACATACTACAATTATTCCAATGGTTATTGCTGGGTTTGAGGATATTATTTGAAACCTCAAAAACATACAAGAAAATCACCCTCAGTTCTGTGTATAGTTTCTATGATTTAAGTCCTTATAGGAAAAGTTTGCAGTTTTTATGGAAACAAAAACCTACTTGAATTGAAGAAGTTGTTGTGAAAGAGAAATTTATTTCCCTCCCTAAGTGATAGATCGACAGATTTCCTGAGGCAGTTGTGTTGGCCTTCCATGTACAGAAATTGTACTTGGGAAACACTTAGGGCAGATGTATTAAGGGTTGAATTGAAAATTATAATTATATATTTTTTTATGGTCAAATCTCTCAAATTGGAATGGTGAATTTTCCAAACTCGATTCATTGTTTTTAATTAAAATTTCTAGATTTATCATACTCTGGCCCTTTAAAAACTCATGGTCATAAATAGTCAAAACTGAGATAGAACAACTGTGGCAGATGATAAAATTCCTGATTGGCATTTGTACATTCGCTAGTCGTTAGCCGATTGATTCCTTTTCCTTATAAACAATCTCATCTCCAAGGATGCGCTATTGTTCTCGTTCCTAAACTATGGGGGTTATGTAATAAAGGCACTAAGTTTGCCAGTAGCAGTAACCATAGCAACCAATCAGCAGGTAGCATTTACTGGTCACTGTTTAAAAGCAATCATCTTATTGGTGCATGGGTTACTGCTCCTGGGCAAACATAGTGCCTTTTTTTACATGGGCAATGGAGTCTTATCACGGTTCATCTTTTAAACAATCACATCTTCACTTAAGAGCTGTGGCAAGCTATGCTGTTGTTTTTCCTCTACACTAGAAAAATGCTGGCAGACAAAAGGCAGATATGGCTGAAACCAATGCAATGTGTGCATCAACAGGTGAAGCAATGCTGCCTGTCACCTGCATCCACCACGGTGGAAATTTTTTGGGCAGAAAAGATGGGTGCTGCATTTTCTGTGCACAGGCATATTTCAATGTAACCTGTCTTATTCAGATATGGTGGCGGAAAAAGCATAGCAACCAATAGGCTGTGCATCTGGAAAAACACTATCCATTGTGTGAGGGCATACATAAGATAATAATACTTGCTTGTGTAACTAGTAGGGGCTAGGCACTTGTATAAACTAGTCTTTCAGCTCTGGTGTAGCAGTAAGACAGTGGTATGATGATTTTCTCTTGTTTCATATGTTACATAGTTAAATTGGGTTGAAAAAAGAAAGTCCATCAAGTTCAACCCCTCCAAATGAAAACCCAGCATCCATACACACACCCCTCCCTACTTTTAATTAAACTTCTATATACCCATACCTATACTAACTATAGAGTTTAGTATCACAATAGCCTTTGATATTATGTCTGTCCAAAAATCATCCAAGCCATTCTTAAAGGCATTTAACTGAATCAGCCATCACAACATCACCCGGCAGTGCATTCCACAACCTCACTGTCCTGAACTCATTTGAAGCAACGTAGGGGGTTCTTCACAAAGTTCTTTTCTTCTAGTCTAAGGGGTGGCCTCTGGTACGGTGATCCACTTTATGGGTAAAAAGGTCCCCTGCCATTTGTCTATAATGTCCTCTAATGTACTTGTAAAGGTAATCATTGTCCCCTCGCAAGCGCCTTTTTTCCAGAGAAAACAACCCCAACCTTGACAGTCTACCTCATAATTTAAGTCTTCCGTCCCTCTAACCAATTTAGTTGCACTTAGTCTCTGCACTCTCTCCAGCTCATTTTATATCCTCTTAAGGACTGGAGTCCAAAACTGAACTGGCATACTCCAGATGAGGCCTTACCAGAGACCTATAAAGAGGGGCATAATTATGTTTCACCTGGCCTTGAGTAATGCCCTTTTTATGCAGACAGAACCTTTATTTACTTAGTAGTCCAAGAATGGACACTGCCCCAGAATTAGACCAACGTGTTATCTACAAGGACCCCTAGTAATCCTTTTCATTTAAGGGAAACTCCCTAACACATTGCCATTTAGTGTATAACTTGCAATTTATATGATTTTTGCCAAAGTGCATAACCTTGCATTTATCAATGTTGAACCTCATTTTGCAGTTTTGTCTGCCCAGTTTTGCAGTCTTAGACAGATCACTTTTGCCAAAGCTGGCAGCATCCTGCAATGGAACCTATAGTTTCTGCACAATTTAGTATCATCTGCAAAAATAGAAACAGTACTTTCAATGCCCACCTCCAGGTCATTAATAAACAAGTTGAAAAGCAAGGGACCTAGTACAGAGCCCTGCGGTACTCCACTAACAACACTTGGTCCAATTAGAAAATGTTCCATTTACCACCACTCTTTGTAGTCTATCTTTTAGCCAGTTCTCTATCCAGGTACAAATACTATGTTCCAGGCCAACATTCCTTAATTTAACCAGTAACCTTTTGTGTGGCACTGTATCAAATGCTTTAGCAAAGTCTAAGTAAATCACATCCACTGCCATCCCAGAATCGAGGTCTCTACTTACATTCTCGTAAAAAGAAATTAAGTTAGTCTGGCAAGATCTATTACGCATAAAAAACCATGCTGGCACAAACTCATAGTATTATGATTTGCTATGAAGTCCAGTATCTTATCCTTTATTAACCCTTCGAAAAGCTTTCCTAATACTGACGTCAGACTAACTGGCCTATAGTTTTTGAGGCTGAGAACGGGATCCTTTTTTGAATAGAGGCACCACATTAGCAATTCGCCAGTCTCTCGGCATTATGCCAGATCTCAATGAATCCTGAAAAATTAAGTAAAGAGGTTTGGCAATCACAGAACTAAGCTCGCTAATTACCCTGGGATGAATACCATCAGGCGGTAGTTAGGCCTGTGGCACACGAGGCAACTTATCTGCTTATCTGCTTCATGTGTCTGCCATCGATCCACAAGTGCATTATTGAAAGCATATGGAGGGTCCTCAGCATTTCGAGTTAAGGGTGACCCCATTGCTGCATGACACAGATGGGTGCTTTCCATTAGGGAGGAACTTCATGGTACGTTTTTGAGCCGACACGTCGGCATGCGACGAAACGCATAATTGTCGGCTTGCGACTGTCTGATAAATGTCGTTCTTACCTGCAATTTCTCTTTCACTTCCTGTATCTTCAGAACATCAGAAACGTTGCATGCGTTTCGCCGCATGGCGACATGTCGGCTTGAGACGCACTGTGGAGTTGCTCCCTTATTCAAAGTGATAACAGGTGAAGAGGGGCAGTTCATCCTCCACTGTTCTCAGACAAAAGACAAAATCTTATGCAAGAATTTTCTGACGTCTACTAGAACTAGAAACATTGGCAAATAAATTCTACCTGTGGTATAAGGTGGTACCCAATATGTAGTTCCTACTTCCCACGTGGCACTACTGGGAAATAAAAAATCTCTGGAGACCACCCTAAATGACTGGTCACTACCATCATTTTGCTAGGAATGAGAGGTGATACTGAACAACAAGCTGGCAAAGCCATGGCAGCCTGCAGTCTATGTTTTTGTTGTAGCTTGTTGCAGACTGTCCCTCTCCTATTGCCATCTAAATTTTGCCATTTCCATTGTTCTAGTAGTCGGATATGACGAACATTATGGGCTGTCAAATTATAAAATGTATTTAAAATGTAATTTAAAGGAGAAGGAAAGGTTAAAACTAAGTAAGCCTTATCAGAAAGGTCCATCTAAATATACCAGTAAACCCCAAAGTAGTGCTGCTCTGAGTCCCTGTCAAAAGAAACACTGCATTTCTTTACTTCTATTGTGTACACATGGGCTTCTGTATCAGACTTCCTGCCTTCAGCTTAAACCTCATTGCCCGGGCAGAGCATGCTGCTCAGTTTGCTCCTTTCCCCGCCCCCACCCTTCTCTGCTGTAATCTGAGCCCAGAGCAGGGAGAGACTCAGGCAGGAAGTGATGTCACACCATGTTAATACTGCAGCTCCTATCCTAAACAAAAACAGAGAGTTTCTAGAGCTTTTTACTCAGGTATGGTAAAACATTCTACAGAATAAATATAGCATTCTAGCTTGCACTATTGCAGCTAATCTATTGGCAATAAAATGCCTCCATAGCTTTCCTTCTCCTTTAAAATTTAAAAAAAGACAGTTTTTTAAAAAAAAAAAATGTATTTCCAATCTTGGTTAAAATATTAAAATTTGATTGCAGTTGTTGAAAGGATGAACACCAAGGTTTCCGTTTCTTTGCTGCAAACAAAATACCTGTAATTCCCACATACCTTTCCTTGTTGTAGTTTGTAGGAATCACCGGCAGCCTGTAGTTGCTCACATTTCAGTCAGGAAACCCACTGGGTCCCCTCTAGTTCAGAGCCCCCTCTAGTAAAGCAACAGCGATCTCTAATGGCCCATTGATTTTCAAAAATGTCCACCTTCCCACATATATGTGAAATCTCTGACAAACCTCCATGTTACATACAACAATGAAAAGTCATGCTGATGGATACATATCTGTGACATATACTTCCAGTAGAAATAGTGGTACTGCAGGGGTCAGTTTTAACACATATTTTTCTGCCCTTTTTATAAGCACATGAAGGCCAGTATGATTTTAAAAAGGTGTGTGGATTCTTCCCATAAGCAATGTTTGCAGTGTTTTTTTTTTTGTTTTTTTTTTTTATACCATCACACACACACTGAAATAATATTGCTTGGGCTTCATGTTAACTTCATCCATGTCTTCTAGGCCAGGGATGTCACACAAGACCCTCCATCTTTAATGGGGATGTTCACCTTTGAATTAACTTTTAGTATGATGTAGATGTAGTAGTGACATTCTGAGACAAGTTATAATTGGTTTTAATTTTTTATTATTTGTGTTTTTTTAGTTAGTTAGCTTTTTTATTCAGCAGCTCTCCAGTTTGCTGTTTCAGCAATCTGGTTGCTATGGTCCAAATTACTTTCACAACCATGTATTGATTGGAATAAGAGACTTGAATAATGAATAGGAGAGGCTTAAATAGAAAGATGAGTAATAAAAAGTAACAATGACAATACATTTGTAGCCTTACAGAGCATTTGTTTTTTTCTGATGGGGTCGGTGACCTCCATTTGAAAGCTGGAAAGAGAAAGTTGGAAAAAGGCAAATAATTAAAAAAATAGACCAATTAAAAAGTTGCTTAGAACTGCCCATTCAATAACATACTAAAAGTTAACATTGAAATGGTGAACCACCCCTTTTAGCACAGCCCTTTCATCATCATGAGCCATGGCAAGAGGTTTAGTTGGAAGTTGTAGTTTATATTTAGGTGGGAGTGGCAAAAGTCTTAAATTGATATACTGTATTAGAAGTGCGTATAGCCAGCATGGGGTTTGATCCATACCAGTCAGTGCACATGTTCAACATTCACCTTACAATGATTAGGTGACAAGCATGAATTAGGCATGTACAATAGGAGTGGTCTGAAGTGAACAGCTGAACTACAACACACAGAAGTACTTCTGTTAGCTGGGGATTCGTGGGAGCTGTATTGCAACAGCAGTTGCTTTATAGAGGATGGTGGAATTTCATATCCATCTAACCACTGTTGAACAATGTTCTGTCCTTTTCCTATAATACATAATGTAACATTGTTTAAATGATCAAACTCTTTTAAAACTGAAAATGTTATTCTAATTCTATTGTGCTGTTTGACTCTTTGTGCCATTCCGATAACAACCGCTGTTTGTTCTGTGTCCTAATATTGGCCAACCAGTTTATCTGTTGGTAAGAGTAATCTTTGTTGTGCCTTATGATGACTGATGTCCTTGGTATATAGCATTTTTTTTGCTCACAGGCAATAAAAGTAAATAATGATCATTATCTAAAGCCAAAGTGTATTTTATTTATTCTATTATTTGTCTTATTCAGCAAGCAGATGTGACAAAGTCATGGCTCTTCTTTGCAATTTTTTTTTTGATTTTGCAAAGACGGGAACTCTTGAATATGTACTTCGTGAAGAAGTTCCTGGGTGCACTGAACCCAGGAACAGCTGGAACAGCTGCACCCTGGTCCAGAATTTTCAAAACTAATGTGGTTGCAGGGTCAACAAACATTTAAAATATTCACAAGAACCCACACTCCAATGCCATGAAAAGAATCACATTTCTTTTATTTGTACATATTATATATCAACATTCGCCCACCTTAGGGCCCTGAAAAAAATTATATATATAATGTCAGTACAGTGAGCGCACTCTTTCCGGATTTAAAGTATAGATGGTGGATGCATTGGTCAAGACTTCGTAATACATTTCAGTAAATGGACCCGCACTCCTTCATTTTGGTGAAATAAATCAATGTGCTTTATTCACAAATTCATCTCCAACGTTTTGGTCCTCTCTGGGACGAAACGTTGGAGATGAATTTGTGAATAAAGCACATTGATTTATTTCACCAAAATGAAGGAGTGCGGGTCCATTTAAGAAAAAAATAAAAAAAAAAATATATATATATATATATATATATATATAATATAATATATATATATATATATATAATATATATAATATAATAATTTTTTTTTTTTTATATAAAATGAAAAGGGTCCCATCCTTACTTTTTTGTGGGTGCACGGTTAATAGATGTATGTATGATTCAATAGAGGAACCACCAGAACTTTATACATATTTGTGGTGAAATTGCTTTTTTGCCAGCACCAAAAAATGTTGAGTACGTGCTACAATTTCTCCATGAGTTTTTTTTTTTTTACAAATTTCACCATGCAGTCTTCTGTTGATAGAAAACAAAATGCAAAGAAAAATGACATAATTTTAATGTACCCCTTGCCTTCCACATCAACCAGTCATATCTGACCCTCTCCTCTCTGTCCATATAAGAACATTTAAAGAACTTTCTTTGTAAGAAATTGGCAACAAAGGAGCCCTTGACTGCAATGTATTCAGCTGAAATTTTGCCTGATCACTACTCTGCTTTATTCCTAACCTCTATGTACTCTTAAACAGAATATTTCTCTTTATCAATTGCCCATCTTGCTTAGTGGTTGTATGCAGGAAGCATTACCAATGATGACTTTCACCTGGACCACCCAAAACAAGCACATCCCAGAAAAAAATGGCTCCTATAGGAACTGCCATGTAAAGGATAGCAAATCACCTAAATGGGCACTGCATAAATACATACAGTTAAGTCCATAAATATTTGGACAGACAACTGTTTTTCTAATTTTGGTTCGGTACATTACCGCAATGAATTTTAAATGGAAACAACTCCGATGTGGTTGAACTGCAGACTTTAGTTCAGTGGTTGAATAAAAAGATAAAAGATTGCGAATGTGAGGAACTAAAAGCCTTTTTTTTTTTTTAAACAATCACTTCATTTCAGGGGCTCAACAGTTATTGGACCATTGACTCAAAGGCTATTTCATGGGCCGGTGTGGGCAATTCCTTAAAGCAGATAAAAGCCCTGGAGTTGATTGAGGGGGGTGCTTGTATGTGGAAGATTTTGCTGTGAAACAGACAACATGTGGTCAAAGGAGCTCTCCATGCAGGTGAAACAAGCATCCTTAAGCTGCAAAAACCAGAAAAAACCCATCCGATTGCTACAATATTAGGAGTGGCAAGATCTACGGTTTGGTTCATCTGGAGAAAAGAAAGAAAAGCACCGGTGAACGCCACAACGCAAAAAGACCTGGACGTCCACGGAAGACAACAGTGGTGGATGATTGCAGAATCATTTCCATGGTGAATAGAACCCCTTCACAACAGCCAAACAAGTTCAACAAACACTCTCAGGAGGAAGCGTGTCGATATCCAAGTCTACCATAAAGAGAAGACTGCATGAAAATAATACAGAGGATGCACTGCAAGGTGCAAGCAAACTCATAAGCATCAAGAATAGAAAAGATAGATTGGACTTTGCTAATAACATTCTTTGGACAGATGAAACCAAGATCAACCTCTACCAGTATGATGACAAGAAAATAGTATGGAGAAGGTGTAGAACAGCCCATGATCCAAAAGCATACCACATCTCTATTAAAACATGGGAGGCAGTGTGATGGCTTGGGCGTGCAATGGCTGCCAGTGGCACTGGGACACTAGTGTTTATCCATGATGTGACACAGGACAGAAGCAGCCAAATGAATTCTGTGATGTTTCAGAGACACTGTCTGCTCAAATCCAGCTCAATGGCAGTCAAATTGATTGGGAGGTGTTTCATAATGATCCAACACATACAGGCCAAAGCAACTCAGGAGTTTATTAGAGCAAAGAAGTGGATTATTCTTGAATGGCCAAGTCAGTCACCTGATCTGAATCCAATTGAGCATGCATTTCACTTGTTGAAGACTAAACTTAAGACAGAAACACCCATAAACAACAGCAACTGAAAGCCGCTGCAGTAAAGTCCTGGCAGAGCATTAAAAAGGAGGAAACCCAGAGGGGCAAGTTACTTACCTTCGAAGTTGCAAGCCAGGTAAGCGTTAATTCGTCAAGCAAAGCAAAGTTACCACTAGCGATGCCTAATTGCATACGCGCCAAGTTAAAGTACAATGGACGTATATGTAGCACCAAATACATTACACTGACACAAGCCTGGGAAAGCTCCATAAAATTAAAATAGAGTTGTTATTTTGCCCTATACATGTGCCCAGTGTATAAGTTTAGGTGCTATATGTTAGGAAATGTAGGGGAGAAGGAGGGTACCCCCAAAAAAAGTTTTACGATCTTTTTCAGCTGATCACCCTTAAAAAAAGTAAAGACGCCAGCATTTTTTTGGACTTAGAAAAAAAATTTCAACTTTTTTTTGAAGCAAGTCCTATCTACTCTATTGCACTTCGCCTGGGTTCTCAGGTGGCGAAGGCCAAGTCTGGTGCAAGAGGTAACATTCAGTTAAAATGCGCAAGCTAGTGAATTCGCGTAGTTCGTCCCTTCACCATAGCGCAACTTTGCCTGGCGTAAGGGTACTAAGTTAGTGCTAGAGTAGGTCCACTTCGCTAGTGAATTCACACCAGCGCCCGTTAGTAAATCGGCAAAGTAACAAAATGACATCACGAAAAGAAAGTTCCTGAAAAGTATTTTATATTGTTCATTTTGATTATTCATTCCTTTATGGCAGGGGCGTGATTTCCAGTGTAAAGGAATTAATTGATTGGCAGCATTCAGTAAGTGCAGCTCAAAGTGGAAGAAAAAAGTGGAAAGTGGTTTATTCAAGTGGAAAAGTAAGAGGTAAACTGGTTGTGAGGTTTACAGATATTAAGTATTTCTTCAGAGAGGCTTCTGATTTTAGGGCAATCCCAGAAAATATGGAATAATGAGACCACCATCTCCTTGCAGTGTCAGCACAAGTCTGAGGCAGTTCACCATAACTTTTTAATGTGTAGTACCACGTTGGTAATACAGGTATGAGACCTGCTATCCAGGATGCTCGGGACCTGGGGATTTCTGGATAAGGGGTCTTTCCGTAAATTTGAATTTCCATATTTTGTCTACTAAAAAAATTCTCAAACATTAAATAAACCCAATAGAAATATTTTTAATCTAATAAGGCTTAATTATATCTTAGTTGAGATCAAGTACAAGGTATTGTTTAGTTATTACAGAGAAAAAGGAAATAATTTGTAAGTATTTGAATTATTTTGATAGAAATGGAGTTTATAGGAGACAACCTTCCTTTAATTCGCAGCTTTCTGGGTAAAGGATCATATGTTTGTAAATTTGTTTCTTTTGTTCTGCAGTAGCAAGAACTCTTCATTAAGTTCAGGGTCAATTGGCCTGCCTGTACCTCACCACTTTCAAATTCTAGGTCTTTATTCCATGCCTGAATGTATTGCAATCAAGCGATTTCTGGGTTTGTGTGTAGAGTTTCTTTTATATAACAGAGAGCGAACATGAGGGGGTTGTTCTTTAGAGCAGATGGACTCAAAGGGGGTTACAAAAAGTCCTCTCAAACTGTAGAAATGCTAGACCTGAAAGAATACAAGATGGTCTGTCTGGGTGAAAAGGGTAGAGGGGTGGAGTAGGTTGTCTTGTAGTAGCTACTTGCCAAATTGATTTACCGATCTCCTTGGAAAAACTAGATGTCCCATATTTTCAGTGTACCAGTAAGAACAGGGTGATCCTCTTAAATTGTACTTGTCTATGGATTGTATGAGACCAGGGCAGATATATGAATAACGTGCTATTTCTTGGTATCGGTGTGATGGAGCCAATCTACTATTCTGTTTAGAATGGCATGATAATCTTTTCAAGGTCCTTGTCCCTTGTCAGTATCACAAGTTTAATCCACGGGTGTATTGTCATTCCAGACAAACCTCCTGATAACTCAAGTTGTGAGTTTGAGAAAATAGTTTGAAGGGATCTGCAGTGGTAAAGCTTGAAACACATAGGGGCAAATTCACTAAGATTCGAAGTTGCGACAGGCGCAACTTTGCCGCACTTCGCCAGGCGTATTTTCGCCAGCGCTCCGCAAATTCACTAAAATCCGAAGTTGCGCACAGGGGTAGCGTAAGTTTGCGAAGTTGCGCTAGCGTTAATTCGCCAAGCGAAGCGAAGTTGCGCTAGCGATGGTTCATTTGCATACGGCGCCAAATTCAAATTTCAATGGAGGAATACGTATCAGCACTACAAATGCCTAGAAAACCTTCAAAACATCAAATAAAAATTTTATTTTGCCCTACACATGTGCCCACTGTATAGGTAAGGTGCCATGAGTCAGGAAATGTAGGGGGGGAAGGAGGGGAGCCCTAAAAAAAATTTCGATCTTTTTCAGCCTATCACCATAATGTAGAAAACACGCCAGCGATTTTTGGGGCTTAGAAAAAATGTTGACTTTTTTAGAAGCAATCCCTATCTACTCTATTATGCTTCGCCTGGTCTGAGGTGGCGAAGGAAGTCTAGCGTAAAAGGTGCGTAAAGAACAATGCGCATGTTAGTGAATTTGCGTAGTTTCGTTCGTTGTGCAAATTCGCCAGGCGTAAGGGTGCGAAAGTTACACTAGCGAAATTACGCCAGCGTTCGTTAGTGAATTTGCGAAGTACGAAAATTAACGCTAGCGTTCGGCGCTTAGTGAATTTGCCCCATAGAGTAATCTAGATAGGAATTCATCTTTACAAAGTTTACTGCCGAGCCATATTATCAGTTTGCCAGTCCATGTAGATAAGTCTGCTGAAAGCTTGTGGACAAGTTTATCTAAATTACAGGTGGAGGTGGGGGTTTGCAGACTGCATTATTATGGATATGGCTGGGGCTGGGCACATACATGCATATTGTATGTATATTGTGGAATTCACTCATATGTACCCATCCTCAGCGTATCATCCTATGACATCCTGTGGCATTTATATTCACACATATTCTATGTGCACTGCATATTGTGAGTCAGCCCCTAAGATTAGTAAGTGACAGCAGCACAGTCAAGTTCAGTGAATCAGCAGAAAAGAAGATGAAGGAGCTACTGGGGCATCTTTGGTGGCACAGATTTTCCTGATAAAGGGCTGTGGTTGCCTTGGGCTGGTACAGAAGCACAAAACATAATGTACAACATTTCTAGCTACTTCTTTAGTTAAGTTTTAGTTCTCTTTTAAATCTTTGGCACAAATGCCATGCAAATGCTCACTCAAGCAGGCAGGGTTTTAAATCCCTACATAGCTGCATTATCATGGGAAACAGGAACCTTTACTATACTGCCATTAAAAAGATAGATGTTGGGGTCCTGTAGCCACATTGAAAATTACCTGCCTTACTGCAGAATAAATCTACTGAAGTAAATATGCCTCCTGGCACAGCTGTCTTACATTGACTTGCTGATGGAAAGGGTTCTATGGTGCCTTCGTGACATTTTAATTCTGATGATCATACTTCCTGATGTGACTTCTGATGCCCTGAGTATGCTGCAGTGCTGAGTACTTTAGATTTTGATCTATCTAATCACTGAAAATATAGAATAAATTCATACTATATAAGCAGTTCATATTGTATGCCAGGGAGGAGAGATTGTTTGCTCTTCCAGTCACCATAAGGATTTACATAACACTATTACATGTTTGTGCTCCTGAAAGAATAACCTTGTTATAGCTGGACATATAACCTATTGCTGGTAAAAGAGAAACCGCTACTGTTTGGGTGTGTCAAAACATTGCTATCTCCCAGATATCCATCCAACAATGTTCCACCAGATAAATGACTTTTTGTTGTGCTGTGAACTGTTGATATAAAGTTTATATGTGAATTTTTCATTGTTCTCTTCAAAGCAGTTTGATTTTTATTTATTCCCAAAAAGGGATTGCGACATATAGAAACATTTTTGCATGAGAGCAGATTCCTGATGTCCAGTGTCTAGAGCTGTATACACTGCTGTGTGAAATCCTTTATGACGCAGAGCACTGTCTCAGCTACAAGCTGTGGTAAGATCAGTGAATATTGGAAATCTCTTTGTTTGTTTGTGTGCTGCCTTTTGCAGTTACTCCTGTACAAAGCAGCAATGACTAAGCCGAGCCACATTTGTTGATCTAATGGGCCTTTCTTAAGAGAAAGCAGTGCTGCATTATGTGATCTTTATTACATGGAATCGCTTAATAATGTAAATAATTTTGTATAATGCTAGTGGCTATCAGATGACATTTTCAGTGCTGGCATTGGAAGAATATAATTCAACACTGATATGTAGTCTAATCTTTCAACTGCCCACAGCAAATTGACCAAATCTAAGCTGTATAGTAGCTATGAAGTATCACAGCTTTATAGTTTTTCTCACAGTTCACAGAGATCAGTTTTTTGCCTTCTCGCTCGTGATCAGTCAGCACATGGCATTTGTTTATTTTTCCTTTGGCAGGTAGAAGATCTGTTTCAGAACTAAAGCACTCGAGCAGCTTTTGATGAAGTTAATGCCTTCTCAGAAAATCAATATACAACAAATTAGAAATAGTTAGCCCTTTAGATTGTCTCCCTCCTGCCTTCTCTTTCAGTCTCTCAACTGTACAAAAATGTAAAGAAATTTATATATTATCATGTTTTCTTGTTGACAGGCCTAAGCAACGGAGAAAGAAAAGCGGAACCAAAATATTGTGTAAGTTTTCAATTGTTTTGTTAAACACCCTGTGGCTGAAGTCAGTGTAAGTAATAAACAGAATGTTTTGGCTATGGAGGTTTCCTTTAAAGGACCTTTTTTTTTTACTCCCAAGAGTGTAGAGCGAATTGTGATTTTGGGATCCTCACCAACTTTAGTAAATTGATACTAAGTAGGCATAATCATGTAGTTTTTTCCAGTTCTTCCTCTCTTCTGCAGCCACCGTTACAAAATTGATAAGTAAATAACGTTTTATTAAAAAATTTTTAAGAACATTTAAATTCCTCGCATTTGTTTGTAAGTATTTGTTTAATTTATCTTCGCGACGTATCACCAGCTTCTTGCTGCCTTTCTGCGTTCGTGGATAATGTGCGTGCGGACTGATTCTAAATTAAAACGTTATGGTACTATGCATTTTTATTTTTACATGGAGCCTAACGGTGCTGGCGGAGAGAGGACTATTAGAATACTGGGAATTAACTCATGCATAAACTTCCACTATCTTGTAAGTTAGGCATTATACTAGTTTGGTGAAGCGACAGAGAAAACAATTCGCTTGCCACATTTGGTTGTAAAGAAGAGCTTTTTAAAGGGAAACCAATTAGCAAACATTTTTGTTTTCACTTTTCTTCTGCACAGTTCTTTACAACAATTGAATACTCAATATTTATGTTCCTGTTTATGCTTTCTCGTTTGCTTTAGGCGCTGTATCTACAGAAAACATATTGTTGGCAATTTTTTTTTCTTTTTTTTGCATTCTCAGAGGAAATAGTAGAGACACTCTGAATCTACGATATGATATAACAATGAACGTTATACTT